>NC_084589.1:5378397-5687000 GCF_033807715.1 Cololabis saira
CATGAACATTTTGAAGATATGGGGAACTGGCGACGCAGGCGGTTAGGTGGTGAAATGAAGCCAGATTCATGTCATACTTTCAATGTCATCACATATCAGACTTATAGACCTACACCCATGCTCGTGGGCGCTCCATTGTGGAGCGAGCCATCGGCCTTCTAAAAAGCAGGTGGAGGTGTCATGCAGCGTTTGTAAGAAGACAAGTATGTTACATTTTCTTCATGTTCTTTAATGGAGCCGGCAATGTCAGATATTACGTCACACATGGTGTTCATCACAGCACGCATTTGTTGCTGTTCATTTTTCACATTGTTGATAGCGCTGATCGTGTCCCTCTGTGTTTGAAGCACAGCGTCAGTCAGGACACAGCCACTTCCAGGTGAGCCATGCGCTTGGATCGCTCTGGTGCCGCTGGTGCTGCTGGTGCTGCTGGTGCTGCTGGTGCTGCGGCTGGTGCTGCTGGTGCTGCTGGTGCTGCTGGTGCGGCTGGTGCTGCTGGTGCTGCTGGTGCTGCTGGTGCGGCTGGTGCTGCTGGTGCTGCTGGTGCTGCTGGTGCTGCTGGTGCTGCTGGTGCTGCTGGTGCGGCCGCGGTGCAGGACACGCCGGGCCGGGAATCTCCTCATCACCCACCGTTTCCAACTGTATAGTGACTGAGGACAGAACAAATAAGTGCCGGGCCACTCTCCTCTTGGCCTCCACCTTCAGATCGCACCACTTCTTTTTTATTTCTGCCACAGACCTGTCCGTGGCACTCACGGCATTTAGCGCAGCAACAACGTGCTGCCACTCACTCGCTTTCTTTTTGTTAGTGATGCCACTACTGTGACCACCAAATAATGTGGTTTTCCTGCCTCCACCTCATCCACAACATCTTGATCTCAGTCTCAGTCTCAGTCCCAGCCGTTGCATACGCCCTGTCTTTCCGGAGCCAGCGCCGCTGATTATTCCGGTGAATGGACCTGCTACCCTGGCGCAGCTTAAGGCTGGAACATCTGGGAGAAAGTATGCCTGCTTCCAGCCTCCCGACGCTGGATCCATCTCGCTCACCTGTTCCTCCGCTCTTCCTGTCGCGTCACTGACACGTCATCAGAGCGTCAACACCGCAACAAGGAATATTGCCGGGAACATGGCGAGACTGTACCATACTGTGTGTGGTGGGTAGAGAGGTGTGGATCCCAGCCTGCTCTGTCCCCTCCAGAGATCCACTGGTCAAATCCACATCAAGACTGAACGTTTTAATGCCCAGTCCCTATCAAATAAATCAAGCCTGGTCCATGATCACATCCTTGATAAAGATATTGACCTGATGTGCCTCACTGAGACCTGGCACCAACCTGAGGTCTTATATACAGTGGGGAGAACAAGTATTTGATACACTGCCGATTTTGCAGGTTTTCCCACTTGAAAAGCATGTAGAAGTCTGTAATTTTTATCATAGGTACTCTTCAACTGTGAGTGACAGAATCTAAAAAAAAATCCAGAAAATCACATTGTATGATTTTTAAGTAATTAATTAGCATTTTATTGCATGACATAAGTATTTGATACATCAGAAAAACAGAACTTAATATTTGGTACAGAAACCTTTGTTTGCAATTACAGAGATCAGACATTTCCTGTAGTTCTTGACCAGGTTTGCACACACTGCAGCAGGGATTTTGGCCCACTCCTCCATACAGATGTTCTCCAGATCCTTCAGGTTTCGGGGCTGTCGCTGGGCAATACGGACTTTCAGCTCCCTCCAAAGATTTTCTATTGGGTTCAGGTCTGGAGACTGGCTAGGCCACTCCAGGACCTTGAAATGCTTCTTACGGAGCCACTCCTTAGTTGCCCTGGCTGTGTGTTTCGGGTTGTTGTCATGCTGGAAGACCAAGCCACGACCCATCTTCAATGCTCTTACTGAGGGAAGGAGGTTGTTGGCCAAGATCTCGCGATACATGGCCCCATCCATCCTCCCCTCAATACGGTGCAGTCGTCCTGTCCCCTTTGCAGAAAAGCATCCCCAAAGAATGATGTTTCCACCTCCATGCTTCACGGTTGGGATGGTGTTCTTGGGGTTGTACTCATCCTTCTTCTTCCTCCAAACACGCCGAATGGAGTTTAGACCAAAAAGCTCTATTTTAGTCTCATCAGACCACATGACCTTCTCCCATTCCTCCTCTGGATCATCCAGATGATCATTTGCAAACTGCAGACGGGCCTTGACATGCACTGGCTTGAGCAGGGGGACCTTGCGTGCGCTGCAGGATTTTAATCCATGACGGCGTAGTGTGTTACTAATGGTTTTCTTTGAGACTGTGGTCCCAGCTCTCTTCAGGTCATTGACCAGGTCCTGCCGTGTAGTTCTGGGCTGATCCCTCACCTTCCTCATGATCATTGATGCCCCACGAGGTGAGATTTTGCATGGAACCCCAGACCGAGGGAGATTGACCGTCATCTTGAACTTCTTCCATTTTCTAATAATTGCGCCAACAGTTGTTGCCTTCTCACCAAGCTGCTTGCCTATTGTCCTGTAGCTCATCCCAGCCTTGTGCAGGTCTACAATTTTATCCCTGATGTCCTTACACAGCTCTCTGGTCTTGGCCATTGTGGAGAGGTTGGAGTTTGTTTGATTGAAAGCCAACTGACAGTACAACCATCTTTGTCCGAGGTTGGGGGTTAAGTTTTCCCAAGACTGCCCTAAGGTGGTGTACTTGGGCTCCAGGGAAGGCATCCACCTGGACCGATGGGTAGCTTTTTTGGGGATCCTGGCGAGGTTGGAGTCCCCCAGTATTAGAACTGGCTTTTCCACCCTCAATGCCCAGTTTTTGATCTTTTGGGAGGTATTAGAATGAAGAGTTGGACCACATATTGTGGATTCCACTCCTCTATCTTCAACCAAATTCTCCCCAGAAGTGGAAGAAAGGGGGCTACTGGGGGACCCCAAATTCTCACCAGGATCACCCCTCGGCCCATCATTCCCACCCTGGTTCGCCTCTTCCTCAGGGGAGTCCAGGATTCTCCCTGACATCACTACAGCTACATTGCTGGTATATGTCCCTTCCTCCTCGCCCTCCAACTCAAGATCGCACCCCTCCACGGACCTCTCCACCACACTCTCCTCCCTTAGTTCATGTACCTCGGCCTCTATCATCGTTGTTCTTCTTCTTCGCTGTTCCCCCTGAGGGTTAGGGTTAGGGCCCATGTCCGAGTGATGGTTAGGGTAAGGGTCCAGGGAGAGGGTTAGGGTTAGGGTTAGGGTCACCCCAGTCTCAGGACAGTCCCACTCTCCCTCACTCCCAAGATGGGGGAAGCAGTCCCAGAGATCCCCCAGGGTAGGTCCGAGTTTGGGTTAGGGTTAGGGTCAGGGTTAGGGTTAGGGTCGGGTTCAGGTTCAGGTTCAGGGTTAGGGTCAGGGTCAGGGTCAGGGTTAGGGTTAGGGTCAGGGTCAGGGTTAGGGTTAGGGTCAGGGTCAGGGTTAGGGTAAGGGTCAGGGTTAGGGTTAGGGTCAGGGTTACGGTTAGGGTTAGTAGGTGTTGGATGTTCACGTCTCCAAGGTCCCACCAGCATCTCAACCAGGTCCAGGTCTGGACTTTGACTGGGTCCTTCCAGAACCTGGATTACTTTGATGTAGATCTGCTGCTGTGATGGTCACATGACCCCGTTTCAGCCAATCCTCATCTGTCAGACTGAGGTCCTCAAACGTAACAGAGTCTGGTCTCCAGAGGAGATCGTGGTCCATCAGATGGAAACGGAGACTCATCCATGTCTGATCTGTTCTTTAGGTTTCTGTCATTTGGATTCAATTCAGTTGTATTTATAAAGCATGTATTATTATTATTATTATTATTATCATCATCATCATCATCATCATCATCATCATCATCATCATCATCATCATCATCATCATCATCATCATCATTATTATTATACACATTGTCTCTAGACACTTTCCAGAGACCAGAACATGACCCCCAATTATTTAAGATGAATTAAAGATGGATGCTGTCATTTGAGACGACCCGCAGCATTGGGTCACCCATGGGCCACCCATGGGCCACCCATGGGCCCATGGGCCACCCATGGGCCACCCATGGGCCACCCATGGGCCACCCATGTCTGGACTTTATCTTCATGGTTTGACCTCTTTGGTCCCTGAGGTCCAGTTATGTGAGACCTGGAGGAGGTGGATCTGGACCAGCTGATGAGCCTTGTTGTCCTAACCCTGACCCGAACTGTAGTGTCCTCAGAAAGAAACGTTGGAATCTTCAACTGATGTTCTGGATTTTATTAAGTTCCTTCACACCGTAAGAGCTGCAGTAAACAGATATTCATCTTACAACACACTTCAAAAAAATATTACAAACGTATTCATTGACAACATTACCTTTTTCCTCTCTAACTGAGACACTATAAAAAATCTGTTGAAATCTCTGTCCCTTTAGTAAAGTATGTACACACGCAGCTAAAAAAAACCCAACAAAAACCGTTAAATGCGACGGAGGATATCCTGTCCGAACATTCAAAATAAAGGTCCTTTTCAAAATAAAGGCTCCTTTTCGCGGTTTCTTTAGCATCTTTTCACTTTCTGTTTTCAGAGCTATCATTATTATTATTATCATTATTATTACTATTACTATTATTACAGTTATTTAAGCTATTATTATCATCATCATCATCATCATCATCATCATCATCATTATTATTATTACTATTATTATTATTTTGTGTAGCCTCACGATACTTCATTTGTTCTTTTTGTATATTATATTATGTTAAAAGGTGGGCAAGATAAGCTTTATGCTTCAAGCCCAGACCTTTTCGGTCAAAATAATCACAATGTTGACCAGGGAAAAAACCTGTGTTATCTTGTTTGTTGATTTTTATGCTTTGATTGACCGAAATAAATATTAACTATAACTATAACTATAACTATGACCCCGACCCTGACCGTAACCATGACCTTAACTCCGACCCTGACCCTGACCCTACCAAACAGAACCAGTCTTTCTGTGAAAGGCTCATATTTTTAATTCCTCACCCCTCCAGTGCTTGTTCTTGTCCACAGCTCCTCCAGAGTTCCTGCAGTGGCCCCAGTCCGTCTCCAGACCAATAGGGGGCAGCGCCGTTTTCAGCTGCACAGCCTCCGGAGTTCCTGAACCGCACCTCATCTGGCTAAAGAACGGCAAGATGCTGATCCCCAGCAACAACGTCAAGCTCACCAACTCCAACACGTGAGACCCGTAGCAGCGATCGGTCCAGTTCACAGGTCCGGTTCAGCTTCTGGGAACGGGTTCAGGTTCTGGGAACTGGTTCAGATTCTGGGTACTGGTTCAGGTTCTGGGAACTGAACACGGTTCAGGTGCTGGGAACTGAACACGGTTCAGGGTCTGGGAACTGGTTCAGATTCTGGGAACTGGTTCAGGTTCTGGGAACTGAATGGTTCAGGTTCTGGGAACTGGTTCAGGTTCTGGGAACTGGTTCAGGTTCTGGGAACTGAACACGGTTCAGGTTCTGGGAACTGAATGGTTCAGGTTCTGGGAACTGAACGGTTCAGGTTCTGGGAACTGAACGGTTCCGGTTCTGGGAACTGGTTCTGGTTCTGGGAACTGAACTGGTTCAGGTTCTGGGAACTAGTTCAGGTTCTGGGAACTGAACGGTTCAGGTTCTGGGAACTGGTTCTGGTTCTGGGAGCTGAAAGGTTCAGGTTCTGGGAACTGGTTCAGGTTCTGGGAACTGGTTCAGGTTCTGGGAACTGATCACGGTTCAGGTTCTGGGAACTGGTTCAGGTTCTGGGAACTGGTTCAGGTTCTGGGAACTGAACACGGTTTGTTTATTTGTTTATTTAATTGGATCCCCATTACTCTTCCTGGGGTCCACACACAACAAAACATCACATAAGACACAATAGATATCATGTCTGACGAAACATAAAAACAAGTAAAGCATACATACAAAAACAATGCAAGACATAAAAACAAAACATAATAACAAACGGTATAGGCTTCAAATTAAAACAAACTAAAGTATAAAACTAAACATCACAATATATTAAACTATATCCCATCTAATTCCCTCAGATTTAGATAACATTTGGATTCAATTGAATGTGTTTTTTAAACAGTTTTTTTAAAACTTAGTCGATGCTTCGTGCTTAGACGGTTCAGGTTCTGGGAACTGGTTCAGGTTCTGGGAACTGACCCCGCCCCTCCCCCCCAGGACTCTGGCCATCACCCGCATCACCCCGGAGGACGAGGCCATCTACCAGTGCATCGCCGAGAACAGCGCTGGCACCAACCAGGCCAGCGCCCGCCTGGCCATCACCGAGGGCCCCGAGCTGCCCGAGGCCCCCGCCGGCCTCAAGGCCTTCGTCCTGGGGCCCGACGGCCTGCGGGTGTCCTGGGACCAGCCAGAGGAACAGGTCAGCCAGCAGATCATCGGCTACGTCCTGCACATCCGACGCCTGGGAGGTAAGAGACTTCTAGCTCGTTGCCACTCCTGTAAAATTCGCCTGAAACACCTATCCAATGCAAACCCAAAGTAAATTGAAAGCTGTTCTTGAACCGTTGTAAGTAGATGGATGGTTTTGGTCTGTTTTGAAAGGTAACACTGACTACGTTTCCATGCAGTCAATAACCCTTTTAAAACCCGAATATTAGCAATAACCCGGTTTTGCACGACCATGTAAACACCAATAACCCCTTTGAAAAACCCGAATTTGCTCATATTCCGGTTTTTAAAAACCCCAATATGACCCCTGGGTTACTCCTTTTAAAACCCGAATATTTGGTCATGTAAACACCAAACGGAATATCCCCATCAAACGGAACAGGAATTTGTTTTCTGCGCATGCTCTGTTCGCAAGGAATCTTGGTCTTTTGAGTCCAGGACGTACTTCTAAAAATGGAAAACGCAGGACCAGGAGGAGACTAATCACTTCATAAATGTAATGAAGGATATGAACATTTTGGCATTTGTAGACGGTAGAAAGTACCAGGATAGTGAGATTTACAAGAAGGTGAGCGAAAAGTTGCGTGGAGCAGCATTTGTTTTGAATTTGGATACAGGAAGAAGAAGCAGAAATGAGGGGAATTGCATCATGATGTTCTCTGCGTGTTGCTGTTTCCCAAGTGATTAATTACCATGTATACAGGGATAACCCAAGCATGGGTTTGCTCAAGCATGGAAACACATTATTCCCAATGTTTCAGTAACCGGAATATAAGCAATAACCCAAATTTTGACTGCATGTAAACGTAGTCACTGAAGTTTTTCCCCTAACTGTCAGAATCATTTTATTCCCGCCCCCTGAAGCGGCACATCGTTGTTTTCAGAATTTCATTGGCTATACAATGTGCCAGTCATCAACACGATTGCTCCAATTGGCTCATTTTTTTTCATGACAAAAGGGGGACTTGGGCTTCATTTGCATACAGACGCTCCATTGGCTATTGTAGGCTCTGGAGAGGACAGGGAAGCTCCTGTATGAGGTGTCAATCAAAAGAACAGCGTACAGACCCCATTTTGAGTACAACATTTTCGGTCTGAGACGTGCACAGCGGAGTTACAGCACTTACACGTTGATCATCCGGTTTATTTCAAATGGTGCAGCGGCTGTTTGTGGATATTTACTGGTATAATAATGTATTTTGGACTAAATACTTTACTGGATTAGATCGACTGGACCTTTCTGAATGTAATCAGACTATTTTTGTGGCAATATTTTTGACTGGACGAGTTCTACGAGGCTTCATCGGTAAGTTGCGTCATTTGCGCAAATCTTTGTTTGTTTGTTTGTTTGTTTGTGGTGTTGATAGTACCAGCTGCTGGTGGAATATTGGTGGAATCACAAGAAAATGTGTAAATGACCTAGTTTTGTAAATTATGGACTGATTATGGACTGATTATGGACTGATTATAAACTGACGGCTGCAGGCGGGCCGTCAGAGCGGCAACGGGCTGGGAGACGGAATGGGAAGAGAGGCTAACGAGCAGCCCTTAAAAGGAACCCTGCATATTAAGACATGTAGGTCTTAAAAGATAAATGTTGGTATCAATTATAACAATGTGATATAAAAAACCTTGTTGATGTCTTCGTTTTTATAAAATTTGAAAATATAATTTAACATGTAGGTCGCCATTGTTTTTTACATTCTGGGTAGTGACGTCAGACGGTGGCACCTGCTGGCCCCCGTCCACTGTTCTGACACCCAGAAACGGATGAAAACACAGCTAAACAGGTGACGGCGCACCAGAAACACAGATCAAAACACAGCTGAACATTAAGGTGACGGCGCACCTACAAAAAAGTAAAATAAAATTTAAAAAAAAGTGCAGCCCCATACAGCATGAACTATAAAAACACCATAAAACTCAGATAGACTAACAGACCACACGTTTCAACTAGCAGATAACCGATGCTACAATAAAAACCCCAGCCAGATCTGCCGTCATTAAGTTAAATAAAGATGTTCTTGCCTATTTGAAGCGAAGTCTGCGCCTCCCGTTTCGTCAAAGTCCCGGGCCAGTCCCCTCAGCGTCGGGTCTGTCATCAACCAGCACCGAGGCCAGTTTTAGGGGGGAGAGGGGTGGGCTATGCCCACTCAAACGTGCATATTGCCCACCGGCGTCTCCATCCCGGCGGTGGTAGCGAGAGCGGAGAGCGGAGAGCGGGTGGCGGAGCGCTGCGGGCTGTAGAGCCCCGGCTACGCAGGCTACGGCGTAGCCTACGCAGGCTACGGTGTAGCCTACGCCGTCTACGCCGTAGGCTACGCCGTCTACGCCGTAGGCTACGCCGTCTACGCAGGAGCCTAATGCACTGGTAAGATGCGCACAACATTGATCATTTTTGCAGATCTCCCGTGCATCACAGAACTTTGATCCAGTTTGCCTGAACCGAGACGTCTTATGGGCTCCCTCGTCAGCCTCCACGGCCGGGAGATGCTGCTCATCTATGTTTTAGATACCTGTCCCAGTTAAACTAATGGGGCTTATCTTCCCAGAGCCACCATCGTACGTCATCGCCCCCAGAATGCATTGCGCAGGTAAAACATGGCGCCTCCCGCAGGTCAAAAAATGTAATAAACATTGTAGATTTTTAAAGCAATTAGATTATTTTATGTGTTTCTAACAACATATTTTAGAATAAGAGAACAATTGTGGCTAATTAGGGACTACATGTCTTAATATGCAGGGTTCCCTTTAACGAGCAGCCCTTAACAACCCGCCCGGCCTGAAACAAGGGTTCTAGCCTTTGATTGGTTGTGGTCTCAGCTGTGTCCTGCTCGTCCTCAGAACCCGACAGCGCCGAGCTGCAGGAGGCCGTCAGCAGAACCACCTTCAGCCACGACTTCACCAACCTGGAGGCCGCCACCACCTACTGCATCTACCTGAAGGCCTACTCGTCCCTGGGGGGCAGTCAGCAGTCGGGCAGCATCACCAGCACCACGCTGGGGGGCGGTACGTCTGCTGCACCCGCTTACCTTACCTGAGACTCACCTGAGACTGACCTGAGATTCACCTGAGATCTGAGACTCACCTGAGATATGAGACTCACCTGACACTCACCTGACACTCACCTGAGACCAGCAGTCGGGCAGCATCACCAGCACCACGCTGGGGGGCGGTACGTCTGCTGCACTTTACCTGAGACTCACCTGGGACTCACCTGGGACTCACCTGAGACCTGAGACTCACCTGAGACCTGAGACTCACCTGACATTCACCTGACATTCACCTGAGACCTGAGACTCACCTGGGACTCACCTGGGACTCACCTGAGACTCACTTGAGACTCACCTGAGACCTGACACTCACCTGACACTTACCTGAGACCAGCAGTCGGGCTGCATCACCAGCACCACGCTGGGGGGCGGTACGTCTGCTACACCCACGTACCTTACCTGAGACTCACCTGAGACCTGACACTCATCTGGGACTCACCTGACACTCACCTGAGACCTGAGACTCACCTGAGACTCACCTGAGACCTGACACTCATCTGGGACTCACCTGAGACTCACCTGAGACCTGAGACTCACCTGAGACTCACCAGACACTCACCTGAGACCTGAGACTCACCTGAGACTCACCTGAGACCTGAAACTCACCTGAGACCTGAAACTCACCTGAGACCTGAAACTCACCTGAGACATGAGACTCACCTGAGACTCTCCTGAGACTCACCTAAGACTCTCCTGAGACTCACCTAAGACTCTCCTGAGACTCACCTAAGACTCTCCTGAGACTCACCTGAGCCTCACCTGAGATCTGAGACTCACCTCAGCCTCACCTGAGACTTACCTGAGACTTACCTGAGACTCACCTGAGCCTCACCTGAGCCTCACCTGTAGACTCACCTGAGACTCACCTTAGACTCACCTGAGACCAGCAGTCGGGCAGCATCACCAGCACCACGCTGGGGGGCGGTACGTCTGCTGCACCTGCGTACCTTACCTGAGACTCACCTGAGACTCACCTGAGACCTGAGACTCACCTGAGACTCACCTGAGACGGCGACTAACCACTAGGACTGCAACTAACGACTATTTTAATAGTCGACTAGTCACCGACTATTGAAACAATTAGTCGACTAATCCGATAATTAGTAATTTTTTTTTAATTTAGTATGAGGTTGCTTTAATTATGTGGCAAATGATAATGAACAGCAGAAAGGTGGCACTAGAGCCCTGATATAGCAGGACTGTTTTCTTCATCCTGCTATAGTGGGACTGTTTTCTTTGTCCTGCTATAGCAGGACTGTTTTCTTCATCCTGCTATAGCGGGACTGTTTTCTTCATCCTGCTATAGCAGGACTGTTTTCTTCATCCTGCTATAGCGGGACTGTTTTCTTCATCCTGCTATAGCAGGACTGTTTTCTTCATCCTGCTATAGCGGGACTGTTTTCTTCATCCTGCTATAGCGGGACTGTTTTCTGAAGAATCCTGCTACAGCGGGACTGTTTTCTTCATCCTGCTATAGCGGGACTGTTTTCTTCATCCTGCTATAGCGGGACTGTTTGCTTCATCCTGCTATAGTGGGACTGTTTTCTTCATCCTGCTATAGCAGGACTGTTTTCTTCATCCTGCTATAGCAGGACTGTTTTCTTCATCCTGCTATAGCAGGACTGTTTTCTTCATCCTGCTATAGCGGGACTGTTTTCTTCATCCTGCTATAGCAGGACTGTTTTCTTCATCCTGCTATAGCGGGACTGTTTTCTTCATCCTGCTATAGCGGGACTGTTTTCTTCATCCTGCTATAGCGGGACTGTTTTCTGAAGAATCCTGCTACAGCGGGACTGTTTTCTTCATCCTGCTATAGCGGGACTGTTTTCTTCATCCTGCTATAGCGGGACTGTTTGCTTCATCCTGCTATAGTGGGACTGTTTTCTTCATCCTGCTATAGTGGGACTGTTTTCTTCATCCTGCTATAGCAGGACTGTTTTCTTCATCCTGCTATAGCGGGACTGTTTTCTTCATCCTGCTATAGCAGGACTGTTTTCTTCATCTTGCTATAGCAGGACTGTTTTCTTCATCCTGCTATAGCAGGACTGTTTTCTTCCGCTAAACTCTGAGAATTCATGCTGCATAATAGAGATGCATTGATTTAGTGTCTTCTCCCGTCCAGACAAATCTATCTGATTTAATGTTAAGATGATCATTGTGGAGCTTGATGGATGATTGACAGTTCATAGGTCACCTGACTGAAAGTTGCAAATCCATAATTGTCATCATCACACAAGCTTTTTCGCCTTTCGCGACGCATCAATTATGATTGAGGTTATAGCAACGAGAGCCCTACTAACCACACGTCTGTCCATCCCACAGTTCCCAGTCCTCCCAGCTTCTTCACCAAGGTCCTGAACCAGACGGCCATGCAGGTGTACTGGGACTCACCTAAGACTCTCCTGAGACTCACCTGAGCCTCACCTGAGATCTGAGACTCACCTCAGCCTCACCTGAGACTTACCTGAGACTCACCTGAGCCTCACCTGAGCCTCACCTGTAGACTCACCTGAGACTCACCTTAGACTCACCTGAGACCAGCAGTCGGGCAGCATCACCAGCACCACGCTGGGGGGCGGTACGTCTGCTGCACCTGCGTACCTTACCTGAGACTCACCTGAGACACACCTGAGACCTGAGACTCACCTGAGACTCACCTGAGACGGCGACTAACCACTAGGACTGCAACTAACGACTATTTTAATAGTCACCGACTATTGAAACAATTAGTCGACTAATCCGATAATTAGTAATTTTTTTTTAATTTAGTATGAGGTTGCTTTAATTATGTGGCAAATGATAATGAACAGCAGAAAGGGGGCACTAGAGCCCTGATATAGCAGGACTGTTTTCTTCATCCTGCTATAGCGGGACTGTTTTCTTCATCCTGCTATAGCAGGACTGTTTTCTTCATCCTGCTATAGCAGGACTGTTTTCTTCATCCTGCTATAGCGGGACTGTTTTCTTCATCCTGCTATAGCGGGACTGTTTTCTTCATCCTGCTATAGCGGGACTGTTTTCTGAAGAATCCTGCTACAGCGGGACTGTTTTCTTCATCCTGCTATAGCGGGACTGTTTTCTTCATCCTGCTATAGCGGGACTGTTTTCTTCATCCTGCTATAGCGGGACTGTTTGCTTCATCCTGCTATAGTGGGACTGTTTTCTTCATCCTGCTATAGCGGGACTGTTTTCTTCATCCTGCTATAGCGGGACTGTTTTCTTCATCCTGCTATAGCGGGACTGTTTTCTTCATCCTGCTATAGCGGGACTGTTTTCTTCATCCTGCTATAGCGGGACTGTTTTCTGAAGAATCCTGCTACAGCGGGACTGTTTTCTTCATCCTGCTATAGCGGGACTGTTTTCTTCATCCTGCTATAGCGGGACTGTTTGCTTCATCCTGCTATAGTGGGACTGTTTTCTTCATCCTGCTATAGCAGGACTGTTTTCTTCATCCTGCTATAGCGGGACTGTTTTCTTCATCCTGCTATAGCGGGACTGTTTTCTTCATCCTGCTATAGCGGGACTGTTTTCTTCATCCTGCTATAGCGGGACTGTTTTCTTCATCCTGCTATAGCAGGACTGTTTTCTTCATCCTGCTATAGCGGGACTGTTTTCTTCATCCTGCTATAGCAGGACTGTTTTCTTCATCTTGCTATAGCAGGACTGTTTTCTTCATCCTGCTATAGCAGGACTGTTTTCTTCCGCTAAACTCTGAGAATTCATGCTGCATAATAGAGATGCATTGATTTAGTGTCTTCTCCCGTCCAGACAAATCTATCTGATTTAATGTTAAGATGATCATTGTGGAGCTTGATGGATGATTGACAGTTCATAGGTCACCTGACTGAAAGTTGCAAATCCATAATTGTCATCATCACACAAGCTTTTTCACCTTTCGCGACGCATCAATTATGATTGAAGTTATAGCAACGAGAGCCCTACTAACCACACGTCTGTCCATCCCACAGTTCCCAGTCCTCCCAGCTTCTTCACCAAGGTCCTGAACCAGACGGCCATGCAGGTGTACTGGGAACTGCCCAGTAAACCGGGAACGCTGCAGGGCTTCAGACTGGAGTACCGGGCCGCCTCCAACCCCGCGGTTCAGGGCCGGGAGACCTTACCTGCTCACATCAACACCCACACCATCTCCCACCTGGGTGAGTAACACGCTGCAGCCACGCCCCCACGCTGCAACTCCGCCTCCCACGCTGCAGCCCCGCCCTCCATGATGAATGAATGAATGAATTAATGAATTAATTAATGATTGAATGAATGAATGAATGAATGAATGAATGAATGAATGAATGAATGAATGAATGAATGAATGAATGAATGAATGAATGAATGAATGAATGAATAGCTTTATTGTCGCTGGTCTGGTGTCCCAGCACAGTGAGATGACAACCAGTACAACCCATCAGGACACAGACAAAACAAATAACATAAGACATGAGTCAACTGGTGAGAACAGATCAGAGAAAGGATGACATTGGGGATGGGGGAGGGAGGAGGGGAAAAAAGGCATCCTCATACTGTGTGTAAATACACAGTGTGAAAGTGCAAAAAAACACCTCTGCACAGAAAGCAACATGACAAATTTAACATCACAAGGCTTGCACATGTGTGTGTGTGTGTGGGGGGGGGGGGGGGGGGGGGGGGGGTTCTAGGGGCGGGGGGATCCCGGCACAGTACCCCAAGTGAACACCGCGGCCAGTGGCTCTCAAACCTGTTGACTGTGTTGGGGGGGTTGGATAAGAGGAGGGGCCGAGGAAGGCGTTGAGATGAGGGAGGTGTGGTTATCAGCAAGTGTGTGTGTAAGCGGTAAGTCCGTGAACTTCGCTCAGAGCTGCTCCTCAGCCAATGTCCTTGATGTTATCAGTCGGCCCGGTCAGTTCTGAAAACAGTCCACAGATGTTCCTGAAGAGAGGAGGGTTAGTGGGGGCAGTCACCTTGTTTACATTCCACCAGGGAGATTGTGACTAGAGCGATCAGCCAAAACCGGCCTGTCAAGGCCAGATTATAGAATCAACAATTATATTGCAAACAGACAGACTCAGTAATTTTCCGTCTGCCTTTAGTCTCTGGTTCATCAATGGCGACTCCAAACAGACGAATTTGTGAGCAATTCCCGCCAAGCCGAGCTTCCAACTTCTCCAAGGTCTTCTCCATCTCGCCAATGAGCTCAAATGTTAAAGTCTGAGTGTTAGTCGCAGCGCTTATCCCTTCAGCCACGTCCGGCAGCTCTGAAAGGGCCAAAACAGCCGTCGACGACTTACGCGTTTGTCGGTAGACCAGTAATCTCATGTTATTCTCATGTCATGTTCTGGGTATGGGTCTCTGTAAAGCGTCTAGAGACAACTCTGTTGTATTAGACGCTATATAAATAAAATTGAAATTGAAAAATTGAAATTAATCCCCCTCCTCCTATCATGAGAACTCCTGCTATTATAAATCCAATTATGAAGGCATCTTCAATGTCCTCCACAGACAGGATCGCCAAACACAACGGTTTCCAATATTTGTAGGAATCCATTGTGTATCCAGCAAAAAATGTCCCATCGGGGCAAGAGGGCTCCCTTACCCCCTGACTTCTGGTCGCAAAAATTTGGTCAATTGTGCTGAGAGACCAGTTAATCAATTCCATGATTGTAGAGTTTCGGAGGAGTGAAAAGGAGAGACTCTGAAGACGAGACAGGACAAAAACAGTAGCAGGGCAGATAGATAAGGGAGAGGAGCAGAAAAGCGTCCGCCTTCATCGAGAGCTGGAAGAAGAATCCGCCCCCCGCGCTGCAGCCCCGCCCCCCCTTCTCCGTGCAGCCAATCACGGCCATTGACGTTCTGTGTCTCTACCTCAGAGCCAGCAGCCGTTTATGAGATCCAGCTTCTGGCCTTCAACGGGAACGGAGACGGTCCGTCCAGCCGCCGCCTGGTCTCTCTGACCGAAGATGGAGACACGTCAGGTAGGAACTGGGACACCTGGGGAACCGGTCTGAACCGGTCTGAACCGATCTGAACCAGTCTGAACCGGTCTGAACCGGTGTGACGGGTCTGAAACGATCTGAAACGATCTGAAACGATCTGAACTGGTCTGAACCGGTCTGAACCGGTCTGAACCAGGTGAACCGTCTGAACCAGTCTGAACCGTCTGAACCAGTCTGAACCGTCTGGACCATCTGAACCGTCTGAACCGTCTGAACCGTCTGAACCGTCTGAACCGGTCTGAACCAGCTGAACCGGTCTTAACCGGTGTGACAGGTCTGAACCAGTCTGAACTGGTCTGAACCAGCTGAACCATCTGAACCAGTCTGAACCGTCTGTACCGTCTGGACCGTCTGGACCGTCTGAACCGTCTGAACCGGTCTATACCGTCTGGACAGTCTGGACCGTCTGGACCGCCTGAACCGGTCTGAACCGGTTTGAACCGGTCTGAACCGGTCTGAACCGGTCTGAACCGGTCTGAATCGGTCTGAACCGGTCTGAACCAGTCTAACGGGTCTAACGGGTCTAACGGGTCTAACGGTCTAACGGTCTAACGGGTCTAACAGGTCTAACGGGTTTAAGGGGTCTAACTGGTCTGAACCGGTCTGAACCGGTGTGACGGGTCTGAACCGGTCTGAACCAGTCTAACGGGTCTACTGGGTCTACTGGGTCTACTGGGTCTAACGGTCTAATGGGTCTACTGGGTTTAACGGTCTAACAGGTCTACAAGGTCTAACCGGTCTGAACCAGTCTAATGGGTCTAACGGGTCTAAGGAGTCTAACGGGTCTAACGGGTCTGATGGGTCGTTTCCCCCCCCAGCCGGTACCAGCTGTAACTGTGACCGGTCCTCCTCTTCGACGCTGCTGGTCGGGCTTCACAGTGGCCTCGCCTGCATACTCTGCTGTCTGCTGTTCATCCTGCTGGGCTTCAGACGCAGGTACATCTTTTACTACTACTAACAATAACTAGAGGTTTACTAGCACTAACTAGAGGTTTACTAACAATAACTAGAGGTTTACTAGCACTAACTAGAGGTTTACTAACACTAACTAGAGGTTTACTAACACTAACTAGAGGTTTACTGAACACTAACTAGAGGTTTACTAAAACTAACTAGAAGTAACTAACTAACTAGAGGTTTTCTAAACACTAACTTGAGGTTTACTAATACTAACTAGAGGTTTACTGAACACTAACTCGAGGTTTACTTACACTAACTAGATGTTTACTAACACTAACTAGAGGTTTACTAACACTAACTAGAGGTTTACTAACCACTAACTAGAGGGTTACTGAACACTAACTAGAGGTTTAATAACACTAACTAGAGATTTACTAGCACTAACTAGAGGTTTACTAACACTAACTAGAGGTTCAATAGCACTAACTAGAGGTTTACTAAACACTAACTAGAGGTTTACTAACACTAACTAGAGGTTTAATAAACACTAACTAGAGGTTTACTGACACTAACTAGAGGTTTACTAAACACTAACTAGAGGTTTACTAACACTAACTATAGAGGTTTAATAAACACTAACTAGAGGTTTACTGAACACTAACTAGAGGTTTACTAAACACTAACTAGAGGTTTACTAACACTAACTAGAGGTTTACTAACACTAACTGGAGGTAACGTACTAACTAGAGGTTTACTAAACACTAACTAGAGGTTTACTAACACTAACTAGAGGCTTACTAAACACTAACTAGAGGTTAACTAAACACTAACTAGAGGTTTACTGACACTTACTAGAGGTTTACTAACACTAACTAGATGTTTACTGAACACTAACTAGAGGTTTACTAACACTAACTAGAGGTTTACTAAACACTAACTAGATGTTTACTGACACTAACTAGAGGTTTACTGACACTAACTAGAGGTTTACTGACACTAACTAGAGGTTTACTAAACACTAACTAGAGTGTCCCTGAACACTAACTAGAGGTTTACTAAACACTAACTAGTGTTTTACTGAACACTAACAATAGAGGTTTAATAAACACTAACTAGAGGTTTACTGAACACTAACTAGAGGTTTACTAACACTAACTAGAGGTTTACTAAACACTAACTAGAGGTTTACTGACACTAACTAGAGGTTTACTGAGACTAACTAGAGGTTTACTAAACACTAACTAGAGTTTCCCTGAACACTAACTAGAGGTTTACTAAACACTTACTAGAGGTTTACTAACACTAACTAGATGTTTATTGAACACTAACTAGAGGTTTACTCACACTAACTAGAGGTTTACTAAACACTAACTAGAGGTTTACTGACACTAACTAGAGGTTTACTGACACTAACTAGATGTTTACTGACACTAACTAGAGGTTTACTAAACACTAACTAAAGTTTCCCTGAACACTAACTAGATGTTTACTAAACACTAACTAGAGTTTTACTGAACACTAACTAGAGGTAACTGACTAACTAGACTCCAGTTAGTGTTCAGTAAACCTCTAGTTACTAAAGGTTTACTGAAGACTAACTAGAGGTTTACTAACACTAACTAGAGGTTTACTTACACTAACTAGAGGTTTAATAAACACTAACTAAAGTTTTACTAAACACTAACTAGAGGTTTACTAATACTAACTATAGAGGTTTAATAAACACTAACTAGAGGTTTACGAAACACTAACTAGAGGTTTACTGAACATTAACTAGAGGTAACTAACTAACTAGAGGTTTACTAAACGTTAACTAGAGGTTTAGTAACACTAACTAGAGGTTTACTAAACACTAACTAGAGGTAACTAACACTAACTGGAGGTTTACTAAACACTAACTAGAGGTTTACTAACACTAACTAGAGGTTCACTAACTAACTAGAGGTTTACTAACACTAACTAGAGGTTTACTAAACACCAACTAGAGGTTTACTAACTAACTAGAGGTTTACTAACACTAACTAGAGGTTCACTAACTAACTAGAGGTTTACTAACACTAACTAGAGGTTTACTAAACACCAACTAGAGGTTTACTAACTAACTAGATGTTTAATAAACACTAACTAGAGGTTTACTAAACACCAACTAGAGGTTCACTAACTAACTACAAGTTTACTAAACACTAACTAGAGGTTTACTAACACTAACTATAGAGGTTTAATAAACACTAACTAGAGGTTTACTAAACACCAACTAGAGGTTCACTAGCTAACTACAAGTTTACTAAACACTAACTAGAGGTTTACTAACACTAACTATAGAGGTTTAATAAACACTAACTAGAGGTTTACTAAACACCAACTAGAGGTTCACTAACTAACTAGAGGTTTACTAAACACTAACTAGAGGTTTACTAACACTAACTATAGAGGTTTAATAAACACTAACTAGAGGTTTACTAAACACCAACTAGAGGTTCACTAACTAACTAGGGGTTTACTAACACCAACTAGAGGTTCACTAACTAACTAGAGGTTTACTAACACTAACTACAGGTTTACTAGACAGTTGTTCTTGTCATCAGTTTGTTGTGCAGGAAGTGGGTGAACTGGGAGGCCCCGCCCACCATCAATGGTGTCCCAGATCCTAAAGGTGCCTCACCTGAGAGGATTGAATTGAGACAGGTAACTCCCCCCACACACACATACCACTGCTCTGCTCGGCTGGAAGGAGGGAGAACCAAGCTAACCAGGTCTTAGACCAAGTAAAAACCTCGAACAGACTCAGTCATAAAGGGAATCGTCCTAAAACAATACAACAGTTAAATCTGTAAAGATCAAAGAAATGTCTGAAAGGATGATTAGAGATTAAAGGGGACCTATTATGAAAAACAAGTTTTTTCTTGTTTTAACATATATAAAGTGGTCTCCCCTCACCCTGCCAACACAGAAAAGATGAAATGCCACGAAATTCTTCAGTGTCTGTTCACCCCGCCCGGCTGAATCTTCCAGTGTCATGTGACTTCTACGAGCCGTTCAGAATATGCACCTATGGTGACGTCACCATAGGTGCCGCCATTGTTCAGCAGCGGTGGCTGTTTGAACAGCAAGGGGACAGTAAAAATTAGGTTTTGCATCGACATTTACCCTCATAAAAGGATCAGTACCAACAGTATGGACCCGGCAACTGCACACGAGTCAGCGGTAAGTGACGTTATTTTTTTATATTATTATTATTTGTCTACAAGTATGATCTTTGCATGGGCTAAATATTTAGCTTAGCTCCGGAGCACCGGGGCTCCGCACCGGACCGGACCGGACCGGTGAGGAGCCTCGGTAGCTCCAGTGTTCCCTAACGGAGTGTTAGGTAACACCTGAGCTCTATTAGTAATACATTTTTCTTCTATTTATGGTTTCAGATCTTCCAAACAATACACCTGAAGCTGTTCAATGACACCTTCAGAAGACGCACGGTCCTTCCTTGAGTTAGCAATAGTGTATACATGTTATTTATATACAACTTATGTTCTTATTTTTTTAACAATAAAGTTGCCATTTGTGAAAATTCTGTGTTGTGATTTCTTTACAGCTAACATGATTCATTTGTTTTGTAACATAAGAAATGAAATGAGGAATCGGAGTAATTAACTGTGGTGTAACTGTTTAGAATTCAATTAAATCTTCCTGTGTGAAGGCCAGGTGACCCGGTTCCCTCTTCAGGGAACTAAAGCCTGATTTACCCTACGGCGTAGGGTACGCATCAATTTAACGCAGAACCGCAATTCAGGCTTTAAGATCCGTTTACACACCGTGTAACTGCATGCGAGTGTCCGACTATCACGTTGAGCTGCGTGACATTGGACGCTCTCTGTCCACACTGAAACCGTTAAACTCTCTCTGTCCACACTGAAACCGTTAAACTCTCTCTGTCCACACTGAAACCGTTAAACTCTCTCTGTCCACACTGAAACCGTTAAACTCTCTCTGTCCACACTGAAACCGTTAAACTCTCTCTGTCCACACTGAAACCGTTAAACTCGCGGCCAGTTAGGACAGTCCAATACAAAAAAAATAAAGCAATGGAATTTATTTTGTCGCAGAAGCTTCTCGCATGGGACACGCTTTGTTTACGGAGCCGCTGCTCTTCTCCCCGGAGCGAGGCTTTGTTCCCTCCCCTCCTACACGTCAGTCACGCAGCCAATCAGCACAGAGCCTCATTATCATAGCCCCGTCCCCTCAGAATCCCTCATAGAGAAGGAGGTTAGAAGCGGTAAAACAAGAGACATGGCCCACAGGCTGAATTTCTGTTTTATGTAGAAAAAACAAGCTTTCGATTGTTTTTAAGACATTCAAGGCCTGTTTAAAATGTACATTAAATGCCATAAAAGGTCCCCTTTAAAGTTTTATATAAGTGATGCTAATAACCCTCCTGTCCTTGGCTCCTCCCACAGAGGTGTGACTCCGCCCCTCCTCCGGTGATGGTCATGGTGGAGTCGACGCCCCCCCTGGGGACCAGAGCCGGGACCGGATAGACCCCCCCCCATCTGGACCAGAACCCCCCCCCCCCCCCCCCAACCAGGTCCACCTGAACCAGAACCCCCCCCCACACACACACACACACACACACACACACACACACACACACACACACACACACACACACACCTACCCGTCCTCCGATGATGGTCATGGTGGGACCGGATAGACCCCCCCCATCTGGACCAGAACCAGAACCAACCCCCCCCCCAACCAGGTCCACCTGAACCAGAACCCCCCCCCCCCCCCCCACACACACACACACACACACACACACACACACACACACACACACACACACACACACACACACACACACACACCCCTCCCTCCAACTTCACGACCTTTTACCTCCAAAGATCTACCTCAGCTGGACGCCGCTGCGGCGCCAGAACCTCCTCAGAACCTCAGAACTTCCTCAGAACCTCCTCAGAACCTCAGAACTTCCTCAGAACTTCCTCAGAACTTCCTCAGAACTTCCTCAGAACTTCCTAAGAACCTCCTCAGAAACTCAGAACTTCCTCAGAACTTCCTCAGAACCTCCTCAGAACCTCAGAACTTCCTCAGAACTTCCTCAGAACCTCCTCAGAACCTACCCCAGAACCTCAGAACCTCCTCAGAACTTCCTCAGAACCTCAGAACCTCCTCAGAACTTCCTCAGAACTTCCTCAGAACCTCAGAACCTCCTCAGAACCCCCTTAGAACTTCCTCAGAACCTCAGAACCTCAGAACTTCCTCAGATCTTCCTCAGAACCTCCTCAGAACTTCCTCAGAACCTCCCCAGAACCTCAGAACTTCCTCAGAACCTCCTCAGAACCTACACCAGAACCTCAGAACTTCCTCAGAACTTCCTCAAAACCTCCTCGGAACCTCAGAACTTCCTCTGAACCTACCCCAGAACCCCCCCCCACAGAGATCATGGAGTTCTGAAGGTCCCGGTCTGGAGTTCTGAAGGCCCCGGTCTGGAGGTCTGAAGCGGTCTGGAGGTCTGAAGGCCCCAGTCTGGAGTTCTGGAGTCTGCCATTTTGTGCCCCGAGTTCATATGAAAGTTTGCTGTTTTATTTGGACTTCCTGATGCTTCCTCGCCTTGTTCCACCTATAATGTCTTTCATGTCCGAGATGAACGTAGAAGCTTTCTGTTAAACTTCAGCCAAATATTCTTATAGCTCAACAAGGTCCAAAGAAAAGTACTTCCTGTTTGCTTTCACTCTGCTTCCTGTTCGGAGTCGAAGAAAAGCTGAACCAAAAGAAGCCCTTGCTTCCTCAGTTTTATACCGATGGACATGTAGAAGTTATATTTTTGTCTTGTAAGATGAGGAGCGTCTGGAGGACGTGAAGGTCTATGTTCACCTGGATCCAGGTGTGTTAACGACTTCAGTCTCTGGTACCGAGGTACCGACCCGCCGATCCCAGGAAGAACTGCAGATCGTGCCTTTAATCCACTTCTGCTCACTGACGTCCAACTGGAGGAACGAACACGTTTACCTTTTTACCAGGTTTAGATTCGTTAGTCTCGTTATCTAGACCGAGACGGTCCGGTCCAGTTCAGACCCAGTTTGGCTCAGTGAGCATCAAACCTGAAGGTGATTGGTTGGCGTTGTCAGGCCGCCTCCCTGCTCCGGAGTTCTGCTCCGGTCCATTCCGGACCGGTCTGGTCGGTCGGATCTCCTCGCTGCCTTCGTGCCTGTAAAAGTCGTTGTGTTGTTGACAGTTTTGGCTGTTTTATTTCTTGAATTTCTAATTTTCTTCTTTGTTGGTTTTCCGTTGGAGGTCAAGTGGAAATTCTGCCAAAATGTTTCTCATTTATAATGTTTATGACTGTTTAACGCCCCCTCCTTAATATTGTCTGTTTTCTTTTTATCTGTAGTTTAATGATGATGAATTGTTTGTAGATTGAAAAATTTGAGCTGATAGAAGAGCTCCGACATGAAGCTGCTCGTCGGTCGGCTGTAGAAACCTGAGAACCTTAGAGATGCTAGTGACGATGCTAGAACCAATGAGAGAGACATGCTTTAAAGGATTCCTTTTCTCTAAAAGACATTTTATATTGTTAAAATGTAATTAAATAAAAGCACCCAAAGCTTTAAATGGCTGTTAAACCCAACAGAGATGATGGAGAGGGTTGAAACTGGTTTCACTTCGAATGCTTCTATTTAGACACTAAAAACCAAATAAACCTGAGTGAAATAGAAACTGTTGAACTGGTTTTGTTCTCTTGTGTCGGCGTTTCTCTTCAGATCTCTGGAGCTACTGATCCGTCTGGATGGATCAGAGCTCAGAGGAGCTAAAACAAATGCAGTTTCACCGTAGGACAAGATTCATAAACAAATATAAGCAAATATAACCTGATTTACAAGCAACTTGTTGTCCGTGGACGTCGCTGCACTTGTGAGTGAATGTTTGAGACTCGCCTCGACCCAAAAATGTCTTTTTTAAAGACGAAATGATCTGCAACCAATCAGATGTCTTCCTAGTTTCAGCCAATCACAAGAAAGCACCCGTGTGAGGGACCATTTACTCGTAATCACATTAGACCAGGTCCAGGTGTCGCATCCACTCCAGCTCCACACCTGTCTTCCCCTTTACCTGCAGGCTCCGCCTCCTCCCCGTCACCATGGTTACTCCTTCACCTGCAGGCTCCGCCTCCTCCCCGTCACCATGGTTACTCCTTCACCTGCAGGCTCCGCCTCCTCCCCGTCACCGTTAAAATTTATTTATTTATTTTTTTTTTTTTGAAAATTTTATTTATAAGATTTTTCCAGTATAAAACACATACAAAATAACAGACAGAATATAATGAAAAAAAAACCCAACAAAAAAACAGATCAGGACCAAACAAAACAAAAACAAAACAAAACAGACTGCCAGAAGGGATATAGTCACGTAATAGTGACACTTATGCATGTCAGCTCACATACAGAGTCAGGGTATACAGGTAGAATAAAAAGTCCAGGACAGAGTCCACAGTGTCCAAAAGGCGAGGTCCAAGTGTAGGCAAGGGGGCGGAATAGAAGAATCCAGCATCACTGGTCCGGAGGACGATGTCTACAAAATGTATTTATTTTTTAAATGTATATATTTAAATTAAAAAAAAAAAAAAAAAATTTTTCTTTGAAATTGTGGAATTATTCTATTTGGATTTAAAATCGGAATAAACCAGCCACTTACTTCGGAATCAAGTTTAATTCAGAATGGCCACTTTCATTTGGAATTAGGTGTTTACATGGTTATTTTTATTCATTTTAAATCGGATTTAATTTTAATTCTGAATTAAAGAGGAATTAAACTTCCCATGTAAACGCACTCATTGGCTTGTGAACCGCTCTTAAGCTGTGTTCGAAATCGCCCCCTA
Source organism: Cololabis saira (assembly GCF_033807715.1). Taxonomy (NCBI): domain Eukaryota; kingdom Metazoa; phylum Chordata; class Actinopteri; order Beloniformes; family Belonidae; genus Cololabis; species Cololabis saira. Next base: position 5,402,649 of record NC_084589.1, read on the forward strand.
TCCCCTATATAGTGCACTACATAGTGTGCACGCCATTTTGTAGTGCTGTTCGAATTCTCTACACTACATTTCGTCCACTACCTCGTTCACTATAAAATACCCACAATGCACCGCAAAAGTTAGTGTACAACCCATGTACCCTACTTTTTACTCATGTTTTGTCTGAGGAGAAAAAGGAGAAGAAGAAAAAAGAAGAAGAAACAATGGCAGCTGAACAGGAGGCGGGGGAGCGGGGGAGCGCGGGAGCGCTTTACTTACTTATAAATGTAAGTAACGTTAACGTACCAACATGTACTTTAGTGGCGTGTTTATATATACCCTTTAACAATAAGCATTTGTAGAGAGTAGTCTGTTTGTAACTGTTAGCTAACGCTAACGCTACTCCTGTTTCGATTTCTAACGCAACGTTATAATGTTATGTTTGTGTGTGTGTGTGTTCTCTTTTCACAATTGGCGGGAGCTCAAATAACAAAAAGCTTTGCAGGGTGAGTAATACAATAGTGATCTGTAGTGCCACAGATCTCTCTTTCTCTTATACTTTAGTCATTGGTGATATCCAGTTGGTGCAAACCTAAAGTGATAAGTACACACCTGTGATATTCTGTTTTCTATTTTCCTCACAAATGTGTATTGTGTTTTACAGTTGCTGTCATCTCCAGCTCCCTCCAGAATGATTCCCTTGAGTGGGGAAGACTGTTCTTAAGACCTTTTTACTGAAGCTTTTTTCAAAGTAATAAATAATGAATTAAAAATTGTCTTTCCTGGTTGAAATGTTCCTTTTATGAGTTTAGGTTTGTTTTAAGGTATATAAATACAGGATGCTGCAGGTATTTTAGAGGATTTATCAGTTAATTGCTTACATTATTTATTACTATTCAATGGTACAATGGTGATTCATTACTCTAACATTTTTTATCTATTTGTTTTAAAATGTTGCAATGGAAAGCCAAAATGATATATTCAAATGTACAGTTACCCTGTCAGGATATGAGAAACCATTAAACACTCCTAACAAGCTGAAATTACAGAAGTATTGTTGCAAGTACTCGAACGAATTAATAAATGATAACCGCAGCTGGTGATTAATGTAATAACTGGTTAATTAGTAATTTAATTTAACTCGTGTTAAATATAAATACATTGGTAATTTGAGACTTTTGTAACTTTGAGTTGATGTAACTGGAGTTATTAAATAAAATTCGAGGACATTTCAATGTTATTCAATGGATACTTAACTAAATAAATCAAAATGTTCAAAGTGACAATAGGGGTCAGCCCATACCAGCTAGCATGTCAGCTAACATTTCTTTCGGTTATTTACCAGTGGACGTTGGCGAATCAACAAATTGGGTTGTAAACCCCTAAGAAGCCTTTGTCTTTGCCTCCCCCGGTGCCTGAGAAGCAGGAGTTGTGCAAAAAGCACCCAAACAACCACAGGAATCATATTTCTTAGATGTATCAAAGCAATCGTCGGTTAAATGCCAGCAGCCAGTAGCTAACGGTACCGTTGCTAACGGTAGGTCGCACGTGCTAAATAGGTTTTAGCTCGTGCAATGTCATGAGCAGTTATAGCTGAGGATTGGAACACACAACAGTAGTCGACAAAAGCACACTTCTACACCATTCATTTTCAACAATTTATTGACACAGAAGTATCAGATCCCGGAGCTGTTCGGAGTGTTTACATGTTGCATGTCGCGTCCGCTACGCCACAGGAACATCCGGCGCATTTACTGACGCAAACACGTTAAAAAAATGTACGTTGTAGTGTGCGAAATCTCCTCTGGTCATCCCCTATGTAGTGCACTGTGTAGTGCACTATGTGGTGTACACTATGTAGGGAGTAGGGAGTGAGTGAACGAGTGATGATTTCGAACACAGCTATAGTCTCTCAGTCCGGCCCGTCACCCAGGACCTGGTTGCCATGGAGACCTGGTTGCCATGGAGACCCTACCAGGGGCGTAATGCCCCGACAACAATAGCTCCTTGTGTAGTGGATAGTTTTGGTCCTTCTACATAAACTAAATTTCTATAAGTATAACACCTTTACCAATTGGATTGAATAAAAACACGAAGAGTCAGGTCAGCTGGTGGTCCGAATACAATTTGTTTTTTTTGTTTTTTTTTATTGATCTTTTTATAGGAAACAACATACAATGAAAACATGGAAATCTGTAGTCAAAAACACGCATTATACATTGTCTCCTTTTTTTTAAAAACACACAAAACCTAACTAAGGAACAGAGTCTCTGTAGCGTTAAATAATAAATAAACAGATGAGCAAGAAATGATCAAAGGAGGAAAGTAATGTATGAGCAAAAATGCATACAAAAAACAAATGCAGTGGTGAATGTAGATGCCCATAAGTGATATCCCATTAACTGGAAATAAATAAAACATAAAAAAAAAAAAATTAAGGAGATGAAAAGAAAATTAAGGGAGGGGGGGGTCAGTCGGTGGGTAGAGTTTTCAACGCGGTAAAGTGGTCTATGAAAGATTGCCATTTGCGAACGAATTTAGCTGCGTTGCCTTTTAAAGAGTATCTCACCTTCTCCAATTTAAGAAAAAACATAACATCACTAAGCCAAATAGAAATAGACGGGGACTTGGGGGATTTCCATAGAAGTAAGATACGACGTCTTGCTAAAAGGGATGTGAAAGCCAATACTTCTGACTGTGTGGGGCTGATATGTGAGGAGTCAACAGTGAGTCCGAATATTGCTAAGAGAGGGGCCATAACAACTTTTTTACCCAGAACTTTAGACATGATCACAGAATAATCACTCCAAAATTTCTGTAACCTAGGACAGGAGAAAAACATATGACTTAAATTGCATGGAGAACCCTGGCATCTGTCGCATAGGTCTGCAACATTCGGATATATTTCCGATAATCGGGATTTTGATAGGTGGGCTCTATGCAGCACCTTAAATTGAATAAGTTCAAATCTAGCGCAAGGCGTGCTAGATCGTATGCTACGGATAGCTTTATCCCACAGCTCCCCTGTGAAGTCAAGGCCCAACTCTCGTCCCCAACCCTCCCGAGCTTTATCTACAGAATGATCATCAAATGTCATACACAGTGCATATATCTTAGATATCAGAGACTTTTGACTGAGTTTCATTGTTAGAAGATCATCCCACGGTTGGTTAGCAGGAAGGGAAGGGAAGCATGGAAACAGAGCAGAGGCGGAGTGTCGAAGCTGGAAGTAGCAAAACAAATGGGAGGCAGGCAAATTGAACTTTGACCTCAGATCTGAAAATGTGGAAAAGATACCATCCTTATATAGATCCCTGAAGTGCTTAATGCCCCGGTTGTACCAAATCATAAAAGTGGTGTCTATTAGTGATGGAGGGAACAGATGATTCTTAGTAACAGGTGTATAGATGGATGGAGAAGCAAATTTAAAGTGACGCCTAAACTGTGACCAAATCTTAAGGGAGGAAAGCACCACAGGGCTATTTGTAAACTTAGAGGGATTCAATGGTAAAGAGGAGGAGAGTAGGGCCGTTACAGAGGATGAAGAGAGTGACTGAGCCTCCAATCTGCACCATAATAACTCAGGAGACTGAAGCCAATAAATTAGTTTGTGAATATGCGCTGACCAATAGTAAAGCATAAAGTTTGGTAGTGCTAGACCCCCATTAAATTTAAATTTTTGGAGAAGCGAATACCTCACTCTGGGTGTCTTACCGGCCCATAAAAAGTTGGAAACAATTTGGTCAAGTGATTTAAAAAAAGATTTTGGTAGAAATAAAGGAGTGCATTGGAACAAAAAAAGAAATTTAGGCAATACAGTCATTTTCACTGTGTTAATTCTTCCTATCAGTGACAATGGTAGGGAGTTCCACCTCTGTAAGTCCGCCTTCACTCGAGTTACCAGTGAGGAAAAATTAGCGGTGAAAAGAGAGGGCAGAGTGCGGGTCACATTAATCCCTAATTATCTAAAGCCTGACGGGCTGAGTTTAAAGGGGATATCAGCTTGTTTGAGTTGTAAAGCAGAGGAGTTTATGGGGAAGCATTCACACTTGTGAAGATTGACCTTATAGCCGGAGAAGGATCCGTAATTCTTCAACAGAGATAATATTGGTGCGATGCTGGTTAAAGGGTCAGATACATATAAAAGGAGGTCGTCTGCATAAAGTGACAATTTAAGTTCCACATTGGACCTAGAGACTCCGCGAAATAGAGGAAGAGTTCTTAAAGCAATTGAAAGTGGTTCGACGGATAGAGCGAATAGCAAAGGGGAGAGAGGGCAGCCCTGTCTCGTGCCACGTGATAATGTAAAATAAGTGGAGTAGTTGTCATTGGTGTGAATGCTGGCCTGAGGGGGAAGTGTAAAGAAGTCTAATCCACGATATAAACCTGTGTCCAAATCCGAATTTATGAAGTGTTGCAAAAAGATAGTTAAATTCGACATGATCAAAAGCTTTCTCAGCATCAATTGCGATAACAACTTCAGGGAGTGGAGAAGAATCTTTAGAGAGAATCACATTAAGAAGTGTACGAACATTATAGAAGAGCTGGCGTCCCTTGATGAAACCATTCTGCTCCTCAGATATGATGCTAGGAAGGATCTTATCAAGACGAATTGCTAGTGCTTTGGCTAAAATTTTGACATCTACATTCAGTAAAGACAAGGGCCTATAAGAAGTGCATGATTCAGGGTCCTTGTCCTTCTTCAAAAGGAGGGCAATAGACGCCTGCATTAAAGAGGGAGGCAATGAGCCATGATCAAGGGACTCATTGTACATTGAAAGTAAAAGGGGGGCTAATTTGTCTTTGAATTTTTTGAAAAACTCAGCTCCGAACCCATCGGGACCAGGGGCCTTGTTGCTTTGCGTAGCTTCAATGGCGGCAGCAATTTCTTGCAAGCTGAAAGGAACATCGAGGCCATTAGCCACATCCAAATTAATAGTAGGGACAGTGATATTATCAAGAAAGGAGGTCATTTCTGCTGTGTCAAGTGGAGATTCTGACTCATAGAGAGAGGAGTAGTATGATTTAAAAATTGTGTTGATGGCGATTGGATCGGTGGTAAGTGTGCCATTAGAATCTCTAATGCTGGGAATCAGTCTCGACGTTGCTTGCCTTTTTAATTGGTGAGCCAATAACCTGCTTGGTTTATCGCCGTGTTCATAATAGTTGGCATGAGCGCGTAATAGGAGCCGTTCAGAATCGGCTGTCGCTATAAGATCGAATTTTGACTGCAAATCAAGCCGTTGTTTCAGTAAACTCGGACTCGGGTTAACTGAGTTTAGTCTGTCTGTGTCCTGAATTTTAGATGTGAGCTCCTGTAATTTAGCCCTGCGGATTTTACTGGCGTATGCTGAATAAGAGATAATCTGTCCTCGCAAATATGCTTTGAGTGATTCCCATACTAGCGAAAAACTGGTAGAATCTGTTTTGTTTAATGCAATGAAATCATCTATTGAAGCAGATATAGAACCATTAAATGCATCGTCGGATAAAAGCAATGGATTAAACCTCCAGGGAGAAGAAAAACGGGGGCGCTCAGACCATGTTATATTCAAAGTTAGAGGGGCGTGATCCGAAATAACAATTGGGTGGTATACGACAGAAGTAACTTTGGGGAGAAGAGAGCCATCAACAAAAAAATAGTCAATACGTGAATATGACTGATGTACTTGTGAAAAAAAAGAGAATTCCTTATCTCCAGGATGTGAGACCCTCCACGGATCAACAAGCCCGTTCTTGACTGTAAAATCGGTAATAGATTTTGACATAGAGGATTGAGTCAAAGTACGAGGATTCGAACGGTCCAAAGAAGGATTAATAACACAATTCAGATCACCGCCCAGTATTGTAATATGCGTATTTAAGAAAGGGAGGTTGCCAAACAGCCTATCCGTAAAATTGGGGTCATCAAAATTAGGGGCATATATATTCACCAACAATACAGGGTTACAGTATAGAGTGCCCGCAACAATAAGATATCTACCATTCTTATCGGATATTGTCCTGGAGACGGAGAAATTGACTCTTTTGTTGATCAAAATTGCTACTCCTCTAGACATAGAATCAAAATTTGAATGAAAAATATCACCCACCCAAGCTCGTTTGAGTCTGAAATGATCTTTATTTCGCAAATGAGTTTCCTGAAGGAAAGCTATGTCAGTGTCCAAGCGTTTCAAATGTGAAAAAATCTTTGATCGCTTAATTGGATTATTCACACCTTTCACATTCCAGCTAGTGAATGTAATGTTTGATCCAGTATCAGGCTTGCGCAGATTACGATCGTTCATAGGCATTCTCTGAGAGAAAATAAGACCGACTCACCCACCACCAGAGGAGATATAAGGAAAAGAGGTAAAAGGGAAAACCAAAACAAACAAAACTCAGGAGTATATACATACCTACAGAGACAAAAAGCCAACATCCCATAACCCCCGCCCACCCACCCAACGCACATTAGATGATCCCATCCCCAAACGATGGAAACAGCCGTGCTGGCTTCAAAGGAAGCCATTCTCGAAAAGAGATGCTTTCGACTATAAAGCTAAATACAAAAACAAAAACAAAATTAGCTCCTGCAGAGTTAAAACCTTAAAAAAAAAAAAAATAAATAAAATATGAGGCATATGAAACCATCAATCTGAGGCATTCTGACGATCGCTGTCTTGTCAGGGTAACAACAAACGTAAATTAAGGAGATCTTTGGCCTATAGAACAATAATATATACATATATGCACTCACACACCCACACAGACACGCACACACAAGCACACAATTTAAGAAAAGACAGGGGTGCGTGCATATTTTCTTATCAAGGCATCATACCAGAGAAATGATTAGGCCATCAATTTAAAACGGTGTTGTTCCCATTGATAGTTAGAAGAGAAAAGAAAAAAAATAAAATAAATAAATAAAAAATAAAAAATAAAAAATTACGACATAAAGTCCCATTTTCTGAATTGACTCAGTCACTCACCCCGGGCCAGAGTCCCGCACGGACATCAAGCTGGATAAATCGTCCCAGAAAACTAGCTGGTAGTCACTTTTTTTATTTTCCTGATGAATTCCAGGGCTTCATCTGGCGACGTGAAGTCCCGCTGCTGGCCGTCATGGGTTACACACAGCCGTGCGGGATACAGCAATCCATACCGGACTCCTTCAATCTCCCGCAGCTGACGGCGCACGTCATTAAAGGCAGCGCGCGCCCGCGCTGTCTTGGCTGTGTGATCCGGGAACACGGAGATGGTCATACCCCGGACTTTGATCTGCTGCCGCTCTCTCGCCTTTCTCAGGATGTCAGCGCAATCGGTGTAATAATGGAGCCTTGCCACTATTGCGCGGGGCCGCTCCCCGGGCTTCGGTCTCGGCATGAGGGTGCGGTGGGCTCTATCCACCACCGGCTCTGCGTCGTGGGAGAAGGCTTCCGCCAATAGCCTGGAAACACTGGCTGCAGATGAAGAGTCAGGATCCTCCTCCGGGACGCCAATAATCCGTACGTTCTGCCGACGAGACCTTGACTCCAAATCCTCGCATCTGTCCTCCAGCCTCACATATTCTTTCGACAAGTGATCCACTTTTTTCTGGAGAGCAACGATGTCGTCTGAGCAGCTTGAGACGGACAGCTCCATCCCAGCGACCGTGGTCGCGAGACCCGCGACGTCCGCCTTCATGGAGTAAATACTGCCAGAAAGATCGGCTTTAAGAGAAAGCAGCTCGGACTTAATGGACGTTAAATTCTCGGTAAGTGCTGCCTGAAGCTCTGACCGAAATATAGCTGCAACATCATTGCGGAGAGCGGAGAGGAGTTCGGTTTTAAGCCGGCTGAACTCCGCAGCTGGAACCTGCGCAGCGCAGGTGCTCTCCGGAGGAGGGGAATCACCGCGGGGCGAGGAGACAGCATGAGCAGCAGGCCGCGGGTTAGCTGGAGGGTTATTCCCCGCTTTGATGGACTTTGGAGGCATTTCCGTGGTAAGTTGTCGAAGTAACCGCGTTGAAAATAATTTAGTTAAAACCAAAGCCGTGGGAGTGATGCAAAAAGTGCCTATAAATGTTGAATTAAAATTAACTCTGCAGGAGCTCCGCTAATCACGTCTCACCCCATGCACAGCTAAACCGGAAGCCTGGTCCGAATACAATTTGTACCATTCACAGGAGAGTTGGCATCCGGATACCAAGTCTGTAGTCCTATTAGCCCTCCGGATAAAACTTATGATATGTGTAAGGCACTGTGTAAAGATGTGTCAGAGTCAGTCCTGCGCTGCATTAATGAACGTTTCGATGCATTTGAGGCTAAATTTCAGTCACTTGCAGCCTCGCAGGCCGAACTGCAAACCCGGGTGGCTAACCAGGAACAAGCCACTAGCGACCTCGACGTCCGCGTGCTAGCCCTCGAGGCTAAATGCGCCGAGCTGATGGGACGCAACACTCAGCTTCACAATAAGGTGCTAGACTTGGAGGCCCGCTCCCGGAGGCACAACATCAAAATAGTGGGGATACCAGAGGGTGAGGCGGAAGGTAGACCCAGTGAAATCATCGCCAGACTGATCTCTAAACTGCTTGGTGAGGAACACTGTCCGCAGCCAGTTAAAATCGACCGGGTGCACCGCTCCCTCCAGCCAAAGGCGCCCACCGGCGCAGAACCACGCACCATCCTGGCACGCATCCACCTCTACCAGGAGAAGGTGTTGATCCTCCCCCTTGGCAGACAACAGTCCATGGAGTACAAGGGAGGCAAGGTCCTTATCTTCCCGGATTACACCAACGAGGTCATGGCTCAGCGCTGCGCCTTCAAAGAAGTACTACAGGTTCTGCGCGATGGAGGAATAAGACACACCCTGCGGTACCCGGCCAAGCTTTATGTTTACCCCCGAGATGGTGGGGCGCCCAGGATCTTCGTGGACCCGAATGAGGCTGCGAGATCATTAGGGAGAAATATTCATAAACGAGAAAGGGAGTAAATCCACACATTGACATTCTTCACTTAATTCATGGTTGTGTAAGGTGAGGTTCTTTTTTTTTCTCCGTAGCAGCTGAACAGCTGCTTGCAGCATTGGGACCTCTATGTAAAAAAGAGGATCTGCACACTTGGATCAATGCAAGAATCTTTAATAAATCAACCAAGCTTTAGGTCAGAAGACCTTCATCAGGGTAATAGTCAGCACATGAGTTCAGTGAACAATCTTATGTGGTTCATCAAGGCAATCAGCAGCACCTGTGCTGCACCACTCCCACCAAGATGGGAGATGTAGTTCAGAAGCAGGAAATGTAGTCCTCTCTACAAAGCAATAGAGTACAAGTAAAAGGAACATTGCACAAGAACCATATGCTGACAACAACAACTAGACAAAAGAGAAAAACACTAAACCATAGAGAAAGAAAAATAAATATATATATATACATGCCACTCAATAAAGGGTGAAGACACTGCATAAACATCAGGCAAATCGTCATAAAATGCAGTGCCCTTAGCCCTACCATAATAGGTCCACGACAGATCTACAAAAATCCATATTATAGCAAAACACTCATGTCAAACTCAACATTTAGGCCCTTAGGGTAAAGAGAGTCCAATGTGTGTATCCAAAAGAGCTCCCTTCGATATAATATTCTGTCAATGTCACCTCCTCTTGGCAACTGTACATGCTCAATTCCCTGGAAACGGAGGGAAGAGATGGGATGAGACAAAGCATTAAAATGGCTTGCAACTGGATAGTTAGGATCAGCACGTCTGATGGAACTTTTATGTTTTGCCAACATACACCATTTCGCAAGGGCATTTGAGTATGTAAATCACATGTTTAGTGTTACATGTAATGAAACTTCTCACTGGGTAACTTTTTCCAGACCTGGGATGTTTAAAGTCAAAAGATTTATGCGTATTGTTACATTGGGCACAATTACTGCATGGATAGTTGCCATTTGGGCATCTGTACCGGATGCCTCCTGGATGCCTCCCTAGGGAGGTGTTCCAGGCATGTCCCTCCTCCCTAGGGAGGTGTTCCAGGCATGTCCCTCCTCCCTAGGGAGGTGTTCCAGGCATGTTCCACCGGGAGGAGACCCCGGGGAAGACCCAGGACATGCTGGAGAGACTATGTCTCTTGGCTGGCCTGGGAACGCCTCGGACTCCCCCCGGAAGAGCTGGAGGAAGTGTCTGGGGTGAAGGAAATCTGGGCATCCCTGCTGAGGCTGCTGCCCCCGCGACCCGGGAACGGATAAGCAGAAGAAGATGAGTGAGTGAGTAGTTGCCATTTCTCAAAGGTGCCAAGAGGGTCTGGCTAGGAGCAGTTTGTATACTGGCCCTGACCACCCTGTTGCGCAGGTTGGGGCCCCGTCTATACACAAACAAAGGTGGGTCTTTAAATGTATTACTAAGTGAAGGATCATAAATGCCAGTATTTCATGATGGCATTTTTAAATACATAGGCTTTTGGAGTATAGGTGGTAATGCATGTAACAGAAAACGTTTTTTCCTTTTTAACACTTTTTTTTTTAAAGTTCAGAACGTGGTATAGAGAGTGCAGTGTTGTGGGCCTCATTAATACTTTCAGGAGAGTAACCCGTGGCCAAGAAGCGTTGTTTTATATCGGAAGCACTAACAAAGAAGTCCTCAGTTGAGTGGCAAATACGTCTAAGCCTATAAAACTGGCTCTTGGGTAGACCATGTTTGAGTGCTTTAGGATGAGAACTACTTGCCAAAAGAAAGGAGTTACGAACAGGCTCCTTCTGGTACAGCGAGGTGAAAAGTTTTCCATCTTCTACATTGACCCACATATCAAGGAAATGCACACGTTTACAATCAGACTCTGCTGAAAACCTTAAAGGGGACCTATTATGAAAAACACGTTTTTTCTTGTTTTAACATATATAAAGTGGTCTCCCCTCACCCTGCCAACACAGGGAGGATGAAATCCCATGAAAATCTGCAGGGTCTGTGACCCCCGCCCGAATGAATCTTCCAGTGTCATGTGACTTTTTTGAGCCGTTGAGATTCTGATTTCCTTCCTTTACACATACAAACCCAGTGTTTTTTTTTTTTTGGGGGGGGGGGGGGGGAGGGGGTGGGGGGGGGTGACGACATCCACTGCCAATCCAGGAAGCAGGAACACACGGAGACACACGTCAAGCACTGGAAATCTGCAACAAAAAAACCACAAACAAAGCACGAAACCGGCACGGAGCCAACCAAAACACGAACAGCAATCGACCTAAATCTTGAGATCTGATCGCAGTCTGAGCTAAGCTATCGCTACCGCTACCTAAACCCAAAAACTAGAGAGCCAGCATGCAGGTGAACAAGCCAGTGTGTATGTCTATGTGTGTGTGTGTGTGTGTATGTATATGATCATGCGTGTGTGTGTGTGTGTGTGTGTGTGTATGCGTGTGACTAAATGACTATATGTGTGTGTGTGTGTGTGTGTGTGTGTGTGTGTGTGTGTGTGTAATAAACCAAACAAAGCTCCACCTGAAGTGTATCTATAGTGGGGGAGGGGGGGGAGCAACCCCGCCACCCGCGAGACCAGAGGCCGACAAGGAAGAGCCCGGAACCCAGGCCACCGGCAACCCCACAGAGGGGAGAAGTAGGAGGGAGGCAACCCACCGCCTGCGAGGCCCCCCGCTCGGGTTTGGCTGAGTTCTCGGGCTTGGCTGAGTTCTCGCGAGATGTGGTAGGAGCACGAGGTACACAGAGACAGCAGCAGCATTCAATGTCGAGCTGAAAAATATACTTTTGGTTATCAAACAAATAGTAAATTGTACAGTAAGTGAAAATGTATTCAACAGAGAGGTTACATAGATATAAATAATCTGGATCAGGAAGAAACCATAGAGTCCCTGCAGGAGTATATGGAAGAAAGTTACAATCGAATTGTAATGGGGAAAAAAGACGCAGCTACCCCGAACGCCTCATCGTCAAAAAGATCCCGGGACGAGAAATCACCTGGAGCCGTCTCCCCCCCAGGTAACACCACTACAGACGCCCTGCTGTCCATCGACGCCCGGCTAAGTGGCTTTGAGAACCGTCTGTCCCTCCTGGAGGTCCTGCACAGGGAGATACAAGCGCTGCAGACCTCCCTGGAATTCAGCCAACGGCAGGTGGAATCGCTCGCGGCTGAAAACCGGGATTTAAAGGAGTCGGTAAAATCTCTGACAGAGGGGATGAGCCAGCTTAAAAGGGACAATAAGACCATGAAAGAGGCAAATTTAGACCTTCAAAGCAGAAGCATGCGGGACAATTTAGTATTCTCTGGGATCCCAGAAAAAGCTGATGAAGATCCGGAAGCAGCTGTTCATGATTTCATCCGCAACCACCTGAAGCTTCCCGAAGACATGGCGAATTCCATCACGTTTCACCGCGTCCATCGCCTTGGAGGAAGAAGATCGGAAGCCCAGAGACCCAGACCCATTGTTGCCAAGTTTGAACACTTTAAGCAAAAAGAGCAGGTGAGAAGACAGGGGCCACAGCTGCGCGGATTGCCGTTCTCCGTGAACGACCAGTTCCCCCGGGAGATCCTGGACCGTCGCCGAGTCCTCTTCCCGGTCCGGAGGAGGCTCATTTCGGAGGGATGTCGGGCTGTCATCACCGTGGACCGGCTGTACGTGAACGGGGAGCTTTACCGGAACCCCAACATCACGCCGTGGCTCTTCTGAGAGATAAGTACAATTTGCCTTTTTTTCCTTTCTCTTTCTCTCTCACTAAATGGTGATTAGATCAGATATAGCTTTATAAACATTTGGTAATTAGTTAGAGAGATAGCTTTATAAACACTGGGTGATTAGATCAGATAAAGTTTCATAAACATTTTCGGCACATATTAAGGTATTTATAATTTTTGATCTGCTAGTCTCAATGAGTTACAGTCACACATCGGTGATCGTTTCTTTTTTTTCTTTTCTTTTCCCCCTCTTCTCTATCTCTTTTTCTGTTTTCTTTTTTCTTTTAATTATGGTTAGAATTATTTCCCTCCCCCTCACCCCACCCCAATTGTCACACTCCTTTTTTCCTCTTTCCCTCCATGTCTCACTCTGCTGCACTTTCCGGTTGGTTAATTGGTACAAACATACATTTAGATTAACATGGCACACACACATCCAACTCCTGCAACATTACCATTTACATATAATGTTATTTTCAGTGATTGGATTATGGATAAATTAAAGTTCATCACCTGGAACGTAAACGGGGCCGGGAACACAGCAAAGAGGTTAAAACTTCTTAATCAGATTCAAACTCTGCAGGCAGACATTGTTTTACTACAAGAAACACACTTAGTTAAAGCTTCAGCAGATGCATTGGCCACGCCAGAATTTCCGCACGCTTTCTCCGCCTGTTACAACTCCAGACAAAGAGGGGCAGCAATTCTCATTAATAAAAGAGTAAATTTCACTGTAAAGGACACACACATTGACTCAGAGGGTAGATATTTAATTTTAGTCTTGCAAATTCAAAGCTTGAATTTATGTATTTCTAATGTATATGGTCCAAATGTTGATGACTCCTCGTTTTTACACTCTTTTTTCACCTCACTTTCTGCTCACCTAGACAACACAGTGATCATCGGAGGAGACTTCAACATGGTTCTGGACCCTGGAGTGGACAGGCTCAGTAATGCAGGCGGACACAGGAGTTGGCAGTCAGCAAGTATTGTTAAGCAATACATGAATGATCTGGGTCTTTGCGATACATGGCGCTCTTTACACCCAACCCTTAGGAACTACACTTTTTTCTCAGCCGTTCACCACTCATACTCTAGGTTAGATTATTTTCTAGTCAGTAGCTCTCTGATGAGAGATATCTCAGAATCACAAATACACCCAATCAATATTAGCGATCACGCACCTGTTTCTTTCACTCTGGGGAAGAGGGGGAGCGTATCATCCTCCAAAGTTTGGAGATTTAATACATCATTACTCAAAGACCCCGACTTTACTAACTTTTTTAAGAAAGAATGGAATATTTTTTTGCAAATTAACGACCAGCCGGAAATATCAGCGAGCGTTCTATGGGAAGCAGGGAAAGCAGTAATGCGAGGCAAAATAATTTCCTTTTCGTCAAATAAAAAAAGAAAAGACAACTTAAAAACAAAAGAATTAGAAGGTGAAATAAAGACGCTAGAGGAGGCCTTCCAGACTTCTGCAGATGAACGTATCCTTAGCAAAATAAGGAAAACTAAAATAGAATTAAATAAAATAATTGACGCAAAAACGCAGTTTCTAGTACAAAGGCTTCGCCTGGAAAACTTTGCACATGCTAACAGATCGGGAAAATATTTAGCCAATCAATTAAAAATAAACAAAGAAAAAACAACCATAACATCTATTAAGGACCAGTCAGGGGAAGTTACACATGATCCCTGTTTAATAAATTCAATCTTTAGAGACTTTTACTATAAATTATACTCGTCACAAATTGAACCATCTGATCAATCCATTAATGAGTTTCTTGGAGAAATTAACCTGCCAAAGTTACATCAGGAACAGGTTACGAATTTAGATTCACCACTCTCAATAGGAGAACTCCATGAAGCTCTTCAACATATGCCCAATAATAAAGCTCCGGGCCCAGACGGTTTCCCAGCTGAATTTTATAAGGAATTCTGGAGCATATTAGCACCAACATTTTATAAAATGATTCTAAATATTAGGGAAAATAAAAGCTTACCCTTAAATATGAACTCTGCTAATATTAGTCTTTTATTAAAACCGGATAAAGATCCCTTGCTCCCATCGAGCTACCGCCCAATTTCATTAATAAATGTAGACCTTAAAATAATTAGCAAGGCCCTTACTGAACGTCTGAAAAGAGTCACCCCTTCTATTATACATCCGGATCAAACAGGCTTTATTAAAGGTAGACATTCCTCTACTAATATTCGCAGATTATTAAATATTATAGATTATTCCAGTATCAATAAACAGGAAACTACTATTATATCCTTAGACTCAATTTTCAATTTCAATTCAATTTTATTTATATAGCGTCTAATACAACAGATGTTGTCTCTAGACGCTTTCCAGAGATCCAGAACATGAACATAAACATAAACATAAACATAAACATAAACATAAACCCCCGAGCAATTATTATATAAACAATGGCAGGTAAAAACTCCCTTAGTGGGAGAAAAGCCTTAAGCCAAACAGTGGCAAGGAAAAACTCCCCTTTAGGAGGGAAGAAACCTTGAGCAGGACCAGGCTCATAAGGGGGGACCCTCCTGCCGAAGGCCAGACTGGGGGAGTCAGGGACGTCGACAGCACACAGCAGGCAGGTGGAAGCAGCAGCGGGATGACCAGAGGGGGGGGGGGGGCATCAGCAGCACACAACAGTCATGTGGAAGCAGCAGCGGGATGACCAGAGGGGGGGGGGTGCAGGCAGGCGGAAGCAGCAACAGCAGACATCCACGTAGGCAGGTGGAAGAAGCAATGGGATGACCAGAGGGGGGGGAGGGCCGGGAACACAGGCCAGAACGCAGCTCCTGAGGCTCCGGCCTGCAAACATACACAAAAGAGAAAAAAGGGGGGCCGGCACAAGAAACTACAGGAACAATGGACAAAAATGATAGCTATGAGATATTTATAATAAATAAAAATGGTAATGGAGAAGAGAGGCAGGGAAAAGGAGAGGAAAAAGGAGAGGAGAAGAAGGGTGAGAGGCACCGCCCAGCGGATCATGTCGGTGCCCCCCTGCAGCATAAGCCTATAGCAGCATATCTACCGCGAAGCTATATTTGAGACTAACTATTATAGTTTTGTTCTATAGCTGCGACAATGACTACTGACTCTAACACACTAAAGTTTACACTACCTAGAGATTTACCAACACCAGCTAGAGGTTTACTTAACACTAACTATAAGCTTTACTAAACAGAAAGGTTTTAAGTTTAGTTTTAAAGGTGGAGGTGGTGTCAGCCTCCTTAACCCAGATTGGAAGCTGGTTCCATAGTAATGGTGCCTGATAGCAGAACGCCCGCCCTCCAAATCTACATTTAGATACTCTAGGAACTACGAGTAAACCTGCACCCTGGGAGCGGAGAGCTCGGCCAGGAACATAAGGTACTATCAAATCTTGTAAATACTGCGGAGCTAAGCCGTTTTGGGCTTTATATGCAAGTAATAAAATTTTAAATTGAATTCTGAATTTTACAGGTAGCCAATGGAGCGACGCTAACACTGGAGAGACGTGGTCTCTCCTGCGAATTCCTGTCAGTACTCGTGCTGCTGCATTTTGGATCAGCTGGAGCCTATTCAGCAAATTACTTGGACATCCTGCTAACAACACATTACAGTAATCCAGTCTAGAAGATACAAACGCATGAACTAGTTTCTCTGCATCCCTCTGCGAGAGGATTTTCCTAATTTTTGCAATATTACGGAGATGGAAAAACGCTATTTTACAAACCTGATTAACATATGGTTTAAACGACAAATCCTGATCGAAAACAACACCAAGGTTTCTCACAGTTGCACTGGAAGCCATCGCAACACCATCTAATCCCTTCCTAAGATGCTCTGGACCAAGAATGATAACCTCTGTTTTATCTGAATTTAGAAGCAAGAAATTTCTGGACATCCAGTCCTTGATGTCCCTAAGACATGCCTGAAGTTTAACTAACGGTTCTGTTTCATCCGGCTTCATAGACAAGTAGAGCTGCGTATCATCAGCATAACAATGAAAGTGTATGCCGTGATTCTGGATTATACTTCCCAACGGCTGCATGTATAAACTGAACAAGACTGGCCCTAGCACTGAACCCTGCGGAACACCATAACAGACCCTCGACTGTTCTGAAGAAACCTCATGTACATGAACAAACTGGAACCTGTCAGATAGGTATGATTTAAACCAACGTAGAGCTGTCCCTTTAATCCCAACAACATGCTCTAACCTGTGCAGTAAAATGCCATGGTCAACAGTGTCAAAAGCAGCACTGAGGTCCAGTAAAACCAATATGGACACTAATCCCTTATCTGAGGCCATAAGAAGGTCATTCGTAACTCGAACCAGTGCTGTCTCTGTGCTATGATGCATTCTGAACCCTGACTGAAAGACTTCAAACAGATCATTTCTATACAAATAGTCACATAACTGGCTTGAAACTGCCTTTTCCAGAATTTTAGATACAAATGGAAGGTTAGAAATTGGCCTATAATTAGCTAAGGTGTCTGGGTCAAGGGAAGGTTTTTTAAGTAAAGGTTTAATTACTGCCACTTTGAAAACCTGTGGTACATATCCTAAGCTTAGGGATAGGTTGATTTGGTCCAGTATTGTCACACCAATAAGAGAAAAAACATTTTTGAATAGTCGAGTCGGGATGGGGTCTAACATACATGTGGTAGACTTAGCTCTATTAACGAGTGAGGTCAGCTCAGGGAGGTCTATAGGATCAAAACAGTCTAGAGACAAGTCAGAGCCTAGGGAAGTCGCTAAAGCTGAAGAAACGCCCACAACCGGCTGGTTGATTTCTTCTCTAATTCTCGTGATTTTACTGTTAAAGAAGCTCATAAAGTCTTCACTACTGAGAGCTGCAGGAATACACGGCTCCACAGAGCTGTGACTCTTTGTCAGCCTGGCTACAGTGCTGAACAGAAAACGTGGGTTACTTTTGTTATCCTCTATCAACGTTGAATAATAAGCTGTTCTTGCTTTGCGAATGGCTTTTTTATATACTATTAGAATATCTTTCCATTCACGATAAGAGTCTACAGACCTACAAGAGTACCACTTCCTTTCCATTTTACGCACGCTTTGTTTCAACATGCGAATATCTGAATTGTACCAGGGAGTTAAGCTCCTGTGGCTAGAAACCCTCCTTTTCAAAGGAGCAACTTCATCTAAAGCTGAGTGCAACAGATCAGCAGTGTTACTAACAAGAGAATCAACATCAGAGGTAGAACCCAGGTCACTGGCCTCTATTGCTTCAGTAGAGGCTTCACTATTTTCCACTGTCGCAAGACGAGCAACGGTCTCCTTAAATTTAGCAATAGCTTCATCAGACAAACATCTGCTAGAATAATACCTCCTGCCCTGCACTTCAACATCAACAACATTCAATTCCAACGTTATTAAATAATGGTCGGATAAAAGGGAGTTAACAGGTGACACCAACAGACCATCAGTTTCAACACCATAGGTGAGAACGAGATCGAGAGTATGACCAAAACAATGCGTCGGCCCGTCCACTTTTTGTGAGATACCCATTGATTCTAGAAGAGAATTGAAAGCTAATTTAAGATTATCGCTTTCAACATCCATATGAATATTAAAATCACCCACTATGATGAATTTATCTGTACTGATCAATAATCCAGAAAGGAAATCTGAAAATTCAGACAAAAACTCTAGATAAGCGCCAGCAGGGGGCCGATACACTACCACTAACACAACTGGCTTCTCTGATTTCCAGCTCGGAAATTTCAGACTAAGCGTGAGGCTTTCAAACGTATTATGATTGCACTTAGGTTCAATTTTTGTTTGGAGACTGGAGTTATAAATTGCTGCGACTCCTCCGCCCCGGCCCGTGTTTCTAGGAATGTGATGATTAAAGTAGCCGGGCGGAGTTGATTCATTCAAACTAACATACTCTTCATCCTGTAACCATGTTTCTGTTAAGCAGAAAACATCACTCCTGCTCTCTGTAATTATATCATTTACTAACAGAGACTTAGAGCTTAATGATCGTATATTTAGTAGTCCGCATCTAATTTTTCGGTCTCTTATTGGTACCAAATGTGCATTGGTTTTAATTTTTACAAGATTATTTTGGTTAACGCCTCTATAACGCCGCACCTGGTGAACTAGTGGAGGGCGGGGAACTGCAACTACTTCTATTTTGCTAGGCACCTGGTTAGAGTTACCAGTTACATCATGTAATCTTATAGTTTTGTTGGCAGGCGTTGGTCCTCGAGAAGCAGCAGAGAAGTGTGTTAAACTACAGCTCTGCATCCTGGCCTGGACCCTGCGATGTCAGGGAGAGGGTCTAATGAAACAGGCCAAATTACTAGAGACAAGAGCAGCACCATCCCGGGTGGGATGAATGCCGTCTCTTCTAATCAGACCGGGCTTTCCCCAGAACGTTTCCCAATTGTCAATAAAGGCCACGTCGTTTTCTGAACACCACCGATACAACCAGCGACGGAGCGAGAGCATGCGACTAAACATGTCATCACTGGTCAAATTGGGGAGGGGGCCAGAGAAACCTACGGAGTCCGACATGGATTTAGCGAAGTTACACACCGAGACAATATTCATTCTGGTTACTTCCGACTGGCGAAGACGGGAGTCGTTAGCTCCGACATGGATGATAACTTTACCATATTTACGATTACCCTTTGCCAGTAGCTTCAAATTTGCTTCTATGTCGCCCGCTCTGGCCCCCGGGATACACCTAACTATGGTCTCTGGAGTCGGCTTCACATGTCTGACTATGGAGTCGCCTATCACCAGGGTCGGCTTCTCAACGGGTGTGTCGCTGAGTGGGGAAAATCGGTTAGACACGTGAAGCGGGTGGTGGTGTTCCGTGAGCCCTTTACTACGCTTCCCCCGAACCGTCACCCACCGGTCCTGACTGGCCGGCTGCTCGGGAGCTGCAGGGGAGCGGCTAGCCTCAGCTGCTATGGGCCGGTCCGCCGCTAGCTTAGCCTGGTTAGCTGAGGAGGCTATCGGACTATGGTCAAATTGGCAGAACCGGACCTCTAACTGACTGAGCCTCGCCTCCAGCCCTGTAAATAAACTACATTTTAAGCACTTACCGTCTTCACTAAAGGAGGCAGAGGAATAACTAAACATTTCACACACTGAGCAGCGAAGAGGTGAAACGGTGGGAGACGGAGAGCCCATGCTAAGATGCTAACGGAGGCTAACGGACAGAAAATGTATTGGTGATTGGTGACAGTGAAAGTTACGGAAGAGAAAATGAGCGAGTGTTGAAATAAAGACAGTAATGTACCAGATATAGTGCTATTTTACCAGAAAACAGTCTAAGTTTAAGACAAAAAAGTCGGGAGAGATCTGTGCCCGCACGCCGTGCAGCAGCAACGGACCGCAACACCAGGAAGTGACGCGATGCGTGACGCAGTACGTTACCCAATCAGCAAGCACGCAAGAGATCCGGGCGGCTGTACAGACACTGCAGAATCTGGTTGCTTTCCTCCTTCTCTGAGTAGACGCGGAAAAAGCATTTGATAAGGTAAATTGGAAGTTTCTATTGGCAACCTTACATAAATTTGGATGTGGTGAATCTTTCATTGACTGGGTAAAAATATTATACAGCTCTCCCAAGGCACGTGTAAGGACAAATGATCAAATCTCTACAAGTTTTACCTTGCAAAGAGGCACTAGACAGGGTTGCCCTCTATCTCCCTCATTATTTGCAATATTTATCGAACCTTTAGCAGCAGCTATTAGACAAAATCAAAATATTAAAGGTATACAATGCAAAATAGTAGAGCACAAAATAAGTCTTTATGCGGATGACGTACTCCTCTTCCTCCAGAACTCACGATCTTCACTATCACAGACAATCGCACTTATAGAGGGATTTTCATCTCTGTCTGATTATTCTATTAATTGGTCTAAATCCACCGTTTTGTGCGTGAACTGCAATTTTAGGAATATATCCAATACTCAATTACAATCAGGGAACATTAGATATTTAGGCATAAACATCTCCCCTAGGCTGTCAGAGTTAATAAAATTAAATTATGTTCAGCTTATAAAGAAAATAGAAGATGATCTTGCTAGATGGAGCTCTCTCCCCATTTCACTCATGGGTAGAATAGCCACCATTAAAATGATGGTTTTACCAAAAGTAAATTATTTTTTCTCAATGATACCATTCAAACCCCCTATTTCCTGGTTTAAATCGCTGGACTCAGGTGTTTCAAAATTTCTGTGGAAAAATAAAACTCCACGCATTAGTTTAAAGACATTGCAGAAATCTAAAGAATATGGAGGTTTAGAGCTACCTAATTTTCAGTATTACTTCCTTGCCAATAAATTAAAGTATATTGTAAAATGGTCAAAAGATCATCGTTTAGATAGTCAATGGCTAGACTCAGAGCAAGTGTTTTGCAACGAACTAGAAATCTCAGAGTTACCATTTATTAGTCAAAGTATCAAACGTCATCAATGTTTCAAAAGCATTAATATTAGCACAACTTTATCAGCTTGGTGGGAATTTCTTAAAGTAGCTAAAATTTCACTTTTTCCATGTGACCGTACACCCATATGGAACAACCCAGACATCGTGAAAAATGATAAAAAGATGGTTAACTTCGTTCAATGGAGAGATCAAGGAATACGGTATTTACAGCACGTAATTGTAGGAGGACAGTTTGTACGGCTGTCTGCGCTGGGGGGGCATTGCTGCCTTGGTTCTCCGTCGCTGGGCGGGGGCCAAGTGCCCCTGCGGATGTGGGGACTCCGTGACCCTTGGGGTGTCCGCCGGGGTGGCCTCGGGGGGGGGGTGGGGCCGGGTCCGGGGATCGGGCCTCCCCTGACCGGGGGGTGCACGGGCGGGCGCGGCGGCGGGGTGGCGCCATTCCCAGGTATCTATGTCTTATGTTGTCAGTATGAATGGGAGGATGTTGGACCGTTTCCCCCTCCGTCTGGGGGCTCCGGCGGCTCCGGAACAACGATTTAAACCAGAAAAGAGGGGGTTTGCATGGTATCATTGAGAAAAAATAATTTACTTTTGGTAAAACCATCATTTTAATGGTTGCTATTCTACCCATGAGTGAAATGGGGAGAGAGCTCCATCTGGAAAGATCATCTTCTATTTTCTTTATAAGCTGAACATAATTTAATTTTATTAACTCTGACAGCCTAGGGGAGATGTTTATGCCTAAATATCTAATGTTCCCTGATTGTAATTGAGTATTGGATATATTCCTAAAATTGCAGTTCACGCACAAAACGGTGGATTTAGACCAATTAATAGAATAATCAGACAGAGATGAAAATCCCTCTATAAGTGCGATTGTCTGTGATAGTGAAGATTGTGAGTTCTGGAGGAAGAGGAGTACGTCATCCGCATAAAGACTTATTTTGTGCTCTACTATTTTGCATTGTATACCTTTAATATTTTGATTTTGTCTAATAGCTGCTGCTAAAGGTTCGATAAATATTGCAAATAATGAGGGAGATAGAGGGCAACCCTGTCTAGTGCCTCTTTGCAAGGTAAAACTTGTAGAGATTTGATCATTTGTCCTTACACGTGCCTTGGGAGAGCTGTATAATATTTTTATCCAGTCAATGAAAGATTCACCAAATCCAAATTTATGTAAGGTTGCCAATAGAAACTTCCAATTTACCTTATCAAATGCTTTTTCCGCGTCTAAGGATATAATAGTAGTTTCCTGTTTATTGATACTGGAATGGCACCTGAAGCTGTTCAACGACACCTTCAGAAAACGCACGGTCCTTCCTTGAGCCAGCAATAGTGCATAAATGTTATTTATATACAACTCATGTTTTATTTTTTTAACAATAAAGTTGCCATTTGTGAAAATTCAGTGTTGTGATTTCTTTACAGTTAACATGATTCATTTGTCTTGTAACATAAGAAATGATGAGAAATCTTCCTGTGTGAAGACGAAGTGACTAAAGGTTGATTTATGGTTCCGCGTTACACCAACGCAGAGCCTACGGCGTAGGGTACGCGTCGATTTAACGCAGAACCGTAAATCAGGCTTTAAAGGGGCTGACACACCAAGCCGACTTCCCCCGCTCTCTGCCGACTGCGAGTCGGCTCGCGTCGGACTGTGTCGGGCTGTGTAGGGCTCTTTGAACACACTGCAAATACGACACCCGACGGCCTGACTAGCACGTACGTTCTGCGCATGCGTGAGAGGTAATTCCCCTCCATACCAGCAGGCAGCGGTAGTCTGTATTCACTCAAAAACAAGGCAAAACCGGAAGCTCTGGAAAGCCGTAAACAAAACAAATAGGCTTCATATTCACGCCACATTTCCACACCACTCTCGCTACCACAATGCGTAATAAAAAATTAGCACTGGCTTTGTCAGCCCTCGGCCTTCACCTTGTGGAAGAAGAAAGGAGGAGGCGGAAAATAAGAAACCGCACTACATGGGTGAAATCATGGATACAACTGCGACAGGCTCAAGGAGCTTACCCGAACCTGTGTCGAGAGCTGGAGATGAATGAAACCAACGATTTCAAAAATTTTGCTCGGCTTTTCCCTGCTCAGTTCCACATGTTGGAGGAACTTATCAGGCCAATCATCCAGAGGAAAAACACCAACTACAGGGATTGTATCTCCGTGGGGGAACGTTTGATGGTTACACTGCGCCTCTTAGCAACATGTAGGCAAGCTAACGGTTTTGATATGTTTAAAACTACTACAACACGTTCATTTTGTATAATGTGCTTTTTAAAGATTGAACATTGTTTGGATTTTGAATAAAGAACAAACAGGTGACACATTTGAAACACAATAACTAAGTTATGTGCTTGTTAATATTTACAGGGGAAAGCTTCAGGAGCCTTTCTTACCAGTTCCGAATGGGAGTATCAATGATTCGTCAATTCATTCCTGAAACCTGTGCAGCAATATACCAGGTTTTAAAAGAGAAATACCTGAAGGTATGTGTGATACATAGTCTGTAGCAATTATGTTTACATTTTACATCTCGTTTACATCTTCAGCTGTGCAATACGGTTTACATCTTGGCTTTGTAGAAACATAATCTACTAGATTTAGTTACATTTGTATTGTCGATTTATAGATTTAGTTACATTTGTATTTTGATATTGTCTCCAGTATATACAGTCATGGAGAAAATTATAAGACCACCCTTTTTTCTTCAATTTCTTGTTCATTTTAATGCCTGGTACCACTAAAGTGTATCATGTGACCAAAACAGACAGAAAAGAAAACACTGAATGCATAAAAGCACTGTTTTTGGCAGTGCAATGCCATAGATATTGAAGTGAAAACTTAAATGATTTAGGTTATTATCAAGAAAACCATGGAAAATGGCTAGATATGAGCTCTTAAATAAAACTCTTATGAACTATTTTTGTGGTTATCAATATGTTTGTCCTAACAAATGTACCTTTAGTTGTACCAGGCATTAAAATGAACAAGAACACAAGGAAAACAAGGGTGGTCTAATATTTTTTTCCATACACAACTACATAAAACTGCATAAAAATAGGCCTCCTGTGAGTAAAAGAAACTCTAGAAACTAATCCAACGGAAATGAACTGTTCAGGTGTATTGTTGCATGTCCCTACAGCAATACACCTGGACAATTCAGTTACTAATCAAATGGAAATTGAAGAAATAGACTCCTCAATGTCAATTATTTAGTTTATTGACAGAGATGAAGAAGCCCTGCAGAAATAATAAACAATAAACATAAGCAGGCTGAATCTCACATGAAAATAATATAGGAACTTGCTAAAATAATATTATAATATAACTCAATCATTGTATTGTTTATATAACATCTAAGTAAGCAAATCCCGAAATAAAATAACAAAACAAAGTAACAGAAACTATACCATATACTTTCATAAAACCCATGAGCAATATATGGTAAACTTACAACAATAACGTGGAGAGCTCCCAACCAACACCACGTGCATCTCTGAACGAATGTGAACCCACACACAACAACGAAGCCTGTTACTTCCTTCTACAGGATAGTAAGGCTCATACTGCCCCCTAGTGGACGGCATAAAACCCTTCATCCCCCCCAGTCCGGCAAGCTATAAACCGACATAGATTAAAGGACTCAATAAAGCGTCCAACGTCCAGTCTCAGGCTCGTAGTGCTAGCGGCTTCCTAGCGCGGCACGGCCTCGCAGACAGGGGCAGGGATGGCGGTGACTCCGCCAACTGAAGAGACGTGTCCGGGACGATGGCAGAGGGAACCGGGTCGCCCTGGGACCCGAGGTCAGACGCCACCTCAACAGACGGCGCCGGAAGGGAGGAGCCCATGCCCACGCCATGGGGCCCATCCTCTGACTGCAGAACGACCCCCTGGGGCGCTGCCGGGCCCGGGCGGAAAGGCAGAGGCTGGTGTCCCAGGGCCACGGGTGGAGGAAACAGTGCCGCAGGCTGCTGCAGGGCACAAGGGGCTGCCAGGGTGTAGCCCCGGAGGAAGCGCCGGTTGCGCAAAGTCAAACGCCCCGACCCATCCACCTTAACTCGATACTGATCATGCCCAAGCAACTCCACCACCACTCCCGACCTGTCCCACTTGTTAGGGCTCGGGCCCTGCTGATTCTGAAGGAACACCCTCTCACCAAGCACCAGCGGGCGGAGCGGCCTCGAGCGAGTCTTCAGGGACTCCGTGGTACGGGACATACGGGTCCGAAGGGCATCCTCCTTCGCCGCCCATGCCTGGCGCCAGAGCGGTCGGACACGAGGGTCCGAGAACTTCTCAAGCTTGTCGACGAAGGAAAGCGAGCCTCGAAGGGGGCGACCATAAATAATCTGCGCCGGCGAGAGGTTGCAGTCGGGGTCAGGTGTATTGCGCAACTGTATCATGGCACGCAGAAAGCGGTCATGATCGAGACTGCCAGTTGGGCCAGTGTTGGACATCAAGAGGCGCTTAGCAGTCTTCACTGCGACTTCCGCCCTCCCATTCGACTGCGGGAAAGCAACGGAGGACACACGATGCCGGACGTCCCACAAGCGGAGAAAGTCCTGTGTCTGGCCAGCCACAAACTCCGGGCCACCATCGCTAGAAAGTTCCACTGGCACACCGAAAGTGCCGAAGAATGCACGGAGGTGGCGAACCAGGCTGGCCGAGCCACCCAAATCAGTGCCAGCTGTAGAGCACAGGACCTCCACCCAGCCTGAAAGTCGATCCCCGACAACCAGATAATGGCGGCCTCCATAGTCAAAAAAGTCAGCAAACACCGCCTCAAACGGGGTGGATGGCGGTGAGGACGGCACAGGGGGCGTGGCCGCTTGCGACGGTGCATTGCGGTTACAGTCTGCACACCCATACCTAGTAGCACGGATGTCCTCCGACATTCCAGGCCAGTAGACTATGGCACGGGCATACTGCTCCATCGCTGAGACCCCCTGGTGGGCGGCATGAAGATTCCGGAGGACTCTCCCACGAAGAGATGGGGGGACAACGACGCGGTCACAATACAGCAGGACGCCATCTTGTGCATAGACAGACTCACAGACTGGTGATAGACTTGCCAGGGCGGGGTCATGTACGTCGACTCTGTCCTCATGCTCGATCAAGTACAGAAGGCGGCCGAGGCAAGCATCAGCCGCCGTCTCTTGTGCAAGGAGGGACCAGGAGATGGCCCCGAGCTCTTGAGCATTGTTGCGGATGGAAGCCATATGCGCACACTCCACCTCATCAAGCATGCCCGGCAACCCCAGCGAGAGGCCATCCGCTGAGTCCGAGGGGGAAGGATGCCTGGAGATAGCATCAGCAGCATAGTTGCTCCTGCCCGGCAGGTGCACAATGTCGAAGCGCCATGGGAGCGTGCGCTGCTTGAGCCTGAACAGGCGTGAGTTCGTTATCTCATCCAGTGTGCGGTCGCCGAAAATCTTCACCAGGGGCTTATGATCAGTAACAACAACGAGGTTGTCGCATCCCTGCGTAAAGTACCGTGTCTGCTCCAGACCCCAGGCCACGGCCAGGGCCTCTCCCTCGATGGCCGCATAACGTTGCTCCGCCGATGACAGGAAGCGCGAACCAGCGAGAGTGATCCTCCATCCTCCCGGGCAACAGTCCGGTATGCCCGAGGTGCAGCTGCAATGCTGTTGGAGCAGAAAGTAACCGATACCACGCCTGGACCAGTCGGGACGGAGGCAGGTGCGCTTATGCATGTCGTAGATCTCCACGCCCTCACGGATTGCTTCAACAATGCAACGTTTGGACAACTGGAACGCCTCCTCCAATTCGGATGACCACGAGAACTTACATCGTGGGCTGAGGAACGGCTTGAATGGAGCCATTGTGTCGCGCAACTGGGCATAGTTAGCCACCTGGTTGACCAGGCCGAACCAGCTCCTAATATCCGTTGTGGACTCCGGGGCAGGAAAGTCCCGTATGGCATCCAAGTACTTGGGGAGTGGTTCAATGGTAGCGTCCGACACCCTGAAGCCAGCAAAATCAACGTCCCTCTCCGCAAACTGGAACTTGTCTGGGTTCAACACAATGCCTGAGCGGCCGACACACGTCAGAAAGTCAATGGTCCTCCACCAGTGCTGCTCCAGGTCGGTGTCATAGTGGACAGTGTCATCCACACAACGTTCTTTGCGCTCAAAATCTGAGAGGACAGCATCAAAACGGCGGTTGTACCCATCTCCTGATGACAAAAAACCCTGCGGCGCCCTCGTGTAGCGCCAGCGGCCAAAGGGTGTGATAAAGGTGGTCAGGTGACGATCCGACTCACGCAGGGAGACACTGTGGTAGCCGTTCCAGGCGTCTGTGACAGTTTTCCAGGTGCCCTTCGGGACACGACGAGCAAGGTGAAATGGAGACTCGGAGGCGAAAGTCTCACACTGGCAGAACTTGTTGAGAGGTGAGAGGTCCACGACCCTCCGGGGGGAACCATCATGCTTCCGAGTGACCACCATACGATGGCACCACGACACAGGCTCGCCATATGGCACACGTTCAATGACACCAAGGGCCTCGTCGCGGAGAAGGTCATCGTGGACCCTCTGTTGCCAGTGTAGAGGCACCACGGCCGCGGTGTGGCATGCCTTCGGCGTGGCCGCAGGGTCCACATGTATCTCAATGGGCGGCCCCTCCATACACGGCAATGGTCGATGAGGGCAAGTGTTGAATGTGGATGAGGCGTACCTCTGGAGTAGAAATCTTTCATCCGGCTGTTGTTCTCCGGTGAGCAAGGGAACGGTAGAGTCGCAGGGCGTGACGGAGGGACTGTACGCTGCGGACACAGGCACTGGTTGCCGTGATGGTCACCCAGACTGGTGCAGCCACCGTTGGTGGACCTTATAGCATAGACGGATAAAGGAGCATCCGGCCCATGCTCGTCTTCAGGTCCCCCACCGATGCCACCCGACGGGAAGCCGCCAGGCAGGAGGCCCAGGTTGAGCAACGAGTCATAGGAGAGGTACATGGCCCGGACTGAGCTGCTCACGTACACCATGGAACGGCAGGACGACGCACCCCCGCTGCCGGAGGCCGTCGAGAGCCTAGCGAAGAAGGCGCCCTCGACAGCAATGGGGGAGCGGTTGGCAGCCGACATGCTGAGGCGGACAGGGCGCAGGTCATCACGGGAGAAACCGCAGGCAAGGAAGTCCTCCAAGGACCAAAGGTCCGACTGCGCCCCAGTGTCCGCAATGGCAGAAACCTTGACCACGCCGGCCGAGTCATGGCCACTATGGCTGTCACTCAGTGCGACCAGCCTGTCAAGAGAGATGGTGATCAGCACACGAGGATGGTCCCTCATCCTGGCTCGCCTCCATTCGCCCTTCGAGAAAATGTGGTGCTCCAGACTGACGGGTTCGTTGACAAGGCCCCTGCGACGTCGGCTGGCACCGGACCGAATAGACGAATTCTGGGAGATTGGCTCCAACTCCATGGCGGCCTGCTGACTGCCTGCAGATAGCTGTGGTCGCCTCTTGCGTCGGCGGGCCCTATAACAGTCAATACAAAGCTGGTGAGGCTTGGTGTTCCATCCACGAGGCCCCTCTGTGAAGACATTAAAGGTGCCCCTACACTCCGAGCATGAGGCGAGTCTCGCCTTGTCCGCTGGGCCTGGGGTCGGGGTGGGGCATGCCTGTGGGCTCTTCTTCAAGCGCTGGAATGACGACATGGCCGATAGGGCAGACGACGGGAGAGCATTACGAGCCATTTCTTTGTTCTCGACAAGCGCAACCACGTCGTTAATCGATGTCAGGCATCCCCAGCATCTCACGCCGTATGTCTGAGTCATAAATCCCATTGATGAGAACATCGCGGATAATATGGTCGGTATAGTCCACATTGATGCCACACCCACATACTGTAACGTAGGCACATGTCTCTGCTTTGCCCCGCACCCTGGCAGCGAAGGCGCGGAAGGTCTCGTCGCGCTCCTGGCGTAGCTGAAGCAGCTCGGTGCGCAGTACACACGTGGCGACTGGAATGACCGCTAGCGAGCGCATGGCGGCGATGAGATTTGGCAAAGTACCTGAAGCGACGTTGGGATTGGCTTTCAACAGGCTGTGTCCAAGTTCAGGTCCAGCACACTGGAAGAGCTGGAAAGGTGCCTGGGCAGCACCCATGCCTGAGCCGGTGCAGAAGACCTCCCAACGACGGATGAATACGTTCCATTCTTCAATAGACACGCCAACGTCGACCGTGGGCCGATCTAGTCTAGGAGCCTGGTGGGTTGGGGCCTGGGCTGGAGCGGCAGGCGGCGCGTTCTGATGGCCAAGTCCATGATTATTCAACAGAGCGATGGCGAGAGCTTCAGAAACGTCAATAGTCGTGAAGGCGCAGCCAGGCACAGAGCATCTAACCACAACCATGGCTTCTTCATGAAGAAATAGACTCCTCAATGTCAATTATTTAGTTTATTGACAGAGATGAAGAAGCCCTGCAGAAATAATAAACAATAAACATAAGCAGGCTGAATCTCACATGAAAATAATATAGGAACTTGCTAAAATAATATTATAATATAACTCAATCATTGTATTGTTTATATAACATCTAAGTAAGCAAATCCCGAAATAAAATAACAAAACAAAGTAACAGAAACTATACCATATACTTTCATAAAACCCATGAGCAATATATGGTAAACTTACAACAATAACGTGGAGAGCTCCCAACCAACACCACGTGCATCTCTGAACGAATGTGAACCCACACACAACAACGAAGCCTGTTACTTCCTTCTACAGGATAGTAAGGCTCATACCCTAGTGGACGGCATAAAACCCTTCAGAAATGAACTGTTCAGGTGTATTGTTGCATGTCCGTACAGCAATACACCTGGACAATTCAGTTACTAATCAAATTCAATTCAATTCAATTTTATTTATATAGCGTCTAATACAACAGAGTTGTCTCTAGACGCTTTCCAGAGACCCATACCCAGAACATGACCCCCGAGCAGTTATTACATAAACAATGGCAGGTAAAAACTCCCCTTTAGGAGGGAAGAAACCTTGAGCAGGACCAGGCTCATAAGGGGGGACCCTCCTGCCGAGGGCCAGACTGGTGGGTCAGGGACAGCAACAGCACAGCAGGCAGGTGGAAGCAGCAACGGGATGACCAGGGGTGGGGACCGCAGGCCAGCACGCAGCTCCCGAAGCTCCGGCCCAATCAGCAAGTCCCACTTAGGGACTTGCTGATCAAATGGAAATGAACTGTTCAGGTGTATTGTTGCATGTCCGTACAGCAATACAACTGGACAATTCAGTTACTAATCAAATGGAAATTAACTGTTCAGGTGTATTGTTGCATGTCCGTACAGCAATATATCTGGACAATTCAGTTACTAATCAAATGGAAATGAACTGTTCAGGTGTATTGTTGCATGTCCGTACAGCAATACACCTGGACAATTTAGCCAATAAGATACTCACACAGAAAATCAACTTATTCAGACTCTCAGGCTGTCTGTCCTTTTGCCTTTTGTAATTATAATAGTTTCAAAGTTTATTTAGAGGGGACAATGCATATTCATGAACACTACATTAGGCAGTGTAAATACACCGGGTTTAGCAGAAATGCTAGTTTCCGCCCGCAGTCCCCACAAACAACCAGACACACTCACACTCACACCTACGGGCAATTTAGAATGATCAATTTACCTAGCATGCATGTTTTTGGACTGTGGGAGGAAACCGGAGTACCCGGAGGAAACCCACGCAAGCACGGGGAGAACATGCAAACTCCAAACAGAAAGACCCTGCTGGGCCTGGGAGTCGAACCGGGAACCTTCTTGCTGTGAGGCAACAGTGCTAACCACTAAGCCACCGTGCTGCTAACTAAAAAGTAACTTGATTAGCACTGTGGTATGAATTGTCTTGAGCAGGAGATGCCCAGAACTCAACCTGCATTTTGATGATGTCAGACAGACATGCATTGGCCTATGTTAATCTTGTCCTTTGATCACAACAGACAGTATATGTGTTTGTCAAGGTTCTCTGTCCTACAGGTCAGACAGAATAGCAAATAATTTATCTTTATTTGTTTTTGTATTTATTAGGTTACTTAAACTGTCCTTCATGTGTTTTATTTCCAGTGCCCAGACACAGTGGAAGAGTGGCAGCAAGTAGCCAATGGATTCCAGGCTCAGTGGAACTTCCCAAACTGCCTCGGTGCCCTGGATGGGAAACATGTAAACATTCGCCCCCCACCAGGAACTGGATCAACATTCTACAATTACAAGCATACATTTTCCATAGTCCTGATGGCACTGGTCGACAGCAGTTACAGGTTCCTGTACGTGGATGTTGGTTGCAATGGGCGGATTTCAGATGGCGGAGTGTTTGGAGGATGCACACTGCAGTCTGCCCTGGAGAATAGAACATCCAACATCCCTGCCCCTGCACCACTTCCTGGTTCTTAACAGCTGGCTCCTTATTGCATTGTGGCAGATGAGGCATTTCCATTGAAGGAGTACATCATGAAACCATATCCAAACCGCAGGCTATCTGAAGAGCAGCGCATCTTCAATTACAGGCTGTCACAAGCTCGAAGGGTGGTAGAAAATGCTTTTGGCATCCTAGCCAACCGTTTCCAAGTCTTTCTAACCACCATTAACATTCAAGACACTGCCAAAGTGGTGGACATTGTTTTGTCTTGCTGTCCTCTACACAACTTCGAGTGGACCGAGAGCCGTGACCTATACATGGCGGGAATTGTTGACCAGGAAGGACCAGATCATGACACTGTCCCAGGAAGATGGAGAGAAGACCCTGACCTGCGGCAAGCCTCCCTGCCACACACAACCAATGCTACAACAAGAGCCAAGCAACACAGGGATGAACTATGCAGTTACTTCATCTCTGATGCTGGTGCGCTGCATTTTCAGTGGGGCAAAATATAGTAAATGATAATGAGGGAAAGACCTTTCATACATGTCAGAAGTATCATGTAAATAGTGTATATACAGTATTTGTTTTCTGGATCTTTTATTTTGGCTTGATGTTAATCACTCGTTGATTGTGCCTTACTGTGGATTCATGTTTCTTTGGCATGTATGCGAGTGGTGTCTGAATATCAAAAATAAATTCAGAGTATCTTTTACCTGAAGATTGAGTGCCTTAGTTTTTTTTCCACAGTTCTGTGCACTATTCAAGGACTAATACAGTTTCTAGCAAGACTTGCTGGATTTAGTTATTTATAACACATGCCAACTATCTGCTTTAGGAATAAACACATTTGTGGTGTATTTAAAATAGATGGTCAACTTATATTAACCCAAGTTTCCACTTATCTCTATATGGGTCAATGACGTGACGCCTATATTTTCTGAAAAAGATTTTTTTTTTCAATTCAAAAAAGGTTTAAATGTATGACATACCTGTCCCACATATGGACTCACTTGAATTTTACGAAAGAATACTAGTTATTTGGGATTTTGTTGTTTTAAGCATCAAAATGTCATGTGGTGCGACTGTCCGACCATGACTCTTGTTTTGAAAACTTATTTGAAATCACTCCAAATGTTTTTTTTTTTTTTTCTCCCTTGTCTGCACACATATTAATGATTGATACCATGACGGTAGAAACCAAAAGTATATATATGTGCATTATTACTATATTTAATATATATACATATATATACGCATACATATGCGTACACATACATAAATATACACATACAAACCCAGTGATTTTTTTTTTTTGGGGGGGGGGGTGGGGGGGGGTGACGACATCCACTGCCAATCCAGGAAGCAGGAACACACGGAAACACACGTCAAGCACTGGAAATCTGCAACAAAAAACCACAAACAAAGCACGAAACCGGCACGGAGCAACCAAAACAATAACAGCAATCGACCTAAATCTTGAGATCTGATTGCAGTCTGAGCTAAGCTATCGCTACCGCTACCTAACCCCAAAAACTAGAGAGCCAGCATGCAGGTGAACACGCCAGTGTGTATGTCTATGCGTGTGTGTGTGTATGTATATGATCATGTGTGTGTGTGTGTGTGTGTGTGTGTGTGTGTATATGCGTGTGACTAAGTGACTGTGTGTGTGTGTGTGTGTGTGTAATAAACCAAACAAAGTTCCACCTGAAGTGTATCTATAGGGGGGAGGGGGGGGAGGGGGGGGAGCAACCCCGCCACCCGCGAGACCAGAGGCCGACACGGAAGAGCCCGGAACCCGGGCCACCGGCAACCCCACAGAGGGGAGAAGTAGGAGGGAGGCAACCCACCGCCTGCGAGGACCCCCCACGGCGCGGGAAGAAGCAGCCAGGGATCCCGCGGCGGCGGACCGCGACCCAGGCAATCCCCGGCCACCCGGTCCGGGCTGGACACGCGGCCAGGAGGCCCTCAACCTTCAGGCCAACGACCCCCACCCGGCAGGGGGCCAGCCTGCCCGGAGAGACAGAGCCGCCCCGGCCGCCGACGCGGGCAGGCGTACCCGCCCCCCACGAAGTGGCCCTCCAAGACCAGAGGGGCGCCCCGCCGCAGAGGCAGCGGGGGGGACCGAAGACGGGCCCGGAGAGAGGGAACCCCCCAACAAGGCGACACCTGTGCAGGCCCGACAACGGAGGGCCCCAGACCCAGGCATCCCATTCATTCATCCATTCACCTATCCGATATCTATACTAATAATAATATGATATACTATACATAATAATAATACTAATAATACTACTAATAATAATAATAATAATAATAATAATAATAATAATAATAACCATCTTTGTATAATATAATAATGATAAATTATTAAGTTTTGATGTCCTGCCAATGGAGGCTCAAATCCTCCATGGCAGGACCCTTCCATACCGCATTCTCACCGACACAGACACACAATCACGCACCGTTTCCCCCTCCCCGGAGGGGTCCAGCACGGCCAGAAGGCGCCCCAGGCTGCACGGCGAGCCCCGCCAGGCCCGGGTATCCCGACCCACCTATCCCAGGCCGGTGACTCTAAATGTATTTAAATCAATCTTCTGCCTTATCTGGCATGATTTCCCAAGTGTCTTGTAGTGTGTAAGATTGCAACACATTTGTCGATTTCCATCTTAATATGCAAACAAACTTTGACCATTTTTGGAAATATGTGGCTCGACCATTAAAAAAAAAAACAATTTTTGTATAACACTGAAAACTTGTAAAAAAAAAAATAAGATGTCAAGATGTTAAGGAAACTATTTTAATATGAATCATGGTTGCACCACATGACCTTTAAGGCTAGTGCTCAATTTAAAATTTGTATATGAATTTATGTGTACACAACATTCTTAATGTTTGAACTACTGCAATAGATATTCTTTTTTTTATTATTTTAAAATTGAACTGTTGAAAATCCTTATTCATCATTGACCCACATGTGTGGCTGTATTAACTCCAATATGACATTCACAAATAGTTATTTAAAACAACTGTTAACTAGATTAGTTAAAAATGGTGCTTCTTGATTAAAGTATCTATAGTGCAAAAATGAAATACAAAGAAAAATATAAAAACGTAGGTCGTAAAAAAAACAATATAAACATGCAGGAATTATTTTCAGTAGCACATCAAAAATTATAACAAAGTCAAATGTGTGTCAGATGTTTCTGTCTGCCTCTGGTCCACCAAATACTTGAAGAGGCAGTTGTCCACCTCATGCTGGAAATATGGCAATACATCTGGTGGCAACTGCTGCATTCTGTGTTCAATGTTTTTGCAGTATGCAGAGATGGCATCATCATGGTCGCCCCGAAACATCCTGTCCAGTGTTTTATTGATGCTATGCATCAGACTGGTTGACTCACTGCTGGACTCAAGTGCCTTTTTGCTGCGCTTGTGGAGGTGGAGGTGGAGGAGAGAGTGGAGGTGCTTGGCTGAGTTGAAGACGACTCCCCTCCACAGATGGTGGATTCCGGGCCGCTCGGTGGCGCAGTGGGTTAAGCAGCGGCTCACATACTGAGGCTACAGTCCTCCTGCAGCGGTCGCAGGTTCGAATCCCGGCCTGCGCACCTTTGCTGCATGTCATCCCCGATCTCTCTCTCTCTTCCCCTTTCATATCTGCAGCTTGAATAAAGGGCCACTAGAGCCCAAAAATAAATAAAATAAAAAAAAACAGATGGTGGATTCCACGAGGGGACTACCGGGCCTCGAGTCAGTCCCAACAAAGCAGGGCTCCTCCTTAAAAAAATAGATTCACAATGGGGGGGGGGGATTTAATACCATGGATTATTAAAACTTTTCGCCAAGCATTCATAACAATATTAGGTCATTGTGTAAACAACATCTTGAAATTGCAGTGTGGAGTGCACTCTACAGTAAGTAGTCAGTAAGTTACATACTTACAATAAGTAAATGGAAAAGCAAGAGATTTTTATACTTTTAGAAATAAAATAGTCCAGTTACCAGGTTTGACGTGGTCTCCTTCCTCTTCGTGTGGGGCTCTAGAAACTGCAGCCGGGTCAGGATCCAGTGCTGCCTGCTAGTCTTCAGTGCTCCTGCACTTCCAGAGGGTGCAAGTTTCTTGTACCGTGTGTACTGGGTTCGCAGAGAATCCCACATTTTCTTGAGCTCCTTTACTGAAAGACAAAGACAAATTTTAATCATTGTGCCTTGCTAAGAATAAAAGAGTAAAATAAATAAGAGTAATAGTAAAAGAGCTTGAGCTATGTTGAAAATCAACTGGTAATCAACTGAAATCAACCCAAACCAAACGAAATAATGGCTTTTTTTTTTTTTTTTAATAAACAGAAAATAACTAATGATATTTGCCAGCACTAGCGGACAATAACTCCCACAATTACAAGCAGTTTCTACTACAGCTTGAGCTCAATGACCAAAAAATAAAATCTTACCAGATATAACAAGCTTCGTCTCAATTTCTTGCCAAAGCTGTGTTTTCACCACTCGGTTGGCGTAAAATGTTGACGTTATGTCGTACAGAGGTGCCCTCTCCTGGATCATGGCGATCAGCTGCTCTTCAATGTCTTCTGTCCAGATGGCCATGACGTGAAAAATCCGTAAAGTTTTGAATTAAAATGAAAAATGAGCAGAGCAGTCGGCAGAGAGCGGGGGAAGTCGGGCCTTTAAAGGCCCTGACACGCCGTTTGTTTACTTTCGTCACTTCCGTTTCTCTTCTCGTGCACTGATTCGCTACCTGAACAGCCAATCACAGAGTGAGCTGTTTGACCGACGGCCGACGCCGATTCAACATGTCGAATCGGCTGAAAAGCTCTCGACGGGCGCCCGACCTGTGGCGACGTGCGGGACACACAGGGGAAACTAGCCCGACCGACGCGGCCCGACGCTCACCGACGCTCACCGACGACCGATTTTCGGCTTGGTGTGTCAGGGCCTTTAGATCCGTTTCCACCGTGTAACTGAATGAGAGCGTCCGACTATCACGTTGAGCTGCGTGACATCGGACGCTCTCGGCCCATACTGAAACCGTTAAACTCTCTCTGTCCACACTGAAACTGTTAAACTCGCGGGGGGCTGTGGCTAGGGCGTCTCCGGGTCTCCCGGGGGGGGCTGGGCCGTGGACGTGGGGGTCCCACTCGGAGGGCCCGACCCTGCCTGGCTGGGGGGTGGCTGTCTGCGCTGGGGGGGCATTGCTGCCTTGGTCCTCCGTCGCTGGGCAGGCCCCGCGTGCCCCTCCGTCTGGGGGCTCCGGCGGCGCCGGGGGGCGCCCGTGGAGGTACGGTGGGGCCCTGGCCCGGCTCGGAGGGCCGGCCCCCGTCTACTGGATGGCCGTGGGGGGGCGCGGGTGTCTTATCAGGGCCGGCTTTGCTGGTCCTGCTTCCTGGCTACGGCCTCCGCTCCCCCTCCTTCCCTCCCTACACGATTCATACGCACATAGGCGAGGGGCGGGGGGTCCGGGTTGTGGGGGGCATTGTCCGGCGTGGCCCGGCACTCCCCGCCTCACGGTTTTAACAGCAAAGTAGACACTGCACATTCAACACTTAATAAATACATTTGACAATGACACGTAGTTCGGGAGGGGGGGGTCGGTATCAAATCGATACTTGGCCCTCCCCCTCCCTGTTTTTATGGCATTAATCACATGCACTCAACACCAGGGGCGGGAGGGGGGCCCATCACCCGCGTTCCCTCGCCGGCCTGGGATAGGTGGGTCGGGATACCCGGGCCTGGTGGGGCTCGCCGTGCAGCCTGGGGTGCCTTCTGGCGGTGCTGGACCCCCCCGGGGAGGGGGAAACGGTGCGTGATTGTGTGTCTGTGTCGGTGAGAATGCGGTGTGGAAGTGTCCTGCCATGGAGGATTTGAGCCTCCATTGGCAGGACAAAAAAACTTAATAATTTATCAATATTATATTATACAAAGATGGTTATTATTATTATTATTATTATTATTATTATGTATAGTATATCTTATTATTATAGTATATCTTATTATTAGTATAGCGGATAGGTGAATGGATGAATGAATGGGATGCCTGGGTCTGGGGCCCTCCGTTGCGCGGGTGTCGCCCTGTTGGGGGGTTCCCTCTCTCCGGGCCCGTCTCCGGTCCCCCCCGCTGCCTCTGCGGCGGGGCGCCCCTCTGGTCTTGGAGGGCCACTTTCGTGGGGGCGGGTGCGCCTGCCCGCGTCGGCGGCTCTGTCTCTCCGGAAATTATTCCATTGACAAACTTGGACCACTCCAACCTCCAGCGCACAAGTCTATTTAGATGGCCTGTGGCCATTAGATGGCCTGTGGATGGTATAAAATACCTTGGGATAATTGTATACAACAACCTCAACAACCTCTTGTTTCAATCCCTGCCCATTCCATTACCACAATAATTTTTTTAAACTCTCAATGAATATGTTAGACGATTCATATGGAACTGTAAAGTACCCCGGATATTTATGGGAAAATTAACATGAGACTTTGGTTTAGGGGGGACTTCAACTACCCAATTTTAAAAACTACTACTTGGCATCTCAAATGAGGTTCGTGTCATCCATTTTTGAGGGCAGTGACGCCCCCTTTTGGACACAAATCGCACTGCACCCCCTGAAAGTAAAGATCCACAGTGACTTCATTTATAAGCATAATTCTGGAACTGTAAACAACAGGATGGATAACCCTATAATAATACATCTGATTAAAATCTGGTATGAGGTTCACAAAAGTCTTGGAATGAGGGTGGGATTGCAACCTAAAACGCCTTTAAAACAAAATAACCTTATACCCATGACCCTTGACAATAAGATTCTGGATATATGGCATCATAAAGGAATCCAACACTTGGAAGATGCTTCGACCAAGGACTCTTCATGTCATTTGAACAACTGAGGAGGAAATACAACTTGTCCTATCAGACGTTTATCTGTTATCTCCAGCTAAGATCCTTTCTGTGAGCTAACCTTGGTCCTGAAATGAGGTTTCTTTGTGAGGGGAACACATATAAATTAATTTCTAAAATGCATCACCTGTTGATGAATGAGGGCCCAAAACCAGGTTTCCATAAGTCTAGAATGAAATGGGAGTCAGATCTTAATGGGCCAGTTGTTCAAAGGTAATCTGATCGGATTTTGGTTATCGGATTGGATCAAAGTTTGAAAATGGGTTGTTCAAAAGGGAAAGAAGGATTCTGAAATCAGATTAGATCACGTAATCCAATCCTAGTTTTAATCTGGATAAAACCTTCAGTTTGTGTTGTTCAAAACTTTCCAGTAGGATTTGGATAACTTTGATCCAAAAACACAGGATTATTCAATTCAATTCAATTTTATTTATATAGCGTCTAATACAACAGATGTTGTCTCTAGACGCTTTCCAGAGATCCAGAACATGAACATAAACATAAACATAAACATAAACCCCCGAGCAATTATTATATAAACAATGGCAGGTAAAAACTCCCATAGTGGGAGAAAAGCCTTAAGCCAAACAGTGGCAAGGAAAAACTCCCCTTTAGGAGGGAAGAAACCTTGAGCAGGACCAGGCTCATAAGGGGGGACCCTCCTGCCGAAGGCCAGACTGGGGGAGTCAGGGACGTCGACAATTATCCTGATCCCAACAGGGGACAGTAAGATTTCAAGGTGGATTTCAGGAGGAAAATGTCAAAAAACTTTAAAATTGGTCAAATAATACAACATTTGTATAATTTAGTGTAAATACTTTTATTTATATTTTGCACTTGACTTGTTTAACCGTAACAGTGATAAAGTAGATCAAGTAAACATAGGCTACCAATTAAGCCTTTCAGTATAGTCAAGTAAAAATAAAATAAAAATGATCTTGTTACCATGAAATAATCCCCCAAACAGATTTCAATAACAAACAAAAATAATGTATTCAATTTTTCACTGTATATTAATATCAAAGAAACAGGTTGACAGGTTCATCAGAGATGAACCTGTCAAAAATAATTTCAACTATTGCATCCCTTACTACACGTCCAGTCAGTCCCTCATTATGACAGAACGCCAGAG
Organism: Cololabis saira; assembly: GCF_033807715.1. Classification (NCBI taxonomy): domain Eukaryota; kingdom Metazoa; phylum Chordata; class Actinopteri; order Beloniformes; family Belonidae; genus Cololabis; species Cololabis saira. The sequence continues at coordinate 5,442,157 of NC_084589.1, forward strand.
GTTGGTCTGGTTCTCCAACAGGCTCAGGTGTTGGTCTGGTTCTTCAACAGCTCAGGTGTTGGTCTGGTTCTCCAACAGGCTATGGTGTTGGTCTGGTTCTCCAACAGCTCAGGTGTTGGTCTGGTTCTCCAACAGGCTCAGGTGTTGGTCTGGTTCTCCAACAGGTTCAGGTGTTGGTCTGCTTCTTCAACAGCTCAGGTGTTGGTCTGGTTCTCCAACAGGCTCAGGTGTTGGTCTGGTTCTTCAACAGGTTCAGGTGTTTGTATATGCACATGAGTGCAGTCAATAACTCCAATAATATTGGGCATGTTCCCCAAAAGAAAAAAATATGTGCTTGGTTTGGGCAATCTGGTCATCCTTTGGAAGTGAAACAAACTGATTGACCAGGCTGGCCAATGCAACTGACACAGCTTTCACTACACCACTCACAGTTGATTTGTCCACTCCTATATTGTCAGCAACAACTAGTAGAAAGTCCCAGATGCATAGAAGCGCAGAGCAATGAGGACCTGTTCTTCCACAGACAAACAGTGACTCCTCCGGGTTCTCCGTTGAAGTTTTGGCCTGACAAGGTCTGCAATGTACTTAATATCAGCATTCCCAAAGCGAAAGCGAACATACAGTTCTTCAGTGGTGTATTGCTCCAGTGGTTCTGCACGCTCAACATACACCCTTTGACGGTATCCTCTTCCACCAAAATGGTGGTAGCGATGGACAATACCTGTCATGTCAGTGCCTCTCTGTAAGTCCTCTGAGAAAGGCTGAATATAAGATAGCTGTCAAATACCCACCCAGTGATTAGCTGACGTGCTTTAGCTTGTGTTCAATTAAATCGATAAGATAAGAAATCCTTTAATAGTCCCACAGAGGGGAAATTTGCAGATTTAAAATTTAGAATCATGTCCAAGGCCTATAAATACTATGCTCACTACAACAGATGAGGGGGAACCATCCAATCCAATCCAATCCACTTTATTTGTATAGCACATTTTAAAAACAACAAGGTTAACAAAGTGCTGCACAATGAGTAAAATAAAACATGATAAAAATAGTAAAAAGCTAAAAACAGAGTAAAATAGATAAGAGCACATAAAAGCACGACATAAAAGACAGGACAGAGACCACACAACTCTCACGCTGGATTAAAAGCCAAGGAATAAAAATAAGTTTTAAGACGAGATTTAAAAATTTCTACTGTGGGGGCCATTTTAATGTGGGGAGGTAGCTCGTTCCAAAGCTTAGGGGCTATAACTGAAAAGGCACGGTCGCCCCTGGTTTTTTGCCTTGTTTTCGGAACAACGAGACGCGACTGAGTAGAAGACCTCAAAGACCTCGAGGGAGTGTACACATGTAGGAGGTCCGAGATGTACTTTGGTGCCAACCCATTTAGTGACTTAAAAACAAACAATATTTTTTTTTAAATTAATTCTAAAAGAGACAGGGAGCCAGTGAAGGGAGGCCAGAACGGGGGTGATGTGGTCATGCTTGCGGGTTCCTGTTAAAAGACGAGCAGCCGCGTTTTGGACTAACTGTAAGCGAGCAAGTGAGGTCTGGTTGACACCAGTATAGAGGGCATTACAGTAGTCCAAACGGGTTGAGATAAAAGCATGAATTACTCGTTCAAAATCATTAAAAGATAAAACAGATTTAATTTTAGATAAAAGCCTCAGATGATGAAAACTGGATTTTACTACAGAATTAATTTGCTTGTCCAGTTTAAGATCATTGTCAATTTTGACGCCGAGGTTGGTGACTGTGGTTTTTAGGTAAATGTGTAGGGAACCCAGATCAATGGGAGGGCCATCACAGGCCCGATTGGGTCCAAACACCATGACCTCAGTTTTACCTTCATTTAAATTTAAAAAGTTTAATGCCATCCAGGCCTTAATGTCCTTTAGGCACTCTAGCAGAGGCTTCAGGGAGCTGCTGTCATTTCTTTTGAGGGGCAGGTAGATTTGAGTGTCATCTGCATAAAAATGGCAAGAGATGCCATGCTTTTTAAAAATCAGTCCAAGGGGGAGAAGGTATAAAGAAAAGAGGATAGGTCCGAGAATTGAACCCTGGGGGACTCCACAAGATAAAGGGACAGAAGACGATTGGGAGTCACCAAGTCTGACTGAGAAGCATCTCTGGGACAGATATGACCTGAACCATTCCAAGGCAGTTTCTCTAATACCAACACAATGCTCTAACCGAGAAATGAGAGTTGTGTGATCAACTGTATCAAAGGCAGCAGTAAGGTCTAAAAGCATAAGAATCACAGAATCACCAGAGTCAATAGTTAAAAAGATGTCATTAAAAACTCTTAACAGTGCAGACTCAGTACTGTGGAAAGCTTTAAACCCAGATTGAAACATCTCAAGGATGCCATGCATGTCTAAAAAGGACTGTAATTGTAAAAGTACAGCTTTTTCTAAAATTTTCGACATAAAAGGGAGCTTTGAAATGGGTCTATAATTTGATAAAACTGAAGTGTCTAAATTTGGCTTTTTAATCAGGGGTTCCACAGCAGCTTCTTTAAATTGCGCCGGGACAACACCTGAAGCAAGGCTACTATTAATTATTTTTTGGACATTTGGTCCAATAGTCTCCCAAATCTCTTTAAAAAGACGAGGAGGGACAATGTCAGTGGGGCAGGATGAAGGTTTGAGTTGGGTGACAATTTTAGTTAAAAATGACAACGACACAGGCTCAAACTGATTAAAAACAGATGAACAAGTGACGGCTATGGAAGGGTCGAAAGAGGGGGATGAGATATGGGCTCTGATAGTAGCAACCTTGTCAATAAAATAGCGGAGAAACTTTTCGCACACTTCAGATGAAGCTTCCAGACAGGTGGATTGGGGACAATTTAAAATCGAATCAATGGTTTTAAAAAGAACAGGGGTTATTAAAATGTTGTGAAATAATATCAGAAAAGTAACGTGTTTTTTCAGCTTTTAAAATTTTCTGATACTTTCGCCAACTGTCCTTAAGGATTTCAAATGACACATGGAGCTTATCTCTCTTCCACCTGCGCTCAGCTTTCCTGCACTCTCGCCTGGCCGCACGAGTGGTGTCATTGAGCCATGGCTCAGGTTTGGGTCTGGGGCGCACAGCTTTTGAAGGGGCAACAGTGTCCAGGATGTCAGCACAGGTTGAGAGAAAGGATGCGGTTAGTTGCTCTGTGTCCAGGTAAGTAGGAGACCTAGTGTCAGACTGAGCAATTTTAATAAAAACAGAGGAGAATTGAGCAGCGGTGGAGGGTTTTAAGATGCGGCGGTGACGTGCAGAAGCGCACGATTTAAAACTATGACAGGGCAAGTTAAAATCAAATAAGACAGGCATATGATCAGAAAAAAATGCATCAGAAACCTGAATATTAAAAATTGGCAAACCATATGATAATACAAGATCTAACGTGTGTTCGCTGCGTGTGGGTCCAGTAACATGTTGTAGAAAGTTAAAAGCATCAATCAAGTCTACAAAGTCTTTAGCCAGTGGCTTCGTAGGACAACAGACATGCACGTTAAAATCACCAACAATTAAAATCCTGTCATACTTTGTCATGATACCAGCCAAGAATTCAGCGAAGTCTTTTATAAAGTCTCGGTTATATTTTGGTGGCCGGTAAACCACCGCACACAGTATCGGATCCGACCGACCCAGTTCAAACAAGCTCAGTTCAAAAGAAGAGAAAAACAGTGGCGACAAAAGCTTGCAATATAACTTGTTCTTAAAAACTGTCGCAATTCCTCCTCCACGACCAGTGAGCCGCGGTGAATTAAAAAAGGTGCAATCGGGAGGTAGAAGCTCTGTGAAGGCAGCAGACTCACCCGCATTTATCCAGGTTTCCGTCACAAAGAGTATATCCAGAGTTTGTGAGGAGAAGAAGTCCTGGAGAATGAAAGTCTTGTTTTTTATGGATCTTGCGTTTACCAGCGCACATCTAGTCAGAGCCGGGGCATCAGCCGCGTGAGCTGCCCGGTTCAGTGGCTTGAGGTTGCCGTGATTGACTCCTCCAGGACGGCGGAGATGAGACAGGCGAAGACGCGGAGCATGGAGCGCCTCATACGGGCAGGCAACAGGTACCAACCAGGTGCCGACCGGAACGAGGGCTCGCCGGGAGACATAGCGGCGTAGACATGCCTCATATTCCGGCAAGGAGAGACGGGGAAACTGTGCCAGCCTGGGAGAGAGGGCCAGCCAGGCTTTGAGTCTGACTAGGCGCCCACTGCGCTTCCCCCGGCGTCTGCGCCTCCGGGGAAGTGGAAGCCCAGCACGGAACAGGTGTGATGGGACATCAGCCAGGTGAGGCGGAAGAAAGTTTTTTGGCTCGCCTAGGCCATATTCCGCCAGAAAATCCACAGTGGCTTTGACTTTTAATAAGTCATGGCGATTATAAGTCAGCAGAGAGTGTGTGGATCTCGTTACAAACACAAGAAACAGTACAAACAACACAAAAGTCGGGAGCGTCAGAAAGCGGGCCAGACACACCGGCGCCATCTTCCACTTCCCATGGACCATGGACTCAAAAGGACCAAATTTCACAATTGCAGAAACCCATTCACTGCTGGAGGGTGTTAAGTGCCATTATGCCTCAATAGTAGGAAGTTCTGCTGCAGTGGTGACTAACAAAAGGAAGAAAGACATTTGGGTTGAAATCACCCAGAATGTGAATGCAATGGGGTCTGGCCAGAAGAGGAAGAGAACAAGTAAAATTTAGATGGAAGAATCTGAGGGCCAGAGCAACAAAGGACCTTGCTGAAGCAAAAAACACCCAAACAGGCAACAAACCCTTTAAGAAAGGTGAATACACAGATGTGGTTCTGGACATTATTGGAGGTGAGAACTCTAAAGCTCTGCACGGGATTCAAGGTGTTGTAGGGGATGGTGAGCCAGTTCCTCCTAATGCAGAGGAAACATTTATTCTGGATCTCAGCCCTGAGGGTTTACAATTTCTCCATTTGGCACAATGAATGGTACTTACCCAGTAACAAAATGATGTTAATAATATCAGAAACAGAAAATTCCAAATCATCCATGAAGAAAATAATATGGCTTCATTCAAAAGGTGGAACATTATTAATTTTAAGAGGGGTTTATATTCAACGATCAGGAAAACTCAGTCATTTATGTAAAAAAACAAACTTTTATTGAAAACCATCAGCACATTTAAACTGTAAAAGCAGTCTGTCGCCATGGAAACACCATCCAGGATCAATCATATCCATGGCCCTGGGGCACCCCCCACCCTCCAGAACAGCTCCTGGTCTGGTCCGTGGCTCCGGGCCCCCCCCACCCTCCGGAACAGCTGCTGGTCTGGTCCGTGGCTCCGTGGCCCCGGGGCCCTACAGGCCCCCCCCCCCGCACCCTCCGGAACAGCTCCTGGTCTGGTCCGTGGCCCCGGGCCCCCCCCCACCCTCGGGAACAGCTCCTGGTCTGGTCCGTGGCCCCCCCACCCTCCGGAACAGCTCCTGGTCTGGTCCGTGGCCCCGGGGCCCCCCACCCTCCGGAACAGCTCCTGGTCTGGTCCGTGGCCCCGGCCCCCCCCACCCTCCGGAACAGCTCTTGGTCTGGTCCGTGGCCCCGGGGGGCCCCAGCGGGGCCCTACAGGGCCCCCCCCACCCTCCGGAACAGCTCCTGGCGCTGGGCCCCCGTCATGGTGTCGCAGCTCTGCAGCAGCCGGGCCGTGACCAGCGTCTGCTGGGCGGTACCGGCCCGGACCCAGACCCGGCCGTTGGCCCCGGCCACCAGCTCGCAGGGGGACAGCCGCTCCAGGTCGGCCCGGACCGGGCTGTGGGGGGCCAGCAGCCTCCGGACCAGGCCCAGGGACACCCTGATGAGCAGGCCGCCCCCCCCCGAACACGCCCATGCCGTTGGCCCGGCCCCCCCCGTCCACGCAGGCCAGCTCCGGCTCCATGTCCTTGTTGGCCACGATGAACTGGCCGAAGACCAGGTCCCCCACCTGCAGGGACACGGGGGACACGGGGGTCAGAGGGACACGGGGACACGGGGGGTCAGGGGGACAGGGGGGTCAAGGGGACACGGGGGTCAGGGGGACACGGGGGGGGGGGGGGGGGGGGGGTTAGAGGGACATGGGGGGGGGGGGGGGGGGGGTGTCAGGGGTCAGACACCAACCCCCACCCCACCCCTGAGACTCACCTGCACGTTGGGCCGGTTCCTCTTGGTGGCCCCCTCGAAGGCCAGGTAGGACAGGGACGCCAGCTCGCTGCCCCCCACGTCCACCTTGAAGACGTCCCCGGACCGGGACACCACCACGCCCACCACCGTCTCCCCGCGGGCCGGGACGTACTGGGGGGACAGGACACTCAGAACCGGACCTGGACCAGGGACATGGACCAGACCAGACCAGGACATGGACCAGGGACCTGGACCAGACCAGGACATGGACCAGGGACCTGGACCAGACCAGGACCCTGGACCAGGGACCTGGACCAGACCAGGACCCTGGACCAGGACCCTGGTCCAGTCCAGGACCCTGGACCAGGCATATGGACCGGACCAGACCAGGACATGGACCAGGGACCTGAACCCTGGACCAAGGACCTGGACCAGACCAGACCAGGACATGGACCAGGGACCTGGACCGGACCAGAGACCTGGACCAGACCAGGACCCTGGACCAGGACCCTGGACCAGGACCCTGGTCCAGTCCAGGACCCTGGACCAGGCACATGGACCGGACCAGACCAGACCAGACCAGGACATGGACCAGGGACCTGGACCGGACCAGGACCCTGGACCAGACCCCAGGACCAGACCAGGGGCCAGACCAGGGGCCAGATGTACAAAACATGCGGCGCACAAAAAACGTGCGTTTGCCACTTTCAACGCTCACGGTCGGATGTACAAAGAATGACGTGAACCTAGAAAGTTGCGGTCCGTCACTCACACACCAAGGCTGGCGTACGCACTTTTCTGAGGTTTTGTCCGTTGGCGACACTCACTGGTGATGCAGTGAAGTCCAGAATATGAGGAAACGTGACGTCAATAATAAGTTCACGACCACGTGAAGGACACGACACTCTCCACATCACCAGATATGTTACACAAGAGTGGAACTGCAACAATCTCACAATCAACCACATGATCTGAACACACAACTAAAGGAGCTCAATGATGGAACCAGCAAATCCTGATGGAGCTTTGGCTCCGTTAGAGGAACCTGCTGATGATCAGATCACACCGACCTGCTGGTCCAGGACTAAGACTGGACCATCAGCTGGTTTAGTCTGGATCTGCTGGTCCAGGACTAAGACTGGACCATCAGCTGGTTTAGTCTGGACCTGCTGGTCCAGGACTAAGACTGGACCATCAGCAAGTTTAGTCTGGATCTGCTGGTCCAGGACTGAAGGTTGTTAAAGGTGTTTACAGTCCCGGGAGGACTAGTTAAAGCCCATATAACTATCATTATAACTAGGTAAAGCCCATATAACTTTTATTATAACTAGTTAAAGCCCATATAACTATTATTATAACTAGTTAAAGCCCATATAACTATTACTATAACTAGTTAAAGCCCATATAACTATTCTTTTACTATTATTATAACTAGTTAAAGCCCTGCCCCTTCTCAACCTTTCCCCGACCCTGCACCCCAACCTGGGACTTGCTGATTGGGCTGGAGCTTCGGGAGCTGCGTGCTGGCCTGCAGTCCCCACCCCTGGTCATCCCGTTGCTGCTTCCACCTGCCTGCGGTCCCCACCCACGGTCATCCCGTTGCTGCTTCCACCTGCCCGCGGTCCCCACCCCTGGTCATCCCGTTGCTGCTTCCACCTGCCTGCCGTCCCTACCCCCGGTCATCCCGTTGCTGCTTCCACCTGCCTGCGGTCCCCACCCCTGGTCATCCCGTTGCTGCTTCCACCTGCCTGCGGTCCCCACCCCTGGTCATCCCGTTGCTGCTTCCACCTGCCTGCGGTCCCCACCCCTGGTCATCCCGCTGCTGCTTCCACCTGCCTGCGGTCCCCACCCCCGGTCATCCCGTTGCTGCTTCCACCTGCCTGCTGTGCTGTTGACGTCCCTGACCCCCTAGTCTAGCCCTCGGCAGGAGGGTCCCCCCTTATGAGCCTGGTCCTGCTCAAGGTTTCTTCCTCCTAGAGGGGAGTTTTTCTTGCCACTGTTTGGCTTAAGGTTTTTCTCCCACTAGGGGAGTTTTTACCTGCCATTGTTTATGTAATAACTGCTTGGGGGTTTATGGTCATGTTCTGGGTCTCTGGAAAGCATCTAGAGACAACTTATCAACTTATAGTTATATTAGACGCTATATAAATAAAATTGAATTGAATTAAAGCCCATATAACTATTATCATAACTAGGTAAAGCCCATATAACTATTATTATAACTAGTTAAAGCCCATATAACTATTACTATAACTAGTTAAAGCCCATATAACTACTATTATAACTAGTTAAAGCCCATATAACTACTATTATAACTTGTTAAAACCCATATAACTATTATAACTAGTTAAAGCAGTACTATGTAACTTTTCCACCTTAATATAATATTTCCAGAGTCATTGTGATGGTACATCAACTTCCAACAGGTTTAATGAACTTCTGTCATGGTCTGAGGGGTCTGTATCGCCTTCACTGGCACTATTAGTTAGAGAAATAACAGGCAGAAAACAGGTGAATCGTTCAGTTGCGGCTACAAGCACCAAAATTGGCACACATACTCCTTAGGGGTTGCTCTTTTCATAAAACCATTGTGCCAAAAAAAAAAAAAAGATGGCGGCCTTTTTTCAAGATGGCCGCCATCGAATATACAGTAATATTGCATTTCGGAACAAAATTGCTTAGACATTTCCTATTTGAATGATCTTGGTGTCAAATCATAACCTTTCCACTACGTAGAATCTAAATTTGGACTCATGGACTTACACTTTGGCTTCCTTGTACCATATATCAGTCCAAGAATCCTAATTTTCTGCAAAATTTTGACACTGGTAAAATGGATGGCAGTGTATACCTTAGTATTGTTAGAGGTTTAGTGTGTGTGTGTGTGTGTGGGGTGTGTGTGTCTGTGTGGTGGTGGTGGTGGTGGTGGGTGGGTGGTGGGGGGGGGGGGGGGGTAATGTAGCAGCTCAACAGAGCGGATGTCAATGCACAGCCAGGGCACACTGTCGGTACCAGCTGCTGTGAAACTCAGCATGGGGTTCAGTATCAGCTGAGTCATTAGTTTGGTGTAACTAAGTAATGGCTTCAGTGTCCTAAATGCTGTCTAATAAGCCCCACATCAGTTAGCTAGTGTAGTTTACATGTAGTTTGATGTTTAGTTAGACAGCCACGCCTGAATTGACAGGGTGTGCCAGCGCGGGAGAGCCGAGCCAAGGGTAAGGGGGCTAAGCATGACTATTCATGGACTTACCCAGATGGTGTACAGATCGAACAGGACTTACATGATACTGAATGAATGATCGGGCTAGGTGTAGATTGTATAAGTTATTGTCGAACCTAGTTGTATCCCATACCTTATTGTGCATAATGGTGGTAAAAGGATAACCCCTCGGGCCTTGTTTCAATAAATAACACATCATCACACTGTGAAATCTTGATTAATCAAAATCAAATCAAAATGGCAAATATAACATCCAGGACTGCCTAAATTGACTGACTGGAGCAAGTGTTGTCTTTGCCAAGAGAAAAATGGTAATGAGCTCTCATCACCACACACGCACGACAATCAGAATGGCATGATGGGTACTATGATTGCAATGAATATTCCCATCTTTCATGCAATGAATGAGATGCCTATTAAAGTTGATCCAGACAGACTTGATGAAGGTGGTGGCATTGAAGATACGTTGAGGAGGAACAAGGCTCAATACCATCAAAGTTGTCATGCTATGTTGACAAATACAAAACTGGAAAGAGTGAGAACCTCAAAACTTAAGGCAGAGAGTGCTCAGCCAGTGGAATGCCAGACCAAGCTTAGCAGAACCAGCATTCAAAGCTCATTGTGTTTCATATATGACAAAGAACTCACATCCTCTGAACAGACCAGAAAGGCTATGACAATGAATCTCAATAAGAGGGTTAATGAATGGGCCCGGACTTTAAATGATGGAAAACTTATTGCAAGACTCAGCGGTGAAGATGTTGTTGCACAGGAGCTCCAATACCATGCTGCATGCTTGGTAGACTTGTACAATAGAGAGAGGTCCTACCTCAGAGCCACCAAGAGACTGGAAAAGGAACATGCAACCAAAGAGGATGACCACCCACAGGCATTCTCAGAGCTAGTCACATATCTAGTGGAGACCACCAAATCTGGTGAGGGTCCTTCAGTCTTCAGACTTACAGACATAGTTCACCTGTATGCCCAGCGCCTGAAACAGCAGGGTGTTGATGCACCTGCTGTCAACTCCACAAGACTGAAGGAAAAACTGCTGTCAGAAATACCTGAGTTGAGGCTCACAAGCAGGGAAGGGATCTTCTTTTGGCTTTCCAGAAAGAGGTAGGCTTTGTCTTGTCAGAAGCCTCTGACTATTATAGTGAAGCTATTATTCTTAGCAAAGCAGCTAACATTTTGCGAAGACATATGTTGGACCACAAGTCCACATTGGATGGAACCTTCTATGAGAGTTGCATTGTGGAGGCCATTCCACACAGTCCCTCTTCAGTTTGTGGCCATGCTTGAACACAGAGCAGACATCAAATCTCAGCTGAGGTTTGGTGCATCAAAGACCGATCAAGCAATTGCTCAGCTGCTTCAGTACAACTGCTACACACAGTACAAAGAAGGAAGTGCAACTCACAGACACTCCAAAAATAGAGAGACCCCATTCCCTGTTTACATGGGGATGTCCATCTACGCAAAGACCAGAAAGCAAAAGCTGGTGGACATGCTTAATGAGCATGGCATAAGCATTCCATACAACAGGGTTCTAGAGATATCTGCACAGCTGGGAGATGCAACAGTCAGTAAGTACATGGAAGACGGGGTGGTCTGTCCACCAGTTCTGCGAAAAGGGCTGTTCACAACATCAGCCATGGACAACATAGACCACAACCTCACTGCAACAACAGCAACCACTTCTTTCCACGGAACCATCATCTCTGTTTTTCAGCACCCAACATAAGAAGACAAAGGTTAAGATTGTGGAAAGCTGAAGTTCAGAGAAGAGATAGTGAAGAGAGTTCCAGAACTTCCAGACACCTTCACCAATGTCCGGCCGGCCTTCTTCACCAAGAAGAAACCCTCTCCTCCCCAGAGTGGTGTGACACCCCCATACACCAGTCTGCTGAGGCCACATCTGGCAATGGAGTACGAGTGGCTGGAGAAAGTAATTTTAACAGATGGGCCGGTGGATGTAACTTGGTCACCCCACCATGCTTCACAGAAGAGAGGAAAGCCATTTGAGGTCAGCATTACATCATTTTTGCCTCTGCTGTGAGATCAGGCCCACTCGGTTGCTAGAATCAAGCACGTGATGGACAAGATCAAGGAGATAGTGACATTACTAAACCCCGGCCAGGTGCCAGTGAGTGCTGCTGACCAGTCAATATATGCAGTAGTCAAGCAGGTCCAGTGGCACTGGTCTGAAATCTATGGTAAGGACAAGTTTGTCCTAATGTTCGGAGGCTTGCATATTGAGACTGAAGTCTATTGGAACTCTACTCCAGGACAGTGGTTAGACAGGAGCCCTTTCGGAAGCAGGGATAGCATCTCCTGGCAGAGCGCCATGAATCATGCATTTTAGTATGATACCTACAGTACATACTGAGTCATACGTACCGATTCATACGTAGTATGAACAATGAATGAACCCCCCCCCCCCCCCCCCCCCCACACACACACACACACACACACACACACACACACCTCCAAAAATACTAAGCTATACACTACCATCCATTTTACCGGGATCAAACATAACAAAAAACCTATATTTTGGCAGAATATTAGGATTCTGGAACTGATGTATGGTACAAGGAAGCCAATGAGTAAGTCCATGGGTCCAAATTTAGAATCTACATAGTGAAAAGGTTATGATTTGACACCAAGGTCATTCCAATAGGACAACCCTATTGGATTTTGTTCCGAAATGCAATATTACTGTATATTCTATACTATATATATATAACTTTGAGGTGGATGGTAGGAACCCTTCCACACTATTGGTAAAGCACTACCGCTTTTGTCCAAAGGAGCCGCCAAACTCAACAAAAGCTGAAAGTTACATTGTGCTGCTTTAAAGCCCATATAACTATTACTGTAACTAGTTAAAGCCCATATAACTACTATTATAACTAGTTAAAGCCCATATAATTATTATTATAACTAGTTAAAGCCCATATAACTACTATTATAACTAGTTAACGCCCATATAACTACTATTATAACGAGATAAAGCCCATATAACTATTATTATAACTAGTTAAATCCCATATAACTATTATTATAACTAGTTAAAGCACATATAACTATTATTATAACTAGTTAAAGCCCATATAACTATTAATATAACTGTTTCTTGTTAAATCCGCGGGTGACGTCAGCTGCTCACCTGAGCCGGTACCGCTCCCGCGGACTCCCTTTAAATAATAGAGGATTTAACATTTAACGCGTTCCGGTTCGGTGGGTTCGGCTCTGAGAAAATCCGTTTCACGTCTGGCGGTTCTGCCGGGCCCATTGGGCGGTTCGGCCGCGCCTGTGCCGCGGTACTCACCCTCTTCTGCTGGGACTCGACCCAGAAGGTGTGCGGGGGCTTGTGTCTCAGCACCCCGCTCTTGCACACCAGCAGCCGGGCGCCGCTGCGCCGCAGCCCCGGGCCGCACACCGCCCGCTCCGGCGGGGCGCTGCTGCCCGCCAGGGAGATGGTGTCCTCGGCCTCGAACCCGAACTCATCCCCCGGGACCAGAACCTCGCCGATCTTCGCCGTTAGACTGGACAACATGCTGCCTACCAGCGCCGGAACAACAATGGCCGTGAGACGGGGAGCCGCTGCTGCGCCCCCTGCTGGTGTGGAGGAGGAACCGCGGCACCAAGACACAAACAGTAAATAACAAATAAAATGATAAGAAAAGAGGTAAAATAATACAAAGCACAAGTTGTTGCATTTATTAATATATGTAGATGTATATTATGGATATAAATATGTTATATGTAGGTATGTATATGGATATATTGAGTTATATTATACATACAGTATATATATATATATATATATATATATATATATATATATATATATATATAACTCTATTAATATATATAGATTTATAGTTATATGTAGATATGTTGATATATAGATTTATAGTATTTTTTATGTATATAATTGGGGGTAAATATATGAACCAGTATCATCAAAGTGATGATCATCACTGAGACCTGGCTTCGTCCGGAGATCCCCGATGCCAGCCTGCAGCTAGCGGGCCGCACATTGCTACGGGGGACAGGACTGGAGACTCTGGTAAGAGCAGGGGAGGGGGTCTCTGCATCTACGTGCACGACAACTGGTGCAACAACGGGACAATCATTGATCAACACTGCTCCCCAGACGTCGAGTACATGTCTGTAAGATGTCAGCCTTTTTTTCTACCGAGAGAGCTCACTGTAGTGATCATCATGGCTGTTTACATCCCACCTGATGCCTGTGTAACACAGCGCTCTCTCTCCTGTTGAACACCATTAACAAACATCAGCGGGCCCACCCAGATGGTGTTTACATTATTGCAGGAGACTTTAGGAGGTTTCAGCCTATCTAGTCCAACGTGCTCTTTGCAGCCACCTAGGTCTAGCAAAAAAACGAGGACTCTAAAGGGACCATCGTATGGAGGCTGTAGGGGTGAACGATGAGCATCATGCCGCACGAAGACAAACCGAGCCGACTTGAGCTCCGATGGGATGAATGCTCGCTGAAGACAGTTGTGAATGGGTCCCGGGGTCAAAAAACTATTTGATGCGAAGGAACTTCTTGCTGGGTGAGTTTGCGGAGCCGAACTTTCAGGCAAAAATTCTCCTGGCACACGAAGCGGCTGACCAAACACCAGCTCTGCGGAAGACACATTCAAATCTTCCTTCGGGGCCGTGCGCAAACCGAGCATGACCCACGATAAGCGGCCGACACAGTTACCATCCGAGAGCGCAGCACACAGTGCTGCTTTGAGGGACCTGTGAAAACGTTCACAAAGGCCGTTAGCTTGTGGGTGGTATGCAGTAGTACGGTGTACCTACACTCCCAAAGCTCCTGCCAACAACGACCAAAGTTCTGAAATAAACTGGGGGCCTCTGTCAGACGTGATGACCGAACCGTGAGACCCAGGCACTTTGTTTTTTCTGTAGTTTGTAGTTTTGTCTGAATATAAAGTGAAGCTTCGTGTTTTCTTTTTTTACTAGATAGATGAATAAAGTTATATCTAGCTATCTATCTATCTATCTATCTAGTAAAAACATGAAGCTTCACTTTATATTCAGACAAACTAACGTGACAGCTACGACTGTTAGATTTCATCTAATAAACCAACATTTATTTTCCTAAATGATTTATTTCAGCCGGCGACAATTCTCCACAGGGCTGCAGGTTTCTCCCCGGGACGACGCCGTAGTTTGACCCGGCGATCGCGTCTGTTCTCCGGCCGTGAGCTGCTGATGCGGCCGGACCGGCGGCTCTTTTGATCCCCGGAACATCGGATCAAATTTCTTAACAGGCGTTATTTGGATAAACTGAGCCCAGGGTGGGGATCTTAACGGTTACTTTTACACCTGAAAAGATGTTAAAACGTAATAATGTGGCATATTAACAGCGCTACAGCTGAAATTAAAACAGCTTCTAGTCTGCTTTTAAATCTCATCTTTCGCTGACGTTTTGGTGCGAAATGCATTCTGGGATACACTGTAGCACACTGCTGTGTGAACGGTCTGCTGGAGCAGCGTACTGAATCATTCATTTAGTAGGCAGTATACAGTGCATACTTTGCAGTATGTAGCATGTAGTGCGGTAGTGTCCGAATTCGGAAACGACCAAAGAGGGAGTCCACACATGAGTCACCAAATTCAAAAATGTAATTTATTAAAGTAAAAATTAAATCAAAATAAACCAAAAGTATATGTAGGTTTTAATGTAGAGTGTCAGTCATGTATGCTGTGTTTGGTTGAATGAAGTATGCTGAGTGCAAGTGTTGTATGCAGGAGGAAAGAATACTTAGTTCCCCATTGGCAGGTGGAAACCCAGAACCAAGCCCAAGTCTGGGGCTGTTTCCGAATTTGGACACTACCGCACTACATGCTACATACTGCAAAGTATGCACTGAATACTGCCTACTAAATGAACGATTCAGTACTGAAACATCCAAGGAAAGATGACAAAGACCAAGGCAGGTTAATTCTTTATCTCAAATCAGGGAGAGCAAACATTCCAAACAGCAGTCCCAAAATGGCTGCTCACAGGGCCGGGTTCAGAAAAAGGTCAACACCTATATAGGAAGAGAGAGAGGGAAATGCTGCCTCTAGTGGGCAGGTGAGGTTATGACATGAACACAAGACACAGAATATCGCACCCTCCCATCCCTGATGAAGACAGTCTGAAACAGTGCCCTGTAGGAATCAAGTCCCTCAAGGCACATAGCGGTCTGGGGGACGAGACTCCCGGCCAGACCTCCTGAGCACTGATGGGGCTGGTGGAGTGGCCGCTGGTGGGTCAGGTGGGGGGCACTCCACATTGGTACTTTGCTCATACCCAGAGGGATCGGTAGTTATGTCCATGGGTGGGGATAAAGAAGGACATGGAACTTGGGGAAACTCCATAGGAGCATATTAAAGTTACTTACATTTATATTCCTCCTTCTCCCTCTCCACGGTGCAACTAGTCCTTTCTGCCTTCACGTCACATCACTGTCCGAATGCAGCTGTTTTCTCAATAAAGCTTTGAGAAAAAAAAGAAAAAAGCGCTGCCCGGCCGAGGCTGCATTGCATTCTGGGATATAGTAAGCAAGGTAGGCTTGTCTGAAGCATGCTGAGGATTTTTTTCCAAATCAGTACAACATCCGGGTATTTTTCGCACACTGCAGATTTCCTTCTGTTCACATACAGCATACTACTTACTACACTTTGGCCAAATCAGTGTATACTTGTAGTACAGTATGCGAATTCGGAAACGACCTGGGAGCAGCAAAAGCGAGCAAGAGCAAGCCAGATCAAGCAAGCCAAAGACTCCAATGGGCCTTTCTCAATACCAAGAACGCACAAGTATAGACTTGTGTTCTTAGAGAGTACGTTCTTGCAAGTCGTTCTTGGAAGAAAGTACTCGCAAGAACACGAGGACATGAACAGTTTGAGACGATGCGTTCTTGCTGGTATTGCGCAATACCCGACGCAGCCTCCTAGCTGGGCTTTATCATCCAAAATAATAGTTGGTTTTGCGATATGTACACATTATATATAATATACACACACACACACACACACACACACATGTATATATATATATATATATATATATATATATATATATATATATATATATATATATATATATATATATAAATAAAACAGTCAATATACAATACTCTGATGCGCTGATGTGGGCTGCCACAAGTGTATACTAACAATGTAATGCCTATTTTTAATAAAGCAGCAACAATATCCGTACATGTTATTTATTCTAATTTGTTTAGTTTAAGTGCTTTTAAGTCTCACGAGCCAAGAATTTTCTGTACATCACGACGCAACGGCGGGGGAAAAAAACCCCGGTAAAGGTTATGGTTGTGGATCGCGTTATTTAATAGTATTTAAGAGAGCAAATTGAATTGCATTGTTGGCAAATATGGACCGGCAACCATATGAGCTATCGTGGCCGTCGGCAGCTTTACTGGGAGCAGAAGAGGAGGCTGCTGAGCTGAGAAGTCTGGAAAGACGTTGCGCTATCCAGGCGTCTGTGGCGTTGTAAGTTATCTCACAAAGTTTCCCTAAAGCAGCACTTTGTTTTCTATGATTATTAAAGTTAACGAAATGATTATGATACGGTTTAGAAATATTAAGGTATGAAACATGATTAACAGGATCCTCCCCGAACTGTGTAATAGTGATGCTTTAGATCCAACCCTTTCATTCATACATTTCCAACCTTCAATCCAACTTGACATGTGACATTTGATAGTGTTGATGCCCCAGCACCACCTTATGGTGAAATCGTGTAATATTAGCCTTTGTCTCTGGCTATGTAAGTTATTATCTTATAAAGATAACTTAAGATATCAGATTGGTTTTATCTGCAAATGTGTCTGGACTAAAATATTTGTCTTTATACATCTGTACATATTTTAAATGAAATATAAATAACCAGAGAAGTTGGAACAGACATTTTTATAATAGAAGCAATAGGAATACATGATACATAACGTTTAATGAGACATTCACATTACATAATATTAAATACATCTACAGTAGGTGAAATAATCATGAACAAACACAGTAAACAGTTAAAGACGAATAAATAAATGAATATTGGGATGTTAATTGATAATTAATAAATAAGTGGAATAGATATTAAATATATACATTTTTTTTTTTTTTTTAAACAGGATCAAAGGTCGGAGGTACGTGCAAATAAACAACCATGTGCCGATCCTCTGCACGTTCTGAGGCCGACCTGAAACCAGATTTTAGACTCCAGAGATCCATCAACGTGCTGCTCCAGATGTTGCCTCGGCAACAGCCACATGGATGGAGCCATGACATGGAGGTGGCTGTCTGTCTGTACTGGCTGGCATGAAGGCACCTCCTACAGAGTGTCAGCAGACATCTTCACCATACCCAGAGCCACAGTTGGCAGGATAGTCCACAGTGTAGTGGAGGAGATGATGGCCATCCATTTCCCCAAGCCAGGATAGATGGAAGAGGTGGGGCAGGAGAGATGGAGGAGGTGGGGGCTCCACTGTGCGGCTGGTGGCATAGATGGTGCCATGTCAGAATCCTCCCACCTGCTGAACCACAAAAGAAGTGCTGTTTGAACTGCAAGCTCTTCCCTTCGGTGTCAAGGAGTTGTAGAAGGAGTCCTCTACCCACCAGCTGCTGCTTCCTCCTTGGAGACGGGGCTACCCTTGCCTGCAGCATCCTGTGACCCTCATGACAACATACCGCCATCCTGTAGCAAGTAAGAAAAAACACAGAATAAATATTACAATATTATTTATTACAGTTGTTACTTTGCATTTGCATTCCTGGATTTCCCTCGGGATCACTGAAGTTTCTATCTATCCATTTGAAACCCTACATGTATTTTATGTTACCTGTATTTTAATCAACAGGCCAAGTTGAAGCAGATTCAACAGGCACCTTGCCAAAGCCAGGAACGTGATTGAGCAGAACCTTCGGGTGCTCAAAACCCTGGAGAGCCATCTTCCTCCGGGCTTTGGAGTTCCGGCCTCTATTTGCCCCCAAAGTGATTGCTGCATCCTGCACAATCTCTGTCTGCTGACAGGAGACATCCAGGATCTGTGATGTTAAATTGTTATAAATATTGTTTTGTTGACTAATTCAAAAATATTGTGCATATAGTTAAATGTCCAATGAACACTGTTAAATTAGTTATTACAATCATTATTATAATCATTATATTAGCTGAATTATCTATGATGAAAAGTTATGAATTTGTTTTGTTGATTAATGAAAAATTATTATTATATGGCTACTAACTTTTATAAATTTTTTACATATCTCATACAATGGCAATGAAAATTGAAAAAATGCCTCTATTAATCACCAGCTATTTTAGTTATAAAGAATCATCCCAAATTGAATGTCTGTCTCCAAGTTAAGTCAAAAAGTGTTCTATGTAACAGATGTCATTTTCAGAAGAATTCTTTGCTCTGACCACCATTATAAGCTTTGATGCCTCACCTGAAGTTAACTATTACCCTAGGCCGAGTACAACTAACCAGTACTGGAGTTGAGGGGGGATGGCACCACCCCTGAAATAAAAACGGTCAAAATCAATTCAATTCAATTCAATTTTATTTATATAGCGTCTAATACAACAGAGTTGTCTCTAGACGCTTTCCAGACACCCATACCCAGAACATGACCCCCGAGCAGTTATTACATAAACAATGGCAGGTAAAAACTCCCCTAGTGGGAGAAAAACCTTAAGCCAAACAGTGGCAAGGAAAAACTCCCCTTTAGGAGGGAAGAAACCTTGAGCAGGACCAGGCTCATAAGGGGGGGACCCTCCTGCCGAGGGCCAGACTGGTGGGTCAGGGACGGCAACAGCACAGCAGGCAGGTGGAAGCAGCAACGGGATGACCAGGGGTGGGGACCGCAGGCCAGCACGCAGCTCCCGAAGCTCCGGCCCAATCAGCAAGTCCCAGGTTGGGGTGCAGGGTCAGGGAAAGACTTGTGCTCCATAATGCAAATCATCCCCCCTTTCCTTGTCATTTCATCAATGAATGTGCTTTTACTGCTATTTCAACATTTAGAATCATCACCAGAAAAATAACACCAGAAAAATAACTTATTTGACAATTTTAACCTGTTTTAAGTAAATTTTCCCTTGAAATAAGTAGAAAAATCTGCCAGTGGGACAAGATTTATCTTCTCATTACAAGCAAAAAAATCTTGTTCTCTAGCTTACAGAAGGCTGCATTTAACTGCTGCTATGTCATTCCTGCAGTATTTCTGCAGGTGTTTTGGTCTATTATTTGTAATATATTATATTATTTGTAATCAGCACAAATGATCTGTCCCCATATGATAAAATCCACCACCCCTCCCTGATTTTTTTTTTACGACTGGAGTACTGCAACTAACGTTACTTAAAGTTACTCTCAGAAATCAATGTAATGACAGAATAACAGTGTTACGAATAGTAATAAAAAAATATCTTACAGTTGTGGGTCTGCCTGCCTTCTGCCATCATGTGACTGTGGGGAAAAGCAGACGGGTGTGAGAGCGTTGGACTGGCCGACTGGAGAGCGAGCTCGCCCCGCAGGCGCTGCCTGCAGGAGAGCCCCTTTATGGAGCTTCTCATCTCCCAAAATGTAGGAGCAAATGTTTGAATCGCCATCAATTTTCGTAAAACTGCAGATATTTGAAATCTACACAGTTGATATATGGCGTAAAGTGAATTCAGATTGAATTTAGTAATGAAATAGCATACGAAAATTGTAAACAACTTACAGCTTTTGTCCGCCGGTTCCCCGTTCGCCGACTGCCGAAATGCATGCTGGGATACTTGTGTTGAGAAGTTTACACAAGTTACCGACCGATGCATCCTCGGTAAAAGGGGCGTGTCAAGAACACTTCCGGGAATTTTATCCGTTCTTGGCGAAATGCGAACTTGTGTATTGGGACAGTACTTGGGCGGCGACTGATGACGTTTCACAAGGACACAAGAACACAAGAACGGACAAGAACGCATATTGAGAAACGGCCCAAGGCTAGAGAGCCCCTAAATACCCTGGCTCCCACACACACACACACACACAGGCCAATTGGGCTGACGACCTGCCACAACTTCCATCCAAGAAGCAGAATGGCCAATCAAGAGGGAGAGGGGCAGGCCGTCACACCCCCCTCCTAAAGAATGTGGTCCCACCACATCATCTTTCCACTCCTCCACCTCTACATCCATCCTCCACTCTCAGCAACCCGGATCCTAGGAGCAAATTAAGAGAGTAGTGAGCAGGCAGAACTGTAAGCAGCAGAATAGACAAATCAGTAAGAACACAAAGCTAGGGTAAACGAGAAAGGGCATCTGCTATTACATTTTCTGATCCCTTAATATGACGAATATCCAAATGGTATGGCTGCAAAAACAATGCCCACCGCATCAGCCTCTGATTTGGATTTTGAAGCGACCGCAAGAAAGTCAGAGGATTATGATCTGTATACACAATCAACGGAGTTAAACCAGATCCCAAATAGACATCAAAATGTTGCAGTGCCCATATCAATGCTAGTGCCTCTTTCTCAATCACAGAATAGTTTAGCTACTTGTTAAACTTCCTAAAGAAGAAGGCCACAGGATTTTCAACCCCATGTTCTCCGGCCTGTAAGAGTACAGCCCCTGCTCCCACATTCGAGGCATCCACCTGCATGGAAAAAACCCCATCCAACCGGGGAGCAGCTAGCACCGGTGCCGCACACACAGGGGTGGAAAGTAACGAATTACATTTACTCACGTTACTGTAATTGAGTACTTTTTATGAGTAATTTGTAATTTTCTAAGTAGTTTTTGCTCGAGTAACTTTTGACCCAAGTATTTTACTTCGCTACATTTGAATCCCCTCACGTTACTGAGTACAAAATTTATGGTGAAAAAATTAAATGCGGGTGGAAACCCCTGTGTCCCGGAAGTGAACATGAAAGTGCGCCTTGCCTTCTGCGCGCCCTGTTGGATCTACGCGTTTGAGGTTTGAAGATGGATGTTGCTGATATGGAGATCATGGAGGAGGAAGGGCCCGACAAATTCTGGAGCGGAAAGCCACAAAAACCCTTGGCCAAATTTGGAAGACTTATTCGCGTTCAAACGCACAAAAGGCAACATTATAATGCAGTGTAAAATGTGCCTGCCCGGCAGAACGGAGCTTTCAGCCTTCAAGACATCAACATCTAATTTATGAAAGCATGTGGTGGTAAGTGAGCGCATGTGTTTTTGTTTCTTACATCCCAAACGGTTTATTTGTTGTTTGGTTTTAAAATCCCAGATAACACAGTGCTGCCAACTTTCCCAGAAACGTAGGTGTGAGATTTGGCGAGGGCGGGTGGGCTGTTTCATTAATTATTTATTAATTTCATTAAATGAATTTTTCGCACTCCATCAACACATGACCAGATGTCTTTTTCATCACCTGGCAACGTCACAACTTCGTTGAGCATTGTCGCGCATAACGGGACATGTCACAGACGTCATGCTCATCAAACCACCAGCTGACCGAGAGGTCCGCACCGAGTTAATGAGAACCGAGCCGCGGCTTCACAAGGCTCAGCCACTGCTGTAGCATGACTGCTAGCTGTTAGCACAGAGCTCAGAGCTTCTGTGAGCTAAGATGCTTTCACCACACGTGAAAATGATCCGTCGTTTGAGTTTTCACTCAGGACCAAACAGTTGATCAGTGAGTGTCACGTTGTCAGGCAACTGACCGGAAAAAGAGGCGTTTCTCAGATAAGGAGAGAGAGAGAGAGAGAGCCTTAATAAGGCTACACCAGAGTTAAGTTTTTAGTGCAAACAGTTGTTATTATTATAATTATCATTTATTTTATGTGATTGGTTGAACAGCATTTCAAGTGTCTTGAGCAGTCTCACTCTGCTTTGGCTGCTGTTAAAATATGTTACATAAATGTTATATAATACTACATGATTATGGTAATGTATTTAGATTTCTGTTTAACTTTAAACATTTAGGCAAGGCTTTATGGAATCATGTCTTCTAAATTCTACTGCTTCATTAATTAATCTGTTACCTATACGTAGGGCTCCATCAGTCAAGTTTAGGGGCAGGCCGGTGCACCGCCGGAGTCACCCTACCACTGGGCCTTACAAGTTTTCTGGGGGAAATCCTGAAAAGTGACAGTACAACAAATTTTTCACAAGGATGAGATTGTTCTAGCTTAATACATGTTCTAGTTCTTAAATAGTGTTTTCTAAATATGAGTGTGCCTACGAATACATAATCACTCTGTACCCTGTTGTATTGTGTGTATTCACAGAGAAAGCATCCATCAAAGCTTGCTGCTTTTAGTGCATGTTCACGGAAGTCACCACAGGAACAAGGCTAAAGTAAGCAGAGCAAGCTCCCAGACAACCAGGCCAAACTTGCGGTGGGTGGTGCCATCCGTGTGTCTCAAGGGACAGTTGACCGGTTCCTCATCAGGCTTATCTGCTAAGCAATCCTCCTACCCAAATTTAAGACGGGCTGGACTGACAAAGCTGAAGTCACTGAAGCAGGTATGACTCCATTGTTCAATATCACAGCGATCAGGAATTTGTTTTAGTCTTGTTTATTAGTTTTTTATCAACAAATACATATTAACAACATTTCAATACAGAATACAAGGAGTTTTATTTGCCACATGCATAGAAATACTAAAAAAGCATAACATGAGGTGAAATTACAGTTAACCATCTGTACTGTGCAGTTTGTTAGTGGGAGCTGGGGTATTAAAGTGCAATTCATGGGTTTCAGTCACGTGACATTTTTTGTTGTCAGCGCCATCTTGAGGACCGACCGAGGACCTTTCCGTCGCGCAGCCAATATGACGTCTCACCTAATAACTCACTTAACTCCCGAAGAACAGCAACGGTATCTACAGAAAATTGACACTTTAGGTTTCGATCCGTATCTAATATCTAATCAATTACTGACTCCACTCCAGTCTGCCAAAAACCTGCCAGATTTGTCGTTTGCGGACATATATATCTACCTGGTCCACAATCCTTCTCCATACACCGGCAAAGCTCTCAAAGCTTTTAAAGTACCAAAGCTTACCGCTACTTCACATCATGATGGGTTAAAGATGCCAAACTTCATCAAAGCATATGCCAGCTATGATAAATGATCTGAAGGTTTTTTTTTTGTTTTTTTTTCTTGTTAGCACTTTGAGATTTCCGAATGGAAAGTGCATTATAAATGAAATTCATTATTATTATTATTATTATGTGGAGGCCAAAAAAATGTTCATGGTAACAGGAAAGGTAAGTGACAGTCTGTTGGTGAGCATTGAATTGCCTGCACAGGATACGTTTATGTAATGAAAAGTAAGAAGGCAGTTCACTTTTTCAGTAACGTTACTACTCTAGAAAGTAAAAGCATATCATCATGTCACCATAAAACTTTATTAAAACATAAAATATGATTTATTATATTATTAATGCAAATGTTCATCTTGCGCTCCCGATCTCCTGCGCGGTGCGTCCCGTGACGTCTCCATCACCAAGCGGTTTCCCAAATTCAACTCAGCCTGGATCATTTCTCGTGTCCTCTGCTTTTTCCCCACATCTCAGTAATGATCTGACATGCTGACTGCATTTAACACCACGAACACGCCGCTCATTCACGCTGTTTGCTGTTTGATTGCGTCACCACACGCAGTTATTAATTGTTTTTTTTTTCCCCCACTTACAGGACCTTTTCTCTCCCTCCCGTCCGATGTTCCAGGACCTATATAATAATAGGATATTATTTATTTCTGCCACTTTATTGTGGTTTTTGTGGTGAAATGAGGAGGAATCATAGATAACTTCTCATTTCAACTAACTGGATCAGCCGTTCCTCATCATGACTGTTTCCTACAGCGCTTTCAACCGGCTTTCAACACGAGTGAAAGGAAGAAAATAAAAGAACATTTAAATATCACAATATCCCACGGCCCACTTAAAGCACTGATAAAAGGTCAATCCCGTTTTTTTAGACTTATTGTTGTCGCATCCCACGGCACAACAGATAGACGGCATGCTGAAAGTCGGTCCTAAAGATGGCGCTGCGAGTACTGTGTGACGTCACATGATATCCATGAATAGTGCCAACGTGCCTACTGCAATATGTCATCTGACTTAGCTGTCCATAGTACTCTTTAAGAAAAATAGCTCAGTACTTAATTTCCCTATGCTGTCTGTCATTAAACAGGACTACTATATTTGAGGCATCCCCTTGACCAGATGGCTGAGGCTTAGGTCAAGCAAGGCACGCTCAAGGAGGATTTGTCAGACGAAGACGACTACTTCTCCACGATGAATTCCCGCAGGTCAGAGGGTTCTGGGGAATTGGAGGAGTACCTCGTCTGTGTTTCAGAGAGCATGGACCTGCTGAACTCTTTCCCAAACATTAAGAAACTGTCTCTGAAACTCAACACAGGCCTTCCAGCCTCAGCCGCCTGTGAGAGACTTTTTAGTTCTGCCGGGTTGCTCTTCACAGCAAAGAGAGCAAGACTTACAGCAGAAAACTTCCAAAATCAGCTGCTGCTGAAATTAAACAAGAGCTTTTCCAGTCTAAAGTTGTAGATTGTGGGCAGTATTGTGGGATCTTGTGGGCATTTTATTTTGGTTTATTGTGCATAGCAGGATCCTGCGGGCATTGGGCACTTTATTTTGTGTTTGAATACTTCGATTCTGGTTTTAGTGTTGTCGGTTGGACAATATGACGGAAAATAGTTTGGACTTTACAGTACAGGTTGTGACTGTCCTTCTTGTCCTGTTCTGCGGAAGTAAAAGGATCATGTTACTGAGCTCAGCTGAGCTTTTACAAGTGTTGATGTGTACTTTAATATGCCTCAAAGTTGATTAAAACAACTTGTGCTGGATTTGATTCGTGACTCATCCATTTTTTGCATTAAATAACTGAAAGTAACTTTTACTCAAATTACATTTTAAATGAAGTACTTTTGTACTTTTACTCGAGTAAATTTTTAGATGAGTACTTTTACTTTTAGTAGAATTTAAGCAAAGTACTTTTACTCAATTACAATTTTTCAGTACTTTTTCCACCTCTGCGCACACAAAAGTGCCTTGACATTCTCAAACGCCAAACTACATCTCTCTGACCAGACAAATTTTGCCTCTTTTCTCAAAAGTGCTGTCAGCGGCTCTACCACAGATGAGAAATTTCGACAAAAGGTTCTATAATATCCCACCATCCCTAAAAAGCGCATTAGCTCTTTCTTGGTGGTTGGAGGGAGATACTGTACTATTGCAGCCACTTTATCCTGCAACATACGCACCCGGCCCTGACCGACTACTTTACCCAAATAGGTGACTGTGGCCTTTGCAAATTCACACTTTGCCAAATTAACAGTCAACCCTGCCCAGACCAATTCATCAAACAAAGCACGTATGCGGTGAATGTGTTCAGACCATGTATCACTGTATACTACCACGTCGTCAAGGTACACTGCACAGCCATCCAGCCCCGCTACAACCTGATTCATGAGACGCTGGAATGTTGCAGGTGCGTTGCGCAGGCCAAATGGCATAACCGTGTACTTGTAAAGACCAGAAGGTGTAATCAACGCACAAATTTCCTGTGCCCACTTAGACAGGGGAACCTGCCAGTAACCCTTCATGAGGTCAAATTTACTCACATAAGTGGCAGACCCCACCATATCTATGCAATCTTCCATGCGTGGAAGAGGAAACGCATCTGGCTTCGTAACGTTATTAACTTTACGAAAGTCAGTACATGGTCTAAAGGTTTTGTCCGGTTTACCGACCAACAAACACGGTGATGCCCAACTCGAAAAACATGGCTCAGCAATATGATTGCCCACCATATATCTGCACCTGCTGTTTAGTATTATTGTAACTGCTTGTTCACAAACTCAGTCCCGTGTGAACCGAGTCTTAGCGTGTGAGCCAGGGCTTGGACTTAGCGTGAGAACTGGCAGGCGGGGGTTGAAGGGGCAACCCCAACCGTGAGAAAGATATGAAAGACAGAGAGCCGGAGGTTCCGGTGAGAGTCTGCTGTGGGTCGGAGTGCACAACGCCCAGCGCCCAGGGTTTTTGATGGCTGCCTCTGCCTGGACTGCCGGCTCTCCCAGTCCTCTGTGTTAAGGTAAGAGTTCAGGCCAAGCCCTATGTGATTGTATGTTGCTCTGTCATTTGCGGGGGATAACTTGACACAGAGTTATCTTAGCAAACGAGTAATTGTGTGTGTTCTGCCATTTGCAGGGGATAACTTGACACAGAGTTATCTTAGCAAACAAGTAATTGTGTGTGTTCTGCCATTTGCGGGGGATAACTTAGCGCCTTATCCTAGCAAACGAGTAGTTTTGTGTGTTCTGCCATTTGCGGGGGATAACTTAGCGCCTTATCCTAGCAAACGAGTAGTTTTGTGTGTTCTGCCATTTGCGGGGGATAACTTAGCGCCTTATCCTAGCAAACGAGTAGTTTTGTGGATGTCTTCTATGCAAATGCTTGCTTTTCTTGTTTGCTAATAAATGTATTCGTATCTTATAGCAAAAGCGAGTGTGTGTCTGATTCATTTTTGCACAGCCGACCACTCCTAGAACCTTATTGGAATTTCTCCCAAAACACTGATGAAACACGATAAAAGCGTTGTTTTATTGGTGCCGCATCGCCAACTTCCACATCATGTTCAATAAGATGCGTGCGAGAAGGCACATCTGAAAAAACAGCGCAAGATAACTTTTAATAAGGGTAACCAATTCAGCACGTTTCTTGTCATCTAAATACGGCAACTCCCACTCGGAGAGCCCGGCCCTGCCTGGGTGGGGGGTGGCTGTCTGCGCTGGGGGGGCATTTCTGCCTTGGTCCTCCGTCGTTGGGCGGGGGCCGAGTGCCCCTGCGGATGTGGGGGCTCCGTGACCCTGGGGGGGGTGGGGCCGGGTCCGGGGATCGGGCCTCCCCTGACCGGGGGGTGCACGGGCAGGAGCGGCGGCGGGGTGGCACCATTCCCAGGTGTCTATGTCTTATGTTGTCAGTATGAATGGGGGGATGTTGGACCGTTTCCCCCTCCGTCTGGGGTCTCCGGCGGCGCCGGGGTGCCCGTGGAGGTACGGTGGGGCCCTGGCCCGGCTCGGAGGGCCAGCCCCCGTCCACTGGATGGCCGGTGGGGGGACGCGGGTGTCTTATCAGGGCCGACTTTGCTGGTCCTGCTTCCTGGCTTCGGCCTCTGCTCCCCCTCCTTCCCCCCCTACACGATTCATACGCACATAGGCGAGGGGCGGGGGGTCCGGGTCGTGGGGGGCATTGTCCCGCGTGGCCCGGCACTCCCCGCCTCACGGTTTTAACAGCAAAGTAGACACTGCACATTCAACACTTAATAAATACATTTGACAATGACACGTAGTTCGGGAGGGGGGGGTCGGTGTCAAATCGATACTTGGCCCTCCCCCTCCCTGTTTTTATGGCATTAATCACATGCACTCAACACCAGGGGCGGGAGGGGGTCCCGCATCACCCGCGTTCCCTCGCCGGCCTGGGATGGGTGGGTCGGGATACCCGGGCCTGGCGGGGCTCGCCGTGCAGCCTGGGGTGCCTTCTGGCGGTGCTGGACCCCCCCGGGGAGGGGGAAACGGTGCGTGATTGTGTGTCTGTGTCGGTGAGAATGCGGTGTGGAAGTGTCCTGCCATGGAGGATTTGAGCCATATATATATAGCTATATATATATATATATATATATATATAGCTCAAGTGCAATATAAAAAACATTGACGAGTCCAAGCACACAGGTCATTGTAAACGTTTCCTGTCTGGACATTTGCGTGAGCAAGTGGCCACAGAACTGTGTGAGGGCAGGAAGGAACCCCATGTATGGCGGGCAAAAACTGGTGAGACCAAATGGCTCATCTGGCCACATATTCCTCTACCAAGGGGTCCTGACAGGATCCAACAGCTCCAGTGTCCCAGTGGTCCAGATGTTGTCTGAAAGACATGATGCAGTTGCAATAGCACAGTGGCTCACAGAGTGGATTCGTGCAGGTGCACCAATGCCAAAACAAGTTGTGAGTGATTTTTCTCTTGCTTTCCTTGGTGCTCTGGTGAAGGCTTTTACTAATCATCGTGACCTAAAGACTTACATCAATGAGTGCTTTGGTGTCCTACTAGGGAACCAATCTGCAAAACTGCCTCCTTGTTTTATGAGAGTTGATGTTGCACACATCATCAAGATGATCTGCCAGTGGCAATGTCTGAAAAACAAAACACCACGTATTAAAGATTTGTTTGTGAGGGCAATAGCACAGCTCATTATATCACAGTCCCTGGAACATGCAAAAGAACTGATACATGCCATCACTGTTGTGGCACTCAGCGAGGCAGAAGGTAATGATAGTTCTGGAGTCCCTCTCACATCAGAGATATGTAAGAAATACCTGAAAGTCCAGATTGCATCCCAGACATAGATGGGAAAGAACTGGAACAAGCAGAGCCACGTGATCCAATCCAGACTGATCTAAGACATTGGGTAACAGAAATCTGTGAGGAAAGCAGGTCGCTTGCCGTGGCTAATGGGGATCGGGATCGTGTCTGGGAGATGTATGACGACCTGAGAAGTGGTGTCACAGCGGCATCAGAAAACACAAGGATATGGTACAGTACACCAAGGACTGAGTAGGAGGAAAATATGTGAATAATAGTTCATTTTTGTGTAACAAAGAAGAACATACTATTTCACTATTTGTTTTATTTTCTATTTGTTTTTATCGACAATACCTGTTTCTAAAGTTGGTGTTTCCCAGTTCTAAGTTTGTGTATGTTCAGTATCCCTCATTAAAATATTCCATATTTGGTGTTATCAATATGTAACCTTGTGAAAAGATCACCAACATTAACAAGCAGTCAGTCAGCTGAGTTAAATATAAAAAATAATTATTTTATTACAAATTCAGAGTAATGACGGAAAAAAAGGATTTCATAGAATACAAAAAAAAGAAAAACATTTTGCTACACCAAAGCAGAGAGAGCATCTTTGACCAAAGGCCGACAGCAGTGACCTGAAGTGTCGCAGGTATTTATGCCCGGCCTCAAACACCTGGCCAGTGGAAATGTTCCACCTGCCAACACATTAAATGTGTTTAATTGTGAACATCCGTAAAGGCTGAAAAAAATACTAATGCTAATGTTAATTAAGGTTGAGAATTAAGTCAAAATACAGTGTTGAGAATTATACTCGACACTGTATTTTGACGTTATTCTCAATATTCACAGACACGTGGCTGTGCTAACACGGTCAATATAATTTAAAAAATATATTAAAAACATTAAAATAACAAATGATTTGTCCAACACATTAGCTTGTAAGACAATGGATTACTAAAGTTTATGTAAATGGTTAGATTTGGAGCTACTGGGCCACGCCATTATATGTTCCCAACACTAGAAATATCGGCTAAAATTACACACATTACTCTCAACTAAAACAGGTGCACTTAGAAAACTTAAATACTCACTTGTTATGTTGATGCGCAGAGTCTCAAAATTGGAAAAATAAACACCCAAAGCAGGAATGTCACGCTCAGTCCTCAGGAGAACGACGCTCCTTGCACCGCTCCAGTGAAGCGTTTTCACCTGGACAGAGTCGGCTAGCTGCGATGACGTCATCGTGTCATAAACCGGTTATATCTTCAAAACTAAAGCAGCACAAACAAAATTTCTTTCTGCACAAACCAGCACTAATGCAGCACAAACGATTCCGAATATTTTCACTGAGTTTTGCGTGGGGTGGGGGGCCAGCTTCACGGGGAACTGCGGTGACGTCATCGTGTCATAATTAACCCGTTATATCTTCAAAACTAAAGCAGCACAAACGAAATTTCTTTCTGCACAAACCAGCACTAACGAAGCACAAACAAACTAGACCATTTTGGTTTATTTTGGACAAAGTCGGGGGGCTGCGTGAACTTTGAATGACCTTTGAAAAATAATGTGATATCTTCAAAACTAAAGCAGCACAAACGAAATTTCTTTCTGCACAAACCAGCACTAACGCAGCACAAACGATTGAGAATATTTTCACGGAATTTTGCGTGGCGTGGGGGGCCAGCTTCACGCAGGTCCAGAAAAAGTGTTGGGTCTGACACATCCACAGCATTAATTATGCAGGGCAGGCTGGGAGAGTGCGGATGGGTTTTATTATAATTTACACATTCACCAGCTAGTTTGCAAAATAGCCGTTTTGCCGTTTTTTCTACATTAGCCACCATGACGGTTATTTTGCACATTAGCCGGCTATTTTGGAAAATAGCCGTTTGGCCGGCTATTTTACACATTAAACGCCCTGCCGGTTATTTTGCAAAATAGCCGTTTTTCTACATTAACCGTAAATATATATATATATATATAATTTATATATACACATCGATTGTCTTCAAGTAAAACATTTACATTTTCGTTTCATATGTCATTTTCCCCCATGATGCTCTCTGGACATCGGTCCTTCCCCTGTGAGAGAGTCTTTTATTGTGGAGGGTGTATCCCGGAAGTATGTTTGAACAGAGGGAGAGGGGGTTGAAATGAAATCACCAGAAAGACACTGATTCATTTCTTAAAGGGATTGTGACATGAAAAACACATTTTTCTTGATTTTTTGTGTTTTGTTGGGTGTCTTGACATCAATTAAACCCAAAAAACAACGAACTTTTAACATTCAGTGTATTGTGTGCTTTCTGGGATTTTCCGCATAACTGTGCAAAAACGGCGCACCTGGTTTGGTGGCGGGCCGTGACGTCAGGGCCCGCTAAATCACCGCCCCCTCCACCCAGCTCCTGCCTCCTCTCCTCTCCAGCGCACCATAAAGGCTGATTTATGGTTCCGCGTTACACCGACGCAGAGCCTACGGCGTAGGGTTACGCGGCGACGCGCTCGTACGCTGACCCTACGGCGTAGGCTCTGCGTCGATTTAACGCGGAACCATAAATCAGGCTTAACACGGAGCTGTTTAAAGCCTCTTTTGTTCTAATCACGGGAGGACAACTGCTAAGAAGACCCGCGGCCATTGACTGGACTTAAGACAAGGGGACACTGCTGCTTACATGGCTTTATTTTTATGATTGTTTGCTGTGGATCGCCGTGCAGCTTTTCCATGCATGCTTCGCCTGTCGCTCCCGGCTCTCTCCGACGCCGCTGTGAGCGTATGGCTGGAGGAGGAGGAGGTTGGGAGGAGGAGCGGAGCAATGATTGACAGGAAAGGGAGAAAAGGAAGCATTTTTCACGGCGCAAAAAAACACTGTAATAAAAAGCCAGGAATGGAGTTCTGGAGTGAAGTTTTTCTTGTTACACTCTTTTAGACACATTTGAGGGATGTTGGCCAAGACTTTTAATAGTGTTAAAAGCATGTTAAAAATGATGTCACAATACCTTTAAAAGACACTAGGCTGATAAACAGAATTTAAAACTGGCTAACTGAAATAATTTTACACACTCTTGTACAGTAGGTGGCGGTATGCACCTGAAAGTTGTTTGCGATCCGCCAATAAACGAGAAGGGTCCAGCTGCAGGCTCGGAGGCTGCAGTTCCAGGACCCGCAGTTCCAGGACCCGCAGTTCCAGGACCCGCAGTTTTTGCAACAGCGCCACTCAATGAATTGGAGTTGTCATTGCAGGTTTGCAGGTCGCAGATTGCAGATTGTATCCGGACTTCGATGACGAACGTAAGTAACATGTCAAGTTATAAGTTATTTGTTTAAACTGCGGTCTAAATGTAGGATAATTTGAAAGCAAATTGAACAACATGTAGCCGTAAGCGATCATCTAATTTAAAGGAGCTGTATGTAAGAGCAATAATAAAACTAATCATAAAATGACCCCGATATGTCAACAGACATTTAAAAATCATGTTCATTTCAAATACTTATGTCACTGACGACAGCACTCAAGCCAGGATATTCCAGTTTAAAAAGAGGAGTTGCAGCCCTCAACTGATGTTTATGTTGTCATTTTTTGTTTTGGCCTGAAGCTCCACCCTCCACCTATCTCCCAATCACCAAGTCAGTATTGTTTCGGCATCCGGGTTGCCAGCTTGGCTCTAATTATCGCAGCCTTGGCAGCCTACGTTCCTGCTGCATTCTGCAGCCTACCTGGCAACCTCTGGTCGGGGGGAGGAGGGGGAGGGTACACGTCGCTCAACAATATTTTGAAAGTGACTGCAGTACCAGTTTTGGCCATTTCTTACAGACAGCTCCTTTAACCATGAAGTTCACCAGCTGCACTCTATTAAAAAGCACCAAAGACGAGTATATTCGTCTTTTGGCGGTCAAAGACGAGTAAACTCGTCAAAGACGAGTAAACTTGTCTTTGACGCAGATGCATTTTTAATTAAAAAAAAACGAGTATACTCGTCTTAACTCGTCTAAAATTAGCGACACGGAACTGTTGCTTTTAATTTTCTGCAGAACTGTTGCTTTTAACTTTCTGCAGAAAGTTAAAAGCAACAGTTCCGTGTTGGAAACAAAATAGTTTCGTGTTGTTCTACAGTTAGGCTAACGTTTGGCGTTAGCCTAACATGGTACCGGCTCAACAGATGCATTTTTAATTAAAAAAAAGACGAGTATACTCGTCTTAACTCGTCTAACATTAGCAACAGTTCCGTTAAAAGCAACAGTTAACTTTCTTCAGAAAGTTAAAAGCAACATTTCCGTGTTGGAAACAAAATAGTTTCGTGTTGTTCTACAGTTAGGCTAACATTTATTTGAAGTTGTGGAAACATTGCTTGATTTCTATTTAACTATGAAGCTAATTCGATTAGCTTCATAGTTACCCTAGGCCGGAGGTCAATGATAGACTTTGTTCGGCCGCATGTCTTGGACACTCGTCTAAAATTAGCGACACGGAACTGTTGCTTTTAATTTTCTGCAGAACTGTTGCTTTTAACTTTCTGCAGAAAGTTAAAAGCAACAGTTCCGTGTTGGAAACAAAATAGTTTCGTGTTGTTCTACAGTTAGGCTAACGTTTGGCGTTAGCCTAACATGGTACCGGCTCAACAGATGCATTTTTAATTAAAAAAAAGACGAGTATACTCGTCTTAACTCGTCTAACATTAGCAACAGTTCCGTTAAAAGCAACAGTTAACTTTCTTCAGAAAGTTAAAAGCAACATTTCCGTGTTGGAAACAAAATAATTTCGTGTTGTTCTACAGTTAGGCTAACGTTTATTTGAAGTTGTGGAAACATTGCTTGATTTCTATTTAACTATGAAGCTAATTCGATTAGCTTCATAGTTACCCTAGGCCGGAGGTCAATGATCGACTTTGTTCGGCCGCATGTCTTGGACACTCGGGTGAAGAGAGGGGCTGTGCTGTCAACTGATCACCACCTGGTGGTGAGTTGGATGTGCTGGCGGAGGAGGAGGTTGGACAGACCGGGCAGACCCAAACGGATTGTGAGGGTCTGTTGGGAACGTCGGGCCGAGCCCTCTGTCAGGGACATCTTCAACTCCCACCTCCGGGAGAGCTTCTCTCAGATCCCGGGGGAGGCCGGGGACATTGAGTCCGAGTGGACCATGTTCTCTGCCTCCATTGTCGACGCGGCGGCTCGAAGTTGTGGTCGCAAGGTCTCCGGTGCCTGTCGTGGCGGCAATCCTAGAACCCGGTGGTGGACACCGGAAGTACAGGACAGACTGAAGAAGGAGTCCTACCGGGCTATGTTGGCCGGTGGGACTCCTGACGCAATAGATGGGTACCGGCAGGCCAAGCGAGCCGCGGCTCGGGCGGTCCTGGAGGCAAAAACCCGGGTCTGGGAGGAGTTCGGGGAGGCCATGGAGGAAGACTTTCGGTCGGCCTCGAGGAAATTCTGGAGGACCGTTCGGCGCCTCAGAAGGGGGAAGCAGTACTCTGCCGGCACCGTTTATGGTGCGGGTGGGGAGCTGTTGACCTCGACTGGGGACATCGTCGGACGGTGGAAGGAATACTTCGAGGATCTCCTCAACCCGACTGACATGCCTTCCACTGAGGAAGTAGAGAGTGGGGACTCTGGGGCGTGCTCATCCATCACCCAAGCCGAGGTCACTGAGGTAGTTCGTAAGCTCCTCAGTGGCAGGGCACCGGGGGTGGATGAGATTCGCCCTGAGTACCTCAAGTCTCTGGATGTCGTAGGGCTGTCTTGGTTGACACGCCTCTGCGACATCGCATGGAGGAAGGGGACAGTACCGCTGGAGTGGCAAACCGGGGTGGTGGTTTAAAAAGGGGGACCGGAGAGTGTGTTCCAACTACAGGGGGATCACACTTCTCAGCCTCCCCGGGAAAGTCTACTCCAGGGTACTGGAGAGGTGATTACGGCCGATAGTTGAACCTCGGATTCAGGAGGAACAATGCGGTTTTCGTCCCGGTCGCGGAACACTGGACCAGCTCTATACCCTCCGCAGGGTGCTCGAGGGTTCATGGGAATTTGCCCAACCACTCTACATGTGCTTTGTGGATCTGGAGAAGGCATTTGACCGTGTCCCTCGTGCCATTCTGTGGGGGGTGCTCGGTGAGTATGGAGTCCGGGGCCCTCTATTAAGGGCTGTCCGGTCTCTGTATGATCGGAGTAGGAGTCTGGTTCGCATTGCCGGCAGTAAAGGTGCGGGTATACTTCTGCGTCACACACACGCAGAGCACACGGCGCACCCGTGACGTCGTCACGAATCCTTCGGACTTCTCCGTCTCTCCATTTGGTCGCGGTGCAGTACCCCCCGCGGCCACTAGTTAGCGATCTTTTTCTGAATGGTTTATCCGACTTTTTCCGGTCACAGTAAATCAAAGAGATAAGGACAACTATTGTGCAAAAAACAAAAACAAAAAAAATCACATATAAACGAAGAAAAGAGCCCTGGAAGTTCACTACTGATTCAAACCGGAAACCGGAAATGCTTCGCTTTCAAACGAACCAATCACAGCCCTCTCGGTCTGCGTGTGGTCTGCGTCTCCTCGACGCGTAGTTACAATTTTCAGGAGGTGCACGTCAGAGACGGCGCATGTGACGGCGTGTCCTCTGCGTGTACAAAAACCACACGCCGTAGACACGGCGTCGTTTTGACGCAGAACCATAATTCAGCCTTCAGTCAGACTTGTTCCCGGTGCATGTTGGACTCCGGCAGGGCTGCCCTTTGTCAC
Source organism: Cololabis saira (assembly GCF_033807715.1). NCBI lineage: Eukaryota > Metazoa > Chordata > Actinopteri > Beloniformes > Belonidae > Cololabis > Cololabis saira. The sequence continues at coordinate 5,477,640 of NC_084589.1, forward strand.
CGGTCCTGTTCATAATTTTTATGGACAGGATTTCTAGGCGCAGCCAGGGGCCGGAGGGGTTCCGGTTTGGGAACCTCAGGATTTCATCTCTGCTTTTTGCAGATGATGTTGTCCTGTTGGCTTCATCGGACCGGGACCTTCAGCATGCGCTGGGGCGGTTTGCGGCCGAGTGTGACGCGGCAGGGATGAGAATCAGCACCTCCAAGACCGAGGCCATGGTTCTCCACCGGGAAAGGGTGGCGTGCCTTCTCCGGGTGGGTGGGGAAGTCCTGCCCCAGGTGGAGGAGTTCAAGTATCTCGGGATCTTGTTCACGAGTGAGGGAACGATGGAGCGGGAGATTGACAGACGGATCGGTGCAGCGTCCTCAGTTATGCGGTCGATGTTCCGGACCGTCATGGTGAAGAGGGAGCTGAGTCAAAAGGCGAAGCTCACGATTTACCGGTCAATCTACGCATCTACCCTCACCTATGGTGAAAAAGGGTAGTGACCGAAAAGACAAGATCGCGGATACAAGCAGACGAGATGAGTTTCCTCCGCAGGGTGGCTGGACGCTCCCTTAGAGATAGGGTGAGGAGTTCGGTCACCCGGGAGGAGCTCGGAGTCGAGCCGCTGCTCCTTCACATTGAGAGGAGTCAGCTGAGTTGGCTTGGGCATCTGTACCGGATGCCTCCTGGACGCCTCCCTAGGGAGGTGTTCCAGGCATGTCCCACCGGGAGGAGACCCCGGGGCAGACCCAGGACACGCTGGAGAGACTATGTCTCTTGGCTGGCCTGGGAACGCCTCGGACTCCCCCCGGAGGAGCTGGAGGAAGTGTCTGGGATGAAGGAAGTCTGGGCATCTCTGCTGAGGCTGCTGCCCCCGCGACCCGGGAACGGATAAAGCGGCGGACGATGGATGGATGATTAATTCGATTATTTCTATCCAGTACATAGATTTTTAAAGATTAAAGCAGTGTTATGTCATTACCTGTCTGATAATCTAGAATTACGTATTCCAACCTAAACTGTATTAATGTCATATGTCAATATGACATAATCTTAATGTCATGTAACGTTTTTTTTTACACTTCATTTATTTTGTGACTCTGCTTGTAATGTTATGCTTCTTTGTACAGTACATTATAACCTATAACTTAGGACTGCGGTCAAGTGGCCAGAACATGCAAAACATGCTCAAATAAACAGTAACACTTCACAATTAGGTAAAAGTTACTGATAAGTCAGTAGTCAATTGGAAATTAATGAGTAACAGATGCGACAGATGAGTATTTTATCATTAGTTGATGGTCAGTCAAGGTAACAAAAAGTATTGTAGTTACTGATTAGTTAGAAAGAAACTAATGAGTAATGAATGAGCAATTTATAATAATGCTGGTCAGTTCTTGAGCAACTCTTCATCAAATGCCTTAGAGTAGCTAATCAGTAAATCAGCCGGTTGTAGGTGTCAGCCGGTTGTAGGTGCCAGCCGGTTGTAGGTGTCAGCCGGTTGTAGGTGTTTCTTCAGCTTTAGCGACTTCCCTAGGCTCTGACTTGACTCTAGACTGTTTTGATCCTATAGACCTCCCTGAGCTGACCTCACTCGTCAATAGAGCTAAGTCAACCACATGTATGTTAGACCCCATCCCGACTCGACTATTCAAAAATGTTTTTTCTCTTATTGGTACGACAATACTGGACCAAATTAACCTATCCCTAAGTTTAGGATATGTACCACAGGTTTTCAAAGTCACAGTAATTAAACCTTTACTTAAAAAACCTTCTCTTGACCCAGACACCTTAGCTAATTTAATTAGCCAATTTCCAACCTTCCATTTGTATCTAAAATTCTGGAAAAGGCAGTTTCAAGCCAGTTATGTGACTATTTGTATAGAAATGATCTGTTTGAAGTCTTTCAGTCAGGGTTCAGAATGCATCATAGCACAGAGACAGCACTGGTTCGAGTCACGAATGACCTCTTTATGGCCTCAGATAAGGGATTAGTTTCCATACTGGTTCTACTGGACCTCAGTGCTGCTTTTGACACTATAGATCATGGCATTTTACTGCACAGGTTAGAGCATGTTGTTGGGATTAAAGGGACAGCTCTATGTTGGTTTAAATCATATCTATCTGACAGGTTCCAGTTTGTTCATGTACATGAGGTTTCTTCAGAACAGTCAAGGGTCTGTTATGGTGTTCCGCAGGGTTCAGTGCTAGGGCCAATCTTGTTCAGTTTATACATGCAGCCATTGGGAAGTATAACCCAGAATCACGGCATACACTTTCATTGTTATGCTGATGATACGCAGCTCTACTTGTCTATGAAGCCGGATGAAACAGAACCGTTAGTTAAACTTCAGGCATGTCTTAGGGACATCAAGGACTGGATGTCCAGAAACTTCTTGCTTCTAAATTCAGATAAAACAGAGGTTATCATTCTTGGTCCAGAGCATCTTAGGAAGGGATTAGATGGTGTTGCGATGGCTTCCAGTGCAACTGTGAGAAACCTTGGTGTTGTTTTCGATCAGGATTTGTCGTCTAAACCATATGTTAATCAGGTTTGTAAAATAGCATTTTTCCATCTCCGTAATATTGCAAAAATTAGGAAAATCCTCTCGCAGAGTGATGCAGAAAAACTAGTTCATGCGTTTGTATCTTCTAGACTGGATTTCTGTAATGTGTTGTTAGCAGGATGTCCAAGTAATTTGCTGAATAGGCTCCAGCTGATCCAGAATGCAGCAGCACGAGTGCTGACAGGAATCAGCAGGAGAGACCACGTCTCTCCAGTGTTAGCGTCGCTCCATTGGCTATCTGTAAAATTCTGAATTCAATTAAAAATTGTATTACTTGCATAAAAAGCCCAAAACGGCTTAGCTCCGCAGTATTTACAAGATTTGATAGTGCCTTATGTTCCTGGCAGAGCTCTCCGCTCCCAGGGTGCAGGTTTACTCGTAGTTCCTAGAGTATCCAAATGTAGATTTGGAGGGCGGGCGTTCTGCTATCAGGCACCATTACTTTGGAACCCACCCCCGGTCATCCCGTTGCTGCTTCCACCTGCCTACGTGGATGTCTGCTGTTGCTGCTTCCGCCTGCCTGCAAACCCCCCCCTCTGGTCATCCCGCTGCTGCTTCCACATGACTGTTGTGTGCTGCTGATGCCCCCCCCCCCCACCTCTGGTCATCCCGCTGCTGCTTCCACCTGCCTGCTGTGTGCTGCTGACGTTCCTGACTCCCCCAGTCTGGCCTTCGGCAGGAGGGTCCCCCCTTATGAGCCTGGTCCTGCTCAAGGTTTCTTCCCTCCTAAAGGGGAGTTTTTCCTTGCCACTGTTTGGCTTAAGGCTTTTCTCCCACTAGGGGAGTTTTTACCTGCCATTGTTTATATAATAATTGCTCGGGGGTTTATGTTTATGTTTATGTTCTGGATCTCTGGAAAGCGTCTAGACACAACATATGTTGTATTAGACGCTATATAAATAAAATTGAATTGAAAAAATTTAATTGAATGAGCTAATTATGCTGATCACAAATTTGCAATTTGTTTGCAACTCTTAGCATCCTATTTGATTTGTATTGCAGAGTAGGCTGTTCAAAGTAATTAATATTTGGTTGGAGTAAACCAATGTACTTGTTAACTATTATTATTTGTTTATCAACTCCATACAAAGTAATAATTTGACGGGATTGACCTCAAGAAATCAAAATATTTGTTAATTATCCTTGTTTATTTACTACACATGAAGTAAAAGTATTAATCTGGTGGAATAAACCTTTACACATAAAAATGCTTGTTTATTAATTATCCGTACCTGATTATTAACTTAAACAAGCTTTAAATAAGAATTTCTAACTAAAACTTAAAAAAAGTTATACTTCAATTCATCATGTTAAGTAATCTTTTGGCGTAATAAACGTTTAATTTGCAAAACTGAAGGTCCTGGAACTGCGGGTCCTGGAGGCGGGGCCAAGATGGCGCTCTGAGCAGTCACTTTTCCCTGAGCTCTGCAAACCCAACTGCTTCTTTTAAATTAAATACGGTGAGCAAAGACGTTATTTGCACATATTTTGACATATTTTGACAGCTACTTTTAATTGAAACTTCTGGTTGTTATCAACGAACCAAAATGAGCAAACCTGAGAAGAGAAAGACTGAATCCAAAAAGTCACTAGCGTTAGCTAACATCGGCGCCGTTAGCAAGCCCGCTAACGTTAGCCGACCAAAACCAAACCAACTTCCGAAACCAACTTCTACTCCTGAGCCTGCCGATACTGAAAATTCTTTTATGGACCCCATGCATGACTATATGGAAGCGGTTCCTGAACCATCACAGTTTGCCCTGATGGAGGAGGAATTTCCTCCTCTTCCCTTCACACCAAGTGCTTCTTCTGCTGGTAAGCTGAGAAAAGTTGGGGACACAGAGTCAGCTACTGTTCTCTCCCAGCTCACCTCACTTACTAGACTGATTAACTCGAGGTCGGACACTCTCGAAAATATGGTCAGTGGCAACTCCATAGTGATCTCTGAGACGAAAAAGGCAGTCCAAGAGAACACTAAACAAATCACAGCTGTGAAAGATTCATTTGATGCCGTCTGTGTTGAGATAAGTGCTATGAAGGACAGAGTTGTCGCTGTTGAATCACAGTTAGAAAAATACAAGGCAAATGCTGAAATGCAGGAGAAGCGGATCTCCCACCTGGAGAGTTACTCACGCCGCTGGAATCTGAAACTTTACGGATTGGCCGAGAAGGAGAAGCAAGACGTCCGGCAAGAGGTTATCCAGGTCTGCCAGTCTGTTTTACCCGAGGCGAAAGATAAACTACCAGACGTCGTGGATACGGTACACCGCCTCGGTCCCAAGAAATTCGACAACAACCAGCCCAGGGGAATCATCATGCAGTTTACATCCAGGATCTACCGTGATGCTGTTTGGCGTTCCGCCAAGAAGTCAGCATTCTTAAAAGACAACAACCTTAAACTGGCAGAGGATCTGTCAGCTGATGACTGCGACCGGAGAAACCGACTCTGGCCAGCAGTGGAAAAAGCACGCAAGGAAAACAAGTTGGCGTTCTTTGTTGGAGGACGTGCGTTCGTGAATGGAAAGGAAATCTTTCCACCTCATTAATCTGTTCTAAGATAGCAACAGGTACAAGCTGAAGTAATACATGGTTTGAACGTTTTCACCCATCTCTCACACTGACTGTTTTTTTTTCCTATGTTACTTTTTTTTATATATATATATATATATTTTTTTAGTTGCACTCAAAAGCCGATTACAATTAAGCTGCTATATTTTTTTTAGTTGTTATTTCCAATTTGTATATGCACTTTATTTTACTCTAATGGTGCATTGTTTATTGCTCCTGAGTGATCTGAACAGCAGCTATTTTTTGTTGAACTAGTTATTTAAAAGAGTAAAAAGTTGAATATTTTTTCATTATTTTTTTTTCCTTCATAAATCTCATACATGAGATGGGTTAGATGCCACGTTGGCTCTATTTTCTTATTAAATACTCTTTACTATCATTAAAGCTCACAGTTCCCTCATCTAGGGTTTGCAGTTCTCATTTTCAACAATACTCTTAAGTGACCATAGGTTTCCAACTTAACCACTTCTTCACTTATTTGGTCTAAGCTTTCTTTTTTGCGTTTTTTTTTTTATTCTTTTTTATTTTATTCTTATGTTTTGTCTATTATTTCTTTAAATGCGAGAGGTTTAAGAAACAATGTTAAGCGTAAAGCCATATTTTTGTTTTGCAAGCAGTTCAGCACAGATTTTTGCTTTATACAAGAGTCCCACTCCATTGAACAGGATAAGTCTTTCTGGAGGTCGCAGTGGGGAGAGGATTTGTGGATGTCCCATGGCACGGAGCGAGCTGCTGGTGTTTGCATACTGAAAAACAGATTTAATGGAAGAGTTTTGATCTCTGACTGTGATAAAAATGGTCATTATATTTTTTTGATACTTGAGGCTGCACACTCTATCTATATTTTAGTAAATGTGTATGCGTTCAATTGTCAAACAGAGAATAACCTTTATTTAGACAGGTTGGGAGAGCGTTTACTGCACTGGTTATCCAAATATCCAGATTCTTTTATAATCTTTGGTGGAGACTTTAATGTTGTGTTTAATAATTGCATGGATAGGTGGCCTTTTAGAAGTGTAGATTAATCTAACTCGCATATAAGGATGTTTGCACAAAAATTTAATTTAACTGATTCTTGGAGGGACTCTCATCCAGCTCAAAGAGCGTATACATGGTGCAACAAAACTGAGACCAGTCACTCGCGTATCGATTATTGGCTCATTTCAAAAGAGTTAAAAGAAGTTAAAACGGATATTTATCCTTCGCCACTTTCAGATCACCGAACAATTCATTTATCTGTCCCCTTGTCTTCCCCCTCTGGGACTAAAACTTCATATTGGAAACTTAACAGTACTATCCTTGAGCATAAGGAAGTGATCACTGAAGTTAATAGCTTGATAAGGCTTCACTGGAACAAGGCTCTAGCCGAAAATATGTTCTGTAACAATTGGGAGCTTTTGAAATATGAACTCAGTAAATTCTTTAGAAAATATAGCATTGATTTGGCAAAGAGAAGAAGAGCTGACAAGAAAGAAGTAATACATAAGATTACATCCTATACTTCCAAACCAATAGAGGCTCTTAATGAATCTGAAAAAACAGAGATAACTGATTTGCAGCATAGGTTAGATGAGATCTATAAGCGCAAGGCTGAAGGCTGAAGGAGCATTTGTTCAGTCACGTAAAAAGTGGCTTGAAGAAGGAGAACAGAACTCGGCATATTTTTTCAGACTCGAGAAACACCAATCTCGCATTAACGCTATTGTACAACTAAATATTAATGGGACAGTTTCTAACGATAAGAATGTCATAGCTAATTATTGTGCTGATTTTTATAGTAAACTCTATTCTTCCAAATATTGTCCTCAAGCTACTTCTGCTTTCTATTCCATAAATAATATTACTCAGTTGAGCGAGGCTGATAGTGAATTTTGTGACGGGGAAATTTCTTTGAATGAAGTCACAGATGCAATAAAGTGTCTAAAAGTGAACAAGTCTCCTGGGACAGACGGCCTTGCTGCCGAACTGTACAAACAATTCTCTGACAGCTTATCCCCATTTCTTTTAGAAGTATTCAAGGAAAGCATTGATAGGGGTGCACTCCCTCCTACTTTATGTCAGGGACTAATCACCCTGATTCCCAAACCAAGAAAAGACCCTTTACTTTTAGATAATTGGCGACCAATTTCCTTATTGAATAATGATTATAAGATATTAGCATTGATTCTTGCAAATAGAGTAAAATCTGTTTTAGATACTATTATTGATGAGAGTCAATCTGGATTCATGCAGAATCGTCATATTTCAAATAACATAAGATTGATTTTAGATATAATGGATTACCCTGAATTTGTGCAGGATGACAGTTTTATTCTTTTTTTAGATTTCTATGAGGCTTTTGACTCCTTGGAACACGATTTTATTATTACTGCTTTGAATAAATTTGGCTTTGGTCAATCCTTTTGCAATGCAGTTCACACATTATATTCTAATAGTAATAGTTCTATAAAACTTGCTAGTGGTACTTCCCCAAGATTTTCTTTGAAACGTGGAGTTAGGCAGGGGTGCCCCCTATCGGTGTATCTTTTTCTACTTTCTGTCCAACTCCTTAATTCACATATCAAACTCAGCTCTTTAAAAGGTATGGTTGTCGCTAACAAAGAAATATTCATAAGTCAACTAGCAGATGACACTGCTCTCTTTCTCAGGGATGCTTCTCAAGTATCAGTAGCAATCAACTGTATTCAGTCCTTTTCAATTGCCTCTGGACTTTCCCTTAATCTTAATAAATGCGAACTTTTGCCTGTTAAAAACTGTCTGGCAGCTTCAATTCATGGAATCCCTGTGAGAAACTGTGTTACTTACCTCGGTATTCAAATCACTAAAAACGAGCAATCCAGATGCTCTGCAAACTTCAATCCTATTATAGAAAAAAAACCCAAAAAACCTTAATCACTGGCTGCAGAGAGACTTGTCCTTGAAGGGAAGAGTTTTGCTTTCGAAGGCTGAAGGAATCTCACGTCTAACCTTTGCTGCTTAATCCTTGCATGTTGATAAAACAACCTGTAAATCGATTGATAAAATTTTACACAATTTTTTATGGAAAAACAAAACCCACTACTTACGAAAATCTGTCACTTTAAGCTCCTATGACAAAGGTGGTTTGAATTTTATTGATTTTGGCGCGCTTAATAATACCTTCAAGATAAATTGGATCAAAAAGTATTTGAAAAACCCCACATCTATTTGGAATTTTATTTCTCACCATGTATTCTCAAATTTAGGTGGCCTTAATTTCCTGCTGCTCTGTAATTATAGCATTCCAAAAATACCACTGAAACTTTCTCACTTCCATCAACAGGTTCTCTTAGCATGGACATTGATTTACAAACACAATTTCTCTCCGCAAAATTGCTTCATTTGGAACAACTGTAATATTGTTTACAAAAACAAAACTTTATTTTTAGATAGATGGTTTGACAATGGAATTGTTTTGGTTAGTCAATTGTTAAAAAAAGATGGGTTGTTGTATAATTACTCTGAATTTCTAATGCGATATAATGTACCAATAACACCTAGAGAGTTTTCAGTCGTATTTGATGCTATTCCTTCTGGTCTGTGCATGTTATTCCGGTGCTCCTACAGTTCTCCTCCTCTATCATGCAGCCCTCCTGATGTGTCACAATCTTCTCTGGGTAGTGTTTGTTTTTCACCTGCTAAGCTTCCGAATGCCAAAGTAAGAGCCATGTTTCAGGACGGTTTAACTTCCACCCCACCAGCCACATTTTATTGGCTCAATTTCGTGACAGATATTGAGTGGACAAAAGTTTGGTCGTTACCACAAAGATTCTTCCTAACAAATAAAGTCAAAGAGATCTCTTTTAAATTGATACACAAATTCTACCCTGCAAAACAATATTTATCTAAATTTAAGAAGGATATAGACGTTAATTGTTCTTTTTGCCAAAAATATCCTGAGACATATTCCCACTTATTTTGGTCATGTGAATTCAGTTATAAATTTTGGAGGGACTTCCACAAATATATTGTTGATTCTGTCTTTCCTGATTTTCATCTTTATTTTAAGAATGTTATTTTTGGTTTTCATAATTTTAAACACAAAGATAGGGACGCTTTCTTTTTTATTAATCTGTTTTTATTTTTAGCTAAATTCATCCGCAGAAAACCTGAACTCCTTGTACTTAAAAAAGAACTTGATCTATATATAAGGACAATTTACTCATCAAAAAACAAGGCAAGGCAAAAAAAACCATCGGCATCTGTAAATTGTTCAATTTGACTACATGAAACCTACTCTCACACATTATGTTGTTTTTATTTTTATTTATGTTTAATTTACATTCAACTGTCTTGTTCTTTATATATTCTTTTCTATATGGTGCTCGAATGTCTGTATTTGTATGTTACCTTTGTTCTTAATTTTGCATTGTATTTTGAGATTTAAATAATAAAAAAAAAAAAAAAAAAAAAAAAAGGAACTGCGGGTCCTGGAACTGCAGCCTCCCAGCCTGCAGCTGGGTTGAGGATCAAAGATGGCGGACTGAGCGGTCGCACCTTTAGCAGGCTCGTCTTAAAAATATTTTGTTGTCCTTAAATCGTTAATTTTTCAGTGCAACAACTTTTCTTTTAGTGAGATAAGCCACTTAATTGAGTAGTCGATCTACTTTGGGTCTGTTTTTGGGCTCTTGTAGAAGTCTATTTAATGATTTGAAAAGTGTGCACCTGCAAGTATGACTGACCACGGCTACAGCCTGCAAGTCCTGCGGGATGAAGTTTGTGACGAAAGCGATATTGAAGAGATGGTGAGGGATTCAAGCCCTAAAAGCAGTAAAATCAACCTGAGCCACACTCCAATTAAGGGTCCATGTTATGTCTCGGCCAGCTGGGGTTTCCCCTTGGCCCGATCGCACTGCAGAAGCAGAGTCTGCGCAGCGCAGAGCCAGAGATCTGCGCGCCCGGCGACGAGCCGGGTGGCGCAGCTGAGCCACGGGAGCGCAGCTGTAGTGCATCAGGTCATTACTGGGAGCTCATATAAAGATCAGAACTGCTGGCAAACCCTTGTGAGTTCGTCTTGTCACTCCTGTATGTGATCAGGGTTTTCTGGATTCTTTGTGGATTATGCTGAGGACCTTTCTCTTGGATTACTTTGTGGATTTTTGTTGAGGACTTTTTTCCTGTATTCGTACAGCGAGTTTTCTTTCCCCTGCCATTTAAGGAGGCAGTGTTTTTTGTTTGTGAGAATAAACTACGCCTTTTTGGCTAACTTTGAACCTGTCTGGTGTCGTGCGCTTGGGTCCAGGACAGAATCCTTAACAGTACGAACTCACCAAGATGGACCCAGCCGACCCAGAGCGTGGTTCATTGCAGGCTGCTTTAGATAAGCAGCTCCGGTTAACGAATAGCCACACTCACCAGCTGGAGGCGGCCGCTGTGGCCGTGCAGAACCTCCACGCCCAGGTCCAGCCTTTGCAGGCTTCGGTGGATAGCCTGACCCAGCAGCAGACGGCGATATTACAACAGCTGCAGGTGTTAACGGCGAGCCTCACCACCCGGCCGCCGAACCAACCTGCACCTGCTGGGGCCGTCAACCCACCTCTCGAGGTTCCGCGCCCTGCTATGCCCGATCCGCTACCCCAGGAACCCTGCCTTGCCAGCCCACAACCATTTGGGGGTGATTTCGAGACCTGTTCCAGGTTCATCATGCAGTGTGAGTTAGTGTTCACTCACCAACCTAGCCGATTCACCTCGGACGCTGCTCGAGTGGCCTACGTCACTAACCTGCTCACCGGGCGGGCAGCCCAGTGGGCCGCCGCTTCCTGGGCCATGGGGGCCAGTTTCCGTCACTCGTACCGCGAGTTCGTGGCTGAGCTCCGGAAAGTCTTCCACCACCCGTCCAGGGGTCAGGACCCCGGCGACCGGCTGGTTCGTGTTCGACAGGGTACTGGCACAGTGGCGGACTATTCGGTGGAGTTCCGGTTGGCCGCTGCAGAAAGCGGGTGGAACGATCCATCACTTCGGGCAACCTTCCGTAGGGGACTGAACGATGCAGTGAGAGAGCAGCTGGCTACACGGGAGGAGCCCAGCTGCGTCGACGACCTCATCAGCCTGGCCATCCGTGTTGACGGAGGTCTCAGGGAGCGAAGGCGGGAGCGAGTTCGGGGGTTCCTTCGTGAGACCCAGGTCCCTAGCACACGGGAGAGGGATTCTGTTGTCCCGTATAACGCGCCATCGGGTCCCTTCCGGTCCTCCACGCCGCAGATTGCGAATGAAGAGGAACCCATGCAGCTAGGGCGCACGCGCGTTAGTCCGGCCGAACGGGAGGCCCGATTTAGGGCAGGGCTCTGCCTCTATTGCGGCCAGAGGGGACATCGTATTAGTAACTGCCCCGTGCGGCCAAAAGATTAGGCTCACCAGGACCCCGGGAGATCCTAGTGAGTCACCTTTCGTGTTCCCGCAGTCCGTTACCACCCAACCGACGGGTTAGCGTCACCCTGGCCTGGGGGGGTCAGAGGATTACGGTGGGGGCTCTCCTCGATTCAGGGGCGGATGACTGTTTTTTAGATGAGGAGTTCGCCGCCCAGGCTAAGGTTCCGCTCGAGGCTCTGGGGGAACCCGTGGAGGCCTTCGCTCTGGACGACCGTCGTCTGGCCCGTATCACCCAGTGCACCCGTCCCATCTCCCTCACGGTGGCGGGTAACCACGTCGAGACCCGTCAGTTTTTCCTTATTCCATCCCCGTCGGCTCCGGTGATTCTCGGGTACCCGTGGCTCATGCAACATGAGCCGCATGTGGCATGGTCCTCGGGAACCATCCTGGAGTGGGGTGCTTCTTGCCACGCTCGTTGTCTCCAGGCGGCTGTTGGCTCGTTACCCCGGTCGATCCCCAGCGTCACCTCCCCGGATCTTGCCTCTGTCCCCCGAGAGTACTGGGATCTGGGGGAGGTATTTAGTAAGTCCCGAGCCCAGAGTCTTCCTCCGCATAGGCCTTACGATTGCGCGATCGACCTCCATCCTGGGGCCCCCCTTCCCAGTAGCCGGCTTTACAGTTTGTCCATTCCGGAGAAGGCCGCCATGGAGGAGTATATCTCAGAGTCACTGGCAGCTGGGCTTGTCCGGCCTTCGTCCTCCCCGGTGGCAGCGGGTTTCTTCTTCGTAAAGAAGAAGGATGGGGGCCTCCGTCCCTGCATCGACTACCGTCAACTCAATGACATCACAGTAAAGAATAAATACCCCCTTCCCCTCATGAGTTCCACCCTTGAGCCCCTGACCCAGGCTACCGTCTTTTCTAAGCTGGATCTACGGAGCGCCTACCACCTGGTGCGGATCAGGGAGGGGGACGAGTGGAAAACCGCGTTCAAGACACCGCGGGGTCACTACGAGTACCGAGTAATGCCATTCGGTCTTACCAATGCCCCGGGGGTGTTTCAGGCGCTTATCAACGACGTGCTCCGTGACATGTTGGATGAATTCGTGGTGGTGTACCTCGATGACATCTTGGTCTTCTCTAAGACCCTCGGGGAGCATGTCCAGCACGTCCGCCGGGTACTCAAGCGTCTCCTCTTGAACCGACTCTATGTTAAGGCGGAGAAGTGCCAGTTCCACTCTGCCTCTGTCAACTACCTGGGGTTGATAGTGGAGGGGGGTCAAACTCGAGCCGACCCCCGCAAGGTTCAGGCGGTGGTCGATTGGCCGGTTCCTGGGTCACGGAAGGGGTTGCAGAGTTTCCTCGGGTTTGCAAACTTTTACCGGAGGTTCATAAGGAACTATAGTGTCGTGGCGGAACCCCTCACCAGGTTGACTTCCCCCTCCCAACCTTTCGTCTGGTCTTCGGCTGCTGACGCCGCCTTCCAGTCCCTCAAGGAGAGGTTCACCAGCGCCCCTGTTCTGCTCCATCCAGACCCCGGGAGGCAGTTCATCGTGGAGGTGGACGCCTCGGACACCGGGCTGGGGGCGGTCCTCTCCCAACGATCGGAGAGGGATCAGAAAGTGCACCCCTGTGCGTTCTTCTCTCGGCGTTTTCTTCCCGCGGAGGAGAACTATGACATCGGGAATCGTGAGCTGCTGGCTGTGGTGGCTGCTCTGGAGGAGTGGCGCCATTGGCTTGAGGGGGCGGGGCAGCCGTTTATCGTTTGGACTGACCATAGGAACCTCACGTTCATTCGGGCAGCCAGGCGCCTTAATGGGCGACAGGCTCGTTGGGCCGGCTTCCTCAGTCGGTTCGACTTCACCCTCACCTATCGTCCCGGCTCCCGTAATTGCAAAGCGGATGCCCTGTCCCGGCTGCATCAAGGGGGGGGACCGTCCACCGAGGAGTCGGCACCTATCCTTCCCGGGGCCCGAGTGGTGGGCAGGGTGGCCTGGGGCATCGAGACGGTGGTCAGGAGGGCGCTGCACTCTAACCCGGCCCCTAGTGGTGTGCCGCCACGGAGGTTGTTCGTTCCGGAATCAGTTAGGTCCAGAGTACTGGATTGGGGTCACTCTAGCCAGTTTGCCTGTCACCCTGGGGTCCACCGCACGTTCACCTTTCTGGCTCGACGGTTCTGGTGGCCTGGGATGAGGAGGGAAGTGAGGGACTTTGTTTTGGCCTGTCCTGTTTGTGCCCGCAGCAAGGCTTCTCACCAGGCACCGGCCGGCCTACTACAGCCACTTCCTGTTCCGAGCCGTCCCTGGTCCCACATTGCCTTGGACTTCGTGTCTGGACTACCGGCCTCCCAGGGGATGACAGTGATCCTAACTGTTGTTGATCGTTTCAGTAAGGGGGTGCACCTCGTGGCCCTCCCCAAACTCCCCTCGGCGGCAGAGACGGCGGATCTCCTCACGAGCCAGGTGTTCCGGCTCCATGGCCTTCCCCAGGATGTGGTCTCGGACCGAGGACCCCAGTTCACGTCCCAGGTATGGCGGGCTTTCCTCAAGGGGTTGGGTGCCTCGATCAGTCTCTCTTCTGGCTATCACCCTCAGACTAACGGACAGACGGAGAGAATGAACCAGAGTGTGGAGACAGCACTCCGCTGTGTGGCTGCAAAGAACCCTGCTTCCTGGAGTCGATTTCTCCCGTGGGTCGAGTACTCCCTCAACTCCCTGGTCAGCTCAGCGACAGGTCTTTCCCCCTTCGAGGCATCGCTGGGGTACCAGCCGCCATTGTTTCCGGCGCAACAGACGGAGGTGGCAGTCCCGTCGGTGCAGGCGCATCTGGAGAGGTGTCGTCGTGTCTGGGGGTCCACCAGGACTGCCTTGCTTCAAACAGCGGAGAGCGGCAGGCGGGGGGCCAACCGTCGCCGGAACCCTGCACCGACGTACCGCCCGGGGCAGAAAGTGTGGCTTTCTGCCAAGGACCTTCCCCTACCGTCGGCTGGCAAGAAGCTGGGGCCGCGGTTCGTGGGACCCTACGAGGTCACGAAAGTTCTCAGTCCTGCAGCCGTGAGGCTGAGACTGCCGGCTTCCCTAAACATCCACCCTGTCTTTCATGTGTCAAAGGTCAAACCTGTCTCACGGAGTCCCCTGATGCCCCCTGCCCCGGATCCGCCTCCACCCACGATCGTGGATGGCCACCCGGAATGGAGGGTCCACCGTGTGATGGACGTTCGACGACGGGGGCGGGGGTACCAGTTTCTGGTGGACTGGGTGGGTTATGGTCCAGAGGAACGGTGCTGGGTGTCCCGCCATCTCATCAGGGACCCCGGTCTTCTGACCGACTTTTATCGGACCCATCCCGAGAAGCCTGGCAAGTCGCCAGGTGGCTCCCTTGGAGGGAGGGGTACTGTTATGTCTCGGCCAGCTGGGGTTTCCCCTTGGCCCGATCGCACTGCAGAAGCAGAGTCTGCGCAGCGCAGAGCCAGAGATCTGCGCGCCCGGCGACGAGCCGGGTGGCGCAGCTGAGCCACGGGAGCGCAGCTGTAGTGCATCAGGTCATTACTGGGAGCTCATATAAAGATCAGAACTGCTGGCAAACCCTTGTGAGTTCGTCTTGTCACTCCTGTATGTGATCAGGGTTTTCTGGATTCTTTGTGGATTATGCTGAGGACCTTTCTCTTGGATTACTTTGTGGATTTTTGTTGAGGACTTTTTTCCTGTATTCGTACAGCGAGTTTTCTTTCCCCTGCCATTTAAGGAGGCAGTGTTTTTTGTTTGTGAGAATAAACTACGCCTTTTTGGCTAACTTTGAACCTGTCTGGTGTCGTGCGCTTGGGTCCAGGACAGAATCCTTAACAGTCCAAATCCAAAAAAACAACGTGGTAATGGTAAGAAAAATGATGAGCCGAGTGACAGCGCTGCCATCCTGCACGCCATCCAAGCTTTAACCTGCAAGGTGGATGGTCAAACCGCGCTCCTAAAGAACATCGAAAAGAAGATTGAGATGAACGCAGCGGCTATAAATGAGAATAAGCAGAATATTGCCGTGCTGCAGAAGCAAGTTGATGATCTACAGAAGGTAAATAAAACCCTCAGAAATGCATGTGATGAGCATGCTCGCTATAAAAGAAGGTGGAACCTGAGACTCACCGGGCTGACTGAAAAAGAGGGAGAAAATACGAGAGAAACCGTCATAGGGATCCTGACGAGGGTGGTGCCGCTGTCAGTGGATCGACTTCGGGACTCTGTCGACACCGTTCATCGCCTGGGAAAAAGAAATGATCCGGCAACATCAAACAGGGCAATCATCATCCAGTTTGGCATGAGAAATATTCGGGATGAAGTGTGGAAAAAGTCTCGTGATGCAAGAGTCTGCAGTGAGATGCACATCCGCTTCAAAGAAGACTTCTCCAGCGAGGACCGGGTGGCTCGAGCTAAACTCTGGCCGTTGGTGCAAGAAGCCCGGAAAAAAGGAAAAAGAGCATTTCTGAAGGAGGGATACGCTCTGATTGACATCAGGCGGGTTGACCCTGATTGAACACGGACATTATGATGGTCCGTCTTTATCTGCTTAAAGCTGAAAGATATGCTGTAAGTGAGCTTTAAATCAAACGTTCAGTTTGTTGTTTTTTGTTGTTTTTCTAAATGCCGTTGCAGGGATTTGTTGCACAGTTGCACAATGTTGAAATGTTTACAAGGACAATCTTAATTCAGTCCTGCCCATCAGGTTACTGGCACATTTCTAAGGACTTCCTTAGTTTGGCAAATGTTATCTTTTCTTTCTTTGAACTCCAGGGGGTTAAAGAACAGTGTTAAACGTAAGGCGACTTTTCTTTTTTGTAAAGAGCAAAAGACACATCTTGTTTTTTTGCAGGAAACTCATTCTGCAGAGACTGACGTTAAATTTTGGAAACAACAGTGGGGGGACTCTGTTTTTTTCAGTCATGGGACGTCACATTCAGCTGGTGTGATGATTCTGCTAAATAGATTTTCTGGGACAGTAATTGACCATATGAGTGACACAAAAGGACATTGGTTAATGGTTGTGATAGAACTTAACGATGTCTCATATATTTTGATAAATGTTTATGGTTATAATCAAAAAACATTGAACAAAAGTTTCTTTTCCTCTTTGAAAAGGCTGATTGAGAGATGGAAAGTTTCATATTCTACTGAGAAAATTGTAATTGGGGGCGATTTCAACTTGGCACCTGATCTTTGTTTAGATCGTATTCCACCTAAAAGGCAAAGTCATAATTATGATGAAACCATAGCTGAATTTACATCGCAGCTAAATCTAGTTGATTACTGGAGAGTAAAGCACCCGTATACCTCACAATTTACATGGTTCAACTCAGCTTCAAACGGTCAGTGTTCAAGATTAGATTACTGGTTAATCTCCAACAACCTCATCAGTGACGTCTCTAATTGTGAAATTTCTGCATCACCTCTGACTGATCATTGTATGGTTACCTTGTGTTTACAATATCAAAGGATTGAGTCGAGAGCCATCTCCGTGTGGAAGTTTAATAACAGTTTACTGGAAAATACTGAGTTTTGTAAGGAAGTGAAAAAAATGGTTAGAGAGATCTCTGATTTGGATTTATCACCTTTAAGCAAGTGGGAGTGGTTTAAGTTTAAAATCAAAGAGTCTGCTGTTAGATTAAGTAAACACCTCAACCAAATTAAAAAGCAGAGACAACATCGTATTATTAGTGAAATCAATAAATTAGGAAATAATGACAACTTAACTGTAGAAGAGCATCTCCAACTAAACAAGCTTCAAGTTGAATTGGATAACTTATATTTAGAAAGAGCAAAAGGGGCGTATATTCGCTCAAGAGCCCGCTGGATTGAAGAGGGTGAAAAAAATTCCTCCTACTTCTTCAGCCTGGAAAAACAAAGACAGACTAAAAAAAGGATTCAAAAGTTAACTATCAATGATGTTAATTGAGAGTCAGAAACAATAAATGAAGAAATAAAAGCCTTTTATGAAAATTTATACACATCAAGATTTTCAGAGGAGAGCAAGTCTTTATTTTTTGGAATGATCCAGACACATGGAAAGAAGTTGGATGATGATTTTATGCAAATTATGGAAGAGGATCTAAAAATTGAAGAATTGGATAATGCGATCAAACAGATGTCAAAGGGAAAATCACCTGGTTTGGATGGGTTAACTGTTGAGTTTTTTACTTTTTTTTGGACTGATATTATAATGATGTTGTTTAATGCCCTGACAGAATGTATTGTGATGAAGAATTTTGACAGCTTGGCCCCCTGCAGGGGGAGGTCGCCCCAGTCCTACCTCCTGCAGGGCTTTGAACTGGACTCAAGACCTTTTGAGGAAGCTACAACTTGCTACTCAACTTCCTACCCCCCGGGCAGATCCCGACACCTGGAAGTTGGTTCAAACAGACAGGAATCAAGAGAGCACCCCATGGGGTGATTTGGAGGTCTGTGTCAGTCATGCCAAATGTCTGATAATGACATTTGGCCCGATTCACATCCGACTGTAAATTACTTTTTGTCTCTTGCCTGATTAGTGTATTCCTGCATTTGTTAAACTCCTTGTTGTATAAGAATCTGATTACAACCTCACTCGAGGTCAGCATTTCTACCAGACCTCTGGCCTGTGTAGAAGTGCTCACCGCCGGCTCAATAAAACCTCATAAAAACCACAAAGCGGACTTCTGAACTGGTTTGATAAATTCCACAACAATTTGGTGCTGTGACCCGGATGACAATAGACCTTCGATGGAAACTCCTGTTCCAGAACAACGGCGCAATCAGCGACTCTATCTAAAATTTTAGAGGTTAAGGGATCCACTTACAAAATCCCAAATTATTGTTGCTGAGTTGTTGTCGAAAGTCTGTGAATTGGAGTGCCGGAGAATGGTTGACGTCATCCTGAGATTTTAGGTAAGTCCGCTGTGTGGTTGTGAAGGTTATTTTATTATTTTGTGTTATTGGGAACGTTATTGTAGAGATGTTTTTAGGAACGCTGGCAATTTCATAACACTTGAATTTGATTGTGTTGTGAGAATGTTCTGCTTCTCCTGCCTTAAGAATCTGACTCGCTCTTCTAAAAAAGGTTTAATATCTCAGGTAACATTAAAGAGAGAAATGGCCAAGAGCGCCATGGTTGGTCTGGTACCAATAAAAAGATAGTCCAGGGGGACTATTCTTATGCATATGCAGGACGTGGGGTCCGTAAGTGTTGGAACACTGATATATTTGTGAGAAATAGACATAATGTATGTAGAGAAACTGTTTTATTTTATAAGTCGGGATGACACGCTCTCCCAAAATGAGGTATATTTCATTTCTGCAAGAATCGACTTGCTCTTCTTGCACCAACAGGAATGATTTGTATGCTCTGTCAAGTGAAGTTTTTCAGTTCTTTAAATACATGTATGGTAATCACGGTACCGATAGTTTTATTTGTTAGTTTTGTTTGTTACTCAGTTAGTATTAAATATTGTTAAAATAACTAAAAAGCACTTCAAACTCCCTCAGATTTTTGGAGGGATGAAGGTAGACGCCGTAATGCAGAATCTCAAATAGCTTCGCTTACTGATCAAAATAAAAAGCTGATGGCTAGAAGGATTTAAAAACACAACGCAGACGAAAAAGAAATTAGAGAACCAGTTAAATGATAAAATCAAAACCTTTATCCAATGAAACTGATTAAAGAATCAAATGACGATGACACTTCTGATGACGACTGGATTTTACAAAAATCCAAGATCTGTTGCCTACAAAATTTGGAGCCAAATAATGGTAAGAGATTTTAAATTAATAAACAAAATGGCTAGAGGAAACAGCGGTTAAACTAACTTTGCCACATGATTTGAAAAGTAAAGTACTTGATGCGCAAAGTACTTGATGCTTGTAGAATTCCCTTTTAATCCCACAGCTGTTGCCAAAATCACACCAGAGCAAGCTCAGATTTTTTTTCACAGTATTTATTGCCTTAACAGTTCAAAGGGAAAATTGATAATCCCAGGGAACTTTATGCTAAAACAATTTTGACAGCAAAAGAGAATTGTGGTCTGTCACGAGATCAGATTGATGGATTCCCTCCAGGGTACATGCAAAATATATATTTGCTAATTGCCCTCCACAAAGGGTAGGCCTGGATAACGCAAAAAAAGAATCTGAAATGTATGAAAATACTAATGTCTTTTTCAAAAGTGTTTCCTACACAGGTTGAGCGCTGAGAGGAGGCGCAGAGGAAACAGCCAATGATCGGCTCCCATTGGGGTGAGCCAAATCAGAGCATCCCAATTTACATAATCGTATCCTGCCTATGGTAACTTCATCATGGAAGTGCATGGAAATCTGTCTGTGGCCTACTATAACGTCTCTGAATGCATGTATAACTAATCTCTAACTAGAGGTGTCAAGTAACGAAGTACAAATACCTCATTACCTTACTTAAGTAGAACTTTTGGTTGTGTATGCTTCACAGGAGTAATTATTTTTTAGACGGTTTTTACTTTTACTCCTTACATTTTCACGCAATTATCTTTACTTTTTACTCCTTACGTTTTAAAAACAGCCTCCTTACTCTACTTCATTTCGGCCTTTAAAAAAACTATCCAGTTAAATTGTGCCATCCGGATAGAGTGAATTTGGTTGTGGTTGGATGAGAAGTATAAACATATTTGGTTTGTACGTGTCTGGTCTCTGAAACACATGTTAATGCTCAATAATGCACATATATGGTTCTTTAATATATTTGCATTATACTAAGATGCATTCATTTTCAATGGCTTTTAGCCTTAATGGTTTTTCCCCGCTTATATTACTTTTACTTTTATACTTTAAGTACTTTTGAAACCAGTACTTTATACTTTTACTTGAGAAAAATAAAAATAAATAAATTTTGAGTTGATACTTCAACTTCTACAATACTTCAACTTCTACAGGAGTATTTTTGAACTCTAATATCTATACTTCTACCTGAGTAATGAATGAGAATACTTTTGACACCTCTGTCTTTAACACTCGTCCTGACTTTTCCTGTTTTCCTCACTGACGGCTCTGCTTATAAAAATGGAATACCATACGCAGGTTATACAATTTGTGATAATTCTTAATTGTTGAAAGCGCCCCCCTCTCCAGCTCCACCCAAGTAGATGAAACTATATACTGATCAAAAGGTAAAACTGTTACAATCTATACAGATTCCAGATATGCTTTTGGTTGTGTATATTGTATCTTATAGATTTTATATATTGTGGGCGAACCGAGCATTTATCGCATCCTCGGAGATAAATGTGGTTAATTGATTGGTGAACTGTTACAAGCCTGTCAACTACCTTCATCTATTGCTTTGTTAAATGTGAAGCCCACACCCAGTCCAACCCTGTTTTCACTAGGCAATGCTTCAGCTGACCATGCAGCAAAAGAAACTGCCAAATTTGGCTTACCTGTCTATGTAAAACTTTGCCCTTCTATACCCGCTAACGACCTGGTTTCTCCTAATGATGTAGCTCTCCTACAAGAAGACTACTGAGGTGAAGGAAAAACGGATTGTAGCATTCCCATGGTTGTAAAAATGTAAATAATTTGTGGGTCAGCAACGACGGCCGCGTTGTTGCACCAACATCCTTGTACACGTGAATAGTTGATCACAGTTGGCAATCACAGATGAGAAAAAGGGGGAATGTGTCAGATAGTGTTGAAAGACTGATAAGCTCCAAGATTTGCATCCTATAAAAATATTGCAAACATTATCAACACTTCCCCCCACCGTGATTTTTTTTGAAGCTCTGCAAATAGACATTATGTGAGGGATATGAAATTATTCTTGTATGAAAATGTTCATGTATGAAAATGTTTTTGTATGTGCAGAGAATTTTAAACTGGACTTAAATGGACAATGTTGACACCTGTTAACACCCATTAGGAAGCACAAAACTCACGCTTCATGAAAGGATTATGGGTAGACCTATGACCATACCAAGCAATTCAGTTCTGTATATATGAAGAAGATGGACTTCCATGCCATGGATGAATCCATGATATCATTCTGTTGTACTCTAAACTTTTGCTGTCCAGTCAATCCACAGACAAGTAAAAGCTGTCCAGTCTCCTCCTAGTCACAAACCGTGCCATAACCTCCAACCCGGCAACTGGGTCTGTGTCAGGGAGTTCCGACGGAAAAACGCCCTGAAACCTCGCTGGTCTAAACCTCAACACGTCCTGCTCACCACCAACACCGCCGTCAAGTGTGAGGGGCGTCTAACCTGGTTCCACGCATCCCACTGCAAGAACACAACTCCTCGACCATGCAGCGGAAACCAGCCGATTCCTTCTTCTTCCTGCCCGGAAGTAGCTGAGCTCCAGCACCTGGGACCTCTGCAGAGGAGCAGGGGAGCAGGGGAGCAGGGGAGCAAAGGAGCAGCACAGGCCAAACTGTGACTCCACATGCTCTCCTTCTGAAGAACCGCTTGTTAAGCCTAAAACCAGCCAAAATCCACTATTATAGCTACCTTGCTACAATGGTTAATCGCTGTTCCATACCTCTACCAAAGGATGTTTACTGGATTTGTGGCGTGAAGGCTTGTGAATATCTTCCAAACGGTTGGTCTGGAATATGTGGTCTGGGCCATGCGGTACCAGCCATGAGAATCGTTCACATTGTTAGAAGAGAATTGTACACACACACACAAACACCATGGACAAGATTTTTTGGTGCCCTCGTTCCAAATTACGGAGTCATGGCAGCTTTGGAACAGATAAGATATTTATCCCATGCAGTTGAAGATTAGCCAACACCACTGCAAAAGACATGCCTATGCTCTCACAAGAAATGACTGCTTTAGGGATGATGGATTTATTAGCTTCTCAAGGGGGAACTTGTGCTGTCATTAAAACTGAATGTTGTACATTTATACCCGCAATGCCACAGTCCAAGAAATAACGCATCACTTGAAAGACATTGCTAAAACGTTACATACAACTGTCGCAACTAGTTTTTTGATTGCTTTAAAGAACAGTTAGGACACGTTGGTTACTTGATATTTGAATTTGTTTTGTTGGCTTGTTGTTATTTGACTTCTGATCACATGTTTAAGGTTCACTTGCAAAATACTCCACTGTAATTCAACAAAAAGAAAAAAAAAAAAAAAAAAATTGTGAATTGATGAAGAATTTTGACAGCTTGGCCCCCTGCAGGGGGAGGTCGCCCCAGTCCTACCTCCTGCAGGGCTTTGAACTGGACTCAAGACCTTTTGAGGAAGCTACAACTTGCTACTCAACTTCCTACCCCCCGGGCAGATCCCGACACCTGGAAGTTGGTTCAAACAGACAGGAATCAAGAGAGCACCCCATGGGGTGATTTGGAGGTCTGTGTCAGTCATGCCAAATGTCTGATAATGACATTTGGCCCGATTCACATCCGACTGTAAATTACTTTTTGTCTCTTGCCTGATTAGTGTATTCCTGCATTTGTTAAACTCCTTGTTGTATAAGAATCTGATTACAACCTCACTCGAGGTCAGCATTTCTACCAGACCTCTGGCCTGTGTAGAAGTGCTCACCGCCGGCTCAATAAAACCTCATAAAAACCACAAAGCGGACTTCTGAACTGGTTTGATAAATTCCACAACAATTGCAAATGGTCATTTATCCCCTACAATGAAACGGGGACTCATTACCCTATTGCCAAAGCCCAACAAAAATAAACTCTCACTTGAAAATTGGAGGCCAATTACACTTTTGTGTAATGATTATAAGATGTTAGCTCATGTATACTCAAGCCGCCTGGATTGTGGCATAACTAAACTTGTTGATGAATGCCAGTCGGCTTTCATAAAAGGCAGAAACATACATAATCACACGAGGTTGATACTTGATATGTTGGATTATAGTAATTATATTGATTCTGAAAACTTAGTGCTCTTTCTAGATTTTTATAAGGCTTTTGATAGCGTGGAACATCCCTTTCTTTTGGAAGCTTTAAGCTTTCTGGGCTTTGGTAAAAACTTTTGTAATATTGTTCAAATGTTTTATACGGATATAAGCAGTTGCGTTTCTCTTAATCCTGGTATGACGCCTAGGTTTATGGTATCGCGAGGTATTCGACAAGGCTGTCCTATATCCCCAAAGCTTTTCATTTTGGCAACTCAATTACTAACTATCCTAGTTCAACAATCCCCAGAAATAGAAGGTATTACCATTCTTAACAAAGAGTTTAAATTGAGTCAATTTGCGGACGACACATCTATTTTCTTAAAAAACAAATCAATGGTGGGAAGAATATTAAACAAGATCTCTTTTTTCTCTAATGCTTCAGGTCTGTCTCTTAATATCAACAAATGTGAAATACTCCCTATTCATGAATGTCCTGACTCCATTATAGAACAAATAAATGTTGTATCTGAGGTGAAATACTTAGGAATAACCATATCAAAAGATCTTATTAGACGTGAAGATGTAAATGTATCCAGCCGTATTACTGATGTGAAGAAATCCCTCAGCCGTTGGCTAACAAGAGACCTTACAATATTTGGCAGAATTATTCTGTCTAAGGCAGAGGGAATCTCTAGATTGATATATCCATGCCACTCCTTGTATGTTTCTTCCAAAAATATAAAAAAAGCAAACTCTGTAATTTTCCAATTTTTGTGGAGGAATAAAACCCATTATCTTAGAAGGTCACAACTTGTTAAAGATTATGAAAGAGGTGGTGTGAAAGCGCTGGACTTCGAGGCAATGGTTGGTACATTTAGGATTAACTGGATCAAGGCTTGTCTGTCTCAGCCTGACTCTCTATGGTTTCATATCCCCAGGTCCTTGTTTAGTAAAATAGGTGGATTAGAGTTTCTCCTAAAATGTGATTTTGAAGTGGGCAAGATTTCTGTTAAGTTGTCAAATTTACACAAGCAGATTCTCAATTTCTGGAAAATGCTGTTCAATCATAATTTTTCACCCCATAGATCAACTCTATGGAACAATAGAGTAATACTATCTAATAGAAGATCTTTGTTTAAACAAAACTGGTTTGAGAAAGGGATATTTTTTGTCACTGATCTACTAGATGATATTGGGAATGTCATTGATTTTGCTTCCTTCTTGACCAAATATGGTTTAAATTGTCATGCAGAATTTACAAAGGTTTGTAAAGCCATTCCCCTGCCACTTATTCATTTGATTAAAAGTGCTCTAATGTATGGCGATATTGAGACAGCACTTCCCGTGTTAGTTATTGAGGATTATGGGTTATTGGATAAGAAATGTAACAACAAGTTTATAAGTGCTGTCTTTAAGTCGAGATCATTTAACGACTATCACAGAGGTTTATATTCTGACACTTCACAGTCTTTAAGTTTGTCTACATTAGAAAAAGCCCACTCAAACTATATAAAATGGCCCATTCCCCCCAAAGTCAAGGGAACTCATATTAAATTGATCAATAAAATGTATCCAACCGCTGAATTCTTGAGACGTAGATTTAAATTTGAAGTTGACCCCTGTGTTTTTTGCAATGAATCGGAAGAATCTCTTGATCACATGTTTTTATTGTGTCCTGTCTCAAAAATCTTTTGGCAAGAAATTAGAAATTGGCTATCTTTAAAAATAAATGACATTCCAAATACTGGCTAAATACCACATACATTGTTGTAAGTGGAGAAAAATGAAGCCCTCTTTCCATTTTTTTATAAATGATTTCAAAAGTTTTTTTCTTTCTTTAAAAAATATTAAGTCAAATAACTCTGCAAAAAAATTAGTAACCGATATATCAAAGTATCTTTATTTTAAGTCTCTTTCCGAAATGTCGATGCTATTTGCTTTGTAATGCCTTACTGTTCCTTCGTATTGACTTTACTTGTCTCTTATCTTTGTTTATATGTCTCTTGTTCATAAAACCTCCTGGATGTTCTTTTTTCTTATATTTCCTCTACTAGTAGTTTTGTATAAAGTGTGTTTTTCTTGTTTAAAAAATTCTGTTCAATAAAAAAAAAAAAAAAAAAAAGCCTGCAGCTGGGTTGCAATAAACTGAGAGAAGAAGATGAGAGAAGAAGGAAGTGTTTGTTATGGCCCGGATACAGTATTTTATTGTGGAGGGTTTATCCCGGAAGTGTGTTTGTTATGGCGGCCCGGATACAGTATTTTATTGTGGAGGGTTTATCCCGGAAGTGTGTTTGTTATGCAGCAGGAGAAGCTGCTCTGCTAAGGAAGCTTCAGCGTAAACATGGTTAAATAACTAACTAACTACCTAAGGCCGGGAATCGAACCCTCGACCAGCCGGTCACCACCCGGTACCAGCCCGGTAACCAGGTCGACCCGCCGCGGCAGCTCGGTGAGTCTCCCGCCGGTACCGGTCCAGTTTACCGGGTTTGCGCCAAACAGCTCTGGTACCGTCAGGTGGTTCCGCTAGCCCGAACCGGGTTAATGTTCCCGGTACTGGGTCGCCGGTACCAGCGACCCGGAACCGGTCCAGTTTACCGGCGACCCGGTGTTCTGCCAATGTTTGCTACCTGCCGAGAAATGCTACTTTGTGGTTCTGCGCATGCGCAGTTGATTTTCAGTTTGCCACGCTAAATGGATAATATGGGATGTTGAGTATTTGATCCTTCAAAATACACGGCCCATTACATGAATTGCATTACACTTTGTGAACATTATACGATACAAAAGGAAAAATAAATAATTCTATCGGTGCGTCCGAAATGCCATACTAAACAGTATATACTAAAAAGTATACTTCATTTCGGCACACTTTTGAGTAAATATCAGTAGTATGCATTAATTCGGACGTACTATTAAGAGCGCACACGTCTAGGGCTGCAGCTATCGAATATTTTAGTACCGAGTATCAAGTATTCTACTGAAAATTCCATCGATTAATCGAATAATCAGATAAAACATATTTTTGTTTAGTTAAAGAGCAATTATAAATATACATAAGATGTTAGATGTTAATTGACATTACTAAGACTAAATTATATAATACAGTAGGTTCATGGCTGTGCATTTAAAAACCCTGAACTTACACCAGTTGACCAAATTCACTGCCATCACTCAAAAAACTAAGGATCTTACCCAGAAATGTTCTTATTTCTAACCTAAAAATGACATTACACCTGATAACACACAAAACTTAAAAGGTTAGGTGTTTTTCCCACGTGTTTCAATTGAACTTTCATTTGTGTCAAGCAAATTTAAAGTTCTAGTTAAGTTTTAAGTTAAAGTATAAGATTTTGAGTTTTGGCAGTGTTCAAAATAAAATTCTGAGACCTGCTGTATTGGAGCACATTAGACACCAGTGCTGCTTGTTTTATCCACGAATGACTACAGAGCTAAAATTGAAAACAACTAATTTTTATTTTTCTGACATTTTCTGCCTTTTTTTTAGTTAAAACTGTAGCGGGAACAGATGTTTAGAGGAACCTATGTATGTAAGGGGTTAGAGGGGGAACATATAGGAGAACGGACCAGACGAATATAGCGTGGATTGAAAATAAAAGTTAAGCACTGAGCTACATGTGTCTCCCGTCTGGGCTATTGCAGACTGCCTGAGCACGACATGTTACTAAAACCAAACATATCCGCCTCCTCTTTCTTCTTCCTTTACGTGCGCGTTGTGCCACATTAAATGTAGTCCGGGCGAAACACCCTGCCTTGAGCTGGCAAAATTAAACGATTCCTCGAGGCAGAGAAAATTCCTCGATCATTTTTTGTAATAGAATTACTCAAATTATTCGAGGAATCGTTTCAGCCCTACACACGTCACTTCCTGCCGTACGGAGGGGGGGAGTTGTTACCATGGTAACCTTTCAAAGCAGCAGTAGCAGCACCACTCCGCTATTTCCTGGCCGAAACATGATGACATTATATAATATTATTATATACGAATATTATGATATTGTAGAATAATATTATTATACTTAATTTTATACTTATGACATATACGTATTACTTAGCAACCAATCACCGCTGAATTGCATTGTGGGAGGTTTCTGCTCGGCTAGTGTCCATCAATCCACACTAATACATTTCTCCGGAATGAGTATGGATAGAGCATACATTTTGCATACTCATTAGGGTGGAAGTAAGCAATTTCGGACGTGGGTGCAAGGTGCATTCTGGGACACGGCGGCCATTGCCGATGCCTTGTGAGTGCAAACAAAGCAGTGTACTAGCAGTGTGGTAGCACGGAACGCAAAAAAAAAAGTTAAAATGTTGGAAAGGAACTGGTATTTACCGGGATACCTTAAACAAGGTAGCCTGGGACCGTTATTTGGAGAAAATAGTGATAATTAACGGACAAGATCGCTAATGGTGTAACTTTTCACCGCTTTCATGCTCGGAAGTAGAGCCACGGAGACCAAGCATCTGAAATAACAGCGTCGTCGGCTCTCTTGGATCGCAGCTGTAAGACGACCAAACATAACTTTCCACAGTATCCCGATTTCGATGAGTCTGCTCCCTGCATTTTCATTCTGGTAAGTTAAAGATAGTGTACGGTTATCTTTTTATACAGTCTCTTCTTCAACCGCGACACCACACACACATATAGAAGTGCGCACACAAACGCACGTAAAGGCAGTCACAAGGCTAACACTATCTAACTTACATCATGACATGTAAGAAATTGAAGAGTTATTACAGGTGCCATGTCATGATTATGAGTGTCACGTCTATCTAATGCATAGTGTTAGCCTTGTGACTGCCTACGTGTGTTTGTGTGCGCGCTTGTATGTGTGTGGTGTCGCGGTTGAAGGAGAGACAATGTATAAAAAGATAATCGTACACTATCTTACCAGAATGAAAATGCAGGGAGTAAACTCATCGAAATCGGGATACTGTGGAAGGTTATGTTTGGTCGCTGCGATACAAGCGAGGCGACGACTCTTTGTTATCTCAGATGCTTGGTCTCCGTGGCTCTGCTTCCAAGCAGGAAAGCGGTGAAAAGTTACACCAATAGCGATCTTTTCACCACGTCTGTTATGGGTGCAGCTGCTGCACCCACAACACAGCAATGGGTTACCATGGTTTACAGAATAACGGAAAGTATTGATTACAAGTAAGACACAACGAAGAGGGAGCACGTCTGTACACAGTGTGCAGTGGCCTGAAGAGCAGCTAATGTAGCATCGGAAATGGTGGGTCCGCCAAGTGATGATGTCAAGACGACCAAGCCCTATTGGATATTCATTCTGTCATTGGCCTTTATTTAACCAGGCTGGTAATTAAGAACATTTTTATTTACAATGACGGCCTGGCAAGAGACAAGGAAGTGGTTTAGGGAGCAAAGCAGCAGAAATTGGCAGAACACCGGTCCAGTTTACCGGCGACCCGGTACCGGTCGGGGATACCGGGTTCAGCCCTGCAGGAGACGTGGGAAAGGGATCTGAACCTGACATTTAGTGATGAAGATCGGAACAGAATTTGTAAAAATATTAGCGTAGTTTCAAGGGATGCAAGAGTTCATTCAGTTCAGAATTATACATGTTTTTACTGGACTAACCTAACTCCTAACGCTTACCTAACGCTAACCTAACTCCTAACGCTAACCTAACTCCTAACGCTAACCTAACTCCTAACCCTAACCTAACTCAGCAAGTACAAAAAAGAATACCCAAAATTAAACAAAAAACCCTACAGACCAGTCGCGAAATTATCATCTACAAACAAACAGGACAGGACCCTAAACACAACCGAATCACGAGTTCATAACAATAACAAGCAACCTAGCCCTAACACCCAAAAATGGTCACTTTTGCGTCCACCAGGACCTCACCCTTGAATATAATTTACTATACCCCACCAGGTGACTCCGACCAACCCAAAACTCAAACCTTAATCCTACCCTGACCCGAACCCTAATCCTAACCTCAACCTAACCCGAACCCTAATCCTAACCTCAACCTAACCCGAATCCTAACCAACACCCTAAACCCAACCCTAACCTCAAATCCCTACCCTAACCCGCACCCCTAACCTTAACCTAACTCTGACCCCAAAACCTAAGCTTAACCTAACCCTAACACATTAACCTAACCCTAACCCCAAGTTCTAACCCTCACCCTAAAATATAACCTTAACCTAACCCTGACCCCAAATTCTAACCCTAACCCCAAATTCTAACCCTAACCCTCACCCTAAAACCTAACCTTAACCGAACCCCTAACCTTAACCTAACCCGAATTCTAACCCTAACCCCGACCCCAAACCCTAACCCTAACCTAAACCTAACCTAAACCTAACTGTGGCAAGGGTGGAGGAGCAGCCATAACGATATTCAGGTGTTGTTGATTATGGGGGGTCTGGTTGTGTGAGCGTCCTTGATACTTAATCACTGATACCATCTGTATTGATCACTGATATTGGTATCGATCACTGATTTTGGTATCGATCACTGATATTGGTATTGATCGCAGATATTATCGGTGTCGATCGCAGATATTATCGGTATCGATCACTGATATTATCGGTATCGATCACTGATATTATCGGTATCCATCACTGATATTATCGGTATCCATCACTGATATTATCGGTATCGATCACTGATATCGGTATCCGTCACTGATACCATCGGTATCCATCACTGAGAGAATTGATCCCTGCGTTCCAGCAGACGGTGAGGCGAAGTCAGTGAGATCCGGAGGACAGCGGAGACCTCGGACAGATCTGGACGTCGGCCATGCCTCAGACAGGAAGTCCCGTTAACCGCGCCCAGGAAGTGGAGATGACACCTGTCTCAGGTGAGGAGCTCAGGAGCAGACAGTTGAACACGTGAGGAGGGGGGGGGGCACAGCTTTGGTCACAGCTTTGGTCACACCTGTATCTCTATCTCCCGCTCAGGTCAGGGGGGGCTGGGCAAGGAATCCGTTGCCATGGAGACAGGAGAGTCCAGCGAGGACGAACTGGGACGGCTGGACATCGATCTGGACCGGAAGTCCAGACGGCACAACCTGACGTCCAGCAACGTCCGCGCCATCCTGCACGTGAGCAGCCTCCGTCTTGCACCTGAACCAGTTTACAGGTGGTCTCTGTGCACCTGAACCAGTTTACAGGTGGTCTCTGTGCACCTGAACCAGTTTACAGGTGGTCTCTGTGCACCTGAACCGGTTTACAGGTGGTCTCTGTGCACCTGAACCGGTTTACAGGTGGTCTCTGTGCACCTGAACCGGTTTACAGGTGGTCTCTGTGCACCTGAACCGGTTTACAGGTGGTCTCTGTGCAGGTTAACTAGCTAAAAGCTGTTCTCTGACGCGCGTCTCTGTTCCAGGAGGTGATCACCCACGAGCACGTCGTGGCCATGATGAAGGCCACCATCAGGGACACGCAGGACCTGCCCATGTTTGTGAGTTGGTTTCCATCGTGATCCATCAGCTGATGGTCGGAGTTCAACCTGCAACTCCTCGTGTCGACATTCAGGACCTCTTGAAGGGTTCACGTCACGCTTTTCTGTTTTTATAAAGTGTTTCTAAACGAATACCGTAGAAATCACCGTAACCTCAAAAATTAGTTGTACTTGCAGATTAGGTCCGGGGAGGTTATGACCACTGCTTCTAAACAATTATATCAGAACTTAGATTTTTATGACAGATTGGATGTTAGAAGCAGAGGTGGTTAACTCTCCTGGTTTCTGTTGGCAGTAATTTCAGCAACATTGATAGACGACATGAACACGTATAAGTTAAAAGGACCTTGGTTGGTCTGCAGGAACCCTGTCGATCCATCGCTGAGGAGGATTAGCTAACTAATATTCAGCTGTAACCTAAAACTACTAAAACTGGTGCACGTTGTTCTGGTCTCAGATTAGGTGCAGGGCAGCATGCAGCTCCTGAAGCTCTGGCCTGCAGACATGGGTGGGGGGAGCACAACAAACTGAAGAAATAATAGTGTTTTCAGCTGTTTTCTAGAAGTCTCATCTGAGACTATGAAACCAAGAGAAGGGGGTCGAGGTCCAGCAGGAACCAGCAGATCTCTGCTCAGATGACCTCAGAACAACCACAGCAGCTCAGAGACGTACTGCGGGGACCATTTAGAGCTCTGAACCTTGAATTGAACTAGAACTTAAAAACTAATCCTAAAACTGGAAGTCAGTGAAGCATTTTTATGATTGGAGTGATGCGGTCCCTCTTCCTGGTGGTGAAACAGCTGCTGCAGGCCATTCAGGGACTGATGAAGAGAGAATTACAGTAATTCAGCTGTGAAAGCAGGAATAATCATTTCCATTTCTGCCTTAAAAACAACATGTCTTATGTTTCATTGATGGAAAACACTGAACATGAACCTGAGCATCTCAGGACACAGAATGGTCCAGAACAACCCGAGGTTGCACAAGGTAAGGTTACGGTTAGGGTTAGGCCTCGGTTTTATCGTCGGGATGTAACTGTCAGGAGCACAAATAACAGTCTCTCTTTAACTTGAGTTTAACTGCAGAGAGTTTATATCCGACCAGGACTCGATGACCGTCAACCTTTTAACTCATCTGGATGGACATAGCAAAGAAGCGGGGTATCATCAGCATAAAGATGATGGGAAACGCTGCTAAACTTTGTAATTAATTGACCACGAGGCAACGTGGACAACGCTAACAGAATGGGTCCAAGAACAGGTCCCAGAGGAACACCGCAGGGCAGGAAGGTCTGCTGATAGACAGAGAAGCTCCTGGCAGGTGAATCAGAGACTCCCACCATCTGGTGGAGCCGTCCAACAAAATAAGTCTCAGAAGCTGAGCTTCGGTCCAAAAGAACCAGTACTGAACTAACCCCCACCCCCCCCATGACACCTGGAACGCGTAGAATAACGGCTGTTTACTGAGTAATTCCTGGTATTCAGGTGGTGCCCCGTTCGGATTTATTCATATTGATGATTGATTAAGTTTATCAATAAACAAAAACTTTATTGAAAATATACAAAATCTCAAACAGGATAATGGACAAATAGCAATTTAAATGCAATATGAAAAGAAAGGAAAACCTACAATAAAAAATGGGGATTCTTGTGAAGAGTACAAAAAATAAAAAACAAGGCGCTCTAATAATTAAAAGGTGCATATGAATAACAAAATAAATTAAGCATTTAAATTCACATGATGGAGCATAGAAAAGGAGAGGAATTATTAGATTAGAATAACAAGTAACGAGCAATGTCTAGACTTATTTGACTTGCATTTTTGTTTTCTACTCTTTTGAGACATGTAAAAAAAATCTTAAAATCGTTAATAAAAGGAGGAGGGTTTACAATTTCTCCATTTGGCACAATGAATATGGTACTTACCATCAGAAACAGAAAATTCCAAATCATCCATGAAGAAAACAATATGGCTTCATTTTTTTTAAAGAAATTCTGCCACAGGATAGACCTTATTCATAATTGTAAAATGTACTTCTTTAACTTTAGGCAATATACCGGGACCGCAGACCAGAACGCAGCTCTCGAGGCTCCGGCCTGCAAACATGCTCAAAAGAGAAAAAAGAGATGGACAAAAACGATAGCTATGAGATATTTATAATAATAAAAATGGAAATGGAGAAGAGAGGAAGGGAAAAGGAGAGGAGAAGAAGGGTGAAAGGCACCGCCCAGCGGATCATGTCGGTGCCCCCCTGCAGCATAGGCCTATTGCGGCCCTATGCTGCAGGGGGGCAAAGCTATATTTGAGACTAACTATTATAGCCTAGGGAAGTCGCTAAAGCTGAAGAAACGACCACAACCGACTGGTTGATTTCTTCTCTAATTCTTGTGATTTTACTGTTAAAGAAGCTCATAAAGGCTTCACTACTGAGAGCTGCAGGAATGCACGGCTCAACAGAGTTGTGACTCTTTTGGCCCTTTTGCACTAGTATCTACTCAGCTCGGTTCTACCCGCCATGGCCCCGTCTTGCGCTTTTGCACTAGGGGCTGAGGTGGGTAGAGCCGCTCCAAGCAGATACTTTTTCTGTAACCATTCTGGCGAGGTTCTAACCGGGCTGAGCCGGGACTATTTCTGACGTCACCACCCTCTGCGCCACCGATTGGTCGGGGGGCGGGGCCGTCATCACCCTCCACGCCACTGATTGGTCGGGGGGTGGGGCCGTCAGACGTTTGAATCAGGAAGCAGGAGTCAGCGCGAGAACGACTCGCGGCTTGCGGCGATTTTATTATAAAGCGCAAAACGTCTGTTGGGTGATCCAACTCTAGAACAGATGTTCATAAACCTGGGGGCTGACGAGCGAATTAAAAAAGGGATGTAGACGGGCTGTTTTACTCTCAGCCGCTCGCGGCTCCAGCTGATTTCTCATCAGCGCCGACACGAACAAAGCGGTTGCGCTCGATTGCATCGAGTACGTCACAGCAGCTTCACCCCAATCCCCCCACTTCTCACCTGGCTGTGGAAAAACAAACAGGGACAAAACGGGTGGAGCTGCGACAAGCCGCGCTGCGCCGCGCCGGGCTAAGGCGGTACTAATGCAAAAGCGCCATTTGTCAGCCTGGCTACAGTGCTGAACAGAAAACGTGGGTTACTTTTGTTATCCTCTATCAACGTTGAATAATAAGCTTTTCTGGCTTTGCGAATGGCTTTTTTATACACTATTAGAATATCTTTCCATTCACGATAGGAGTCTACAGACTTACAAGAGTACCACTTCCTTTCCATTTTACGCACGTTTTGTTTCAACATGCGAATATCTGAATTATACCAGGCAGTTAAGCTCCTGTGGCTAGAAACCCTCCTTTTCAAAGGAGCAACTTCATCTAAAGCTGAGTGCAACAGATCAGCAGAGTTACTAACAAGAAAATCATCATCAGAGGTAGAACCCAGGTCACTGGCCTCTACTGCTTCACTATTTTCCACTGTCGTAAGATGAGCAATGGCCTCCTTATATTTAGCAATAGCTTCATCAGACAAACATCTGCTAAAATAATACCTCCTATTTTGCACTTCAACATCAGCAAAATGAAATTCAAATGTTATTAAGTAATGGTCGGATAAAAGGGAGTTCACAGGTGACACCAACAGATCATCAGTTTCAACACCGTAGGTGAGAACGAGATCGAGAGTATGATTAAAACAGTGCATCGGTTTGTCCACTTTTAAAATCACCCACTATGAGGAATTTATCTGTACTGATCAATAATCCAGAAAGGAAATCTGAAAATTCCCACGGAGCGACGGAGCGAGAGCATGCGACTAAACATGTTATCGCTGGTCAGATTGGGGAGGGGACCAGAGAAACCTACGGAGTCCGACATGGTTTTGGCGTAGTTACACACCGAGACAATATTCATTTTGGTCACTTCCGACTGGCGAAGACGGGAGTCATTAGCTCCGACATGGATGATAACTTTACCAAATTTACGATTACCTTTTGCCAGTAGCTTCAAATTTGCTTCAATGTCGCCTGCTCTGGCCCCCGGGATGCAACTATGGTCGCTGGAGTCGGCTTCACATGCCTGACTATGGAGTCGCCAATCACCAGGATCGGGTTCTCAACGGGTGTGTCGCTGAGTGGGGAAAATCGGTTAGACACGTGAAGCGAGTGGTGGTGTTCCGTGCACCTTTTAGGACTACGCTTCATCCGAACCATCACCCACCGGCCCTGCCTGGCCGGCTGCTCGGGAGCTGTAGGGGAGCAGCTAACGGCAGCTACTACAGGCTGGTCGGCCGCTAACTTAGCCTGGTTAGCTGACGAGTCTATCGGACTATGGTCAAATTGGCAGAACTGGACCTCTAACTGACTGAGCCCCGCCTCCAACCCTGCAAATAAACTACACTTTAAGCACTTACCGTCTTGGCTAAAGGAGGCAGAGGAATAGCTAAACATTTCACACACTGAGCAGCAGAGAGGTGAAACGGTGGAGAAACGGAGACGGAGAGGCCATGCTAAGATGCTAACGGAAGCTAACGGACAGAAAATGTATTGGTGATTGGTGACAATGAAAGTTGCGGAAGAGAAAATGAGCGAGTGTTGAAATAAAGACAGAAATGTACCAGATATATTGCTATTTTACCAGAAAACAATCTAAGTTTAGACAAAAAAGTCGGGAGAGATCAGAGCCTGCAAACGCTGCGCAGCAGCAACAGACCGCAACACCAGGAAGTGACGCGATGCGTGACGCAGTACGTTACCCAATCAGCAAGCCAGAGCAAGTTATTCAGGTTGTTCAGCTAACAGGGTTTCTGTCATCCACCAGGAGCCGAAGATGACCCGGTCCAGACTGAAGAAGGCTCAGGAGGGACAACTGAACCCCGTCTCCCCCCAGGTAAAGAGTCTTTACTACCTGCTGAATCTACCTGTCCGCTCCGTCAACCCCCCGAGCTGTTTCAGTGAGAACATTTAAAACTACTGCTGTTTACTTAAGGCTGGATTATGGTTCTGCGTTAAATCCACACCGAGCGTGCACCGCAGGTTGCGCCGTGTTGCGCACCCCACGGCGCACCCCACGGCGCACGCCACGCCTAGGCGCCTCCCAAAAATTGTAACTACGACCCTACACAGACCGAGAGGGCTGTGATTGGTTTGCTTGGTAGCAACCAGTTCCAGTTCCGGTTCGTGAAGTGGCGGCGGCCTCCGTCAGTCGTTTATCGACTATGGATGCTTGCCAGTGCACTTCCTTGACCGTTCGTGTTTTTTTGTTTTGGTTTTTTGCACAATAGTTGTCCATATCTCTTTGATTCACTGTGACCGGAAAAGTCGGATAAACCATTCAGGAAAAGATCGCACCCCCCTAGCGCTCTGGGGGGGTTTTGCACCGCAGCGAAATGGAGTGACAGAGAAGTCCGAAGGGTTCACGACGGCGTCACGGCAACGGCGTGTGTTCTGCGATGGTGTAACGCAGAACCATAATCCAGGCTTTAGCTGAGCTTGGTAGCCTGAGGACCCATGAGGAGGTCTGGTTCAGGAGTTCCTCCCTGCTACAGGGTCTGGTTCAGGAGTTCCTCTCTGCTCCAGGGTCTGGTTCAGGAGTTCCTCCCTGCTCCAGGGTCTGGTTCAGGAGTTCCTCCCTGCTCCAGGGTCTGGTTCAGGAGTTCCTCCCTGCTCCAGGGTCTGGTACAGGAGTTCCTCCCTGCTCCAGGGTCTGGTACAGGAGTTCCTCTCTGCTCCAGGGTCTGGTTCAGGAGTTCCTCTCTGCTCCAGGGTCTGGTTCAGGAGTTCCTCCCTGGTGATAGCAGCTCCAGATGGGCAGCAGGAACACAGGAACCAGCAAAGTTCCAGGCTACGTCTGCGGTGCCTCATAACCACCTGCTGCAGGTAGATGTTGATGTTCCTCATGAGGTTAATAACCCGTCTGTGTTTCAGCCTCCTCAGTTTGTGGACATCGATCTGGATGATGATGAAGACTCGTCAGATGAAGAGTATTGTCCCGAGGAGGAGGATGAGGAGGAGGAGGACACCGCTGAGGAGGTGAGTGAAGCCGACAGGTCCGACAGGTCGGACGTGGCTCTGTCTAACCACCAACAGGATGTGATGAAGCTGAGGACGACCTTAAAGGCCCATCTATGCTTGCAGTTCAGAATGCGTACGCGTGACGTCACGCGTATCCTGCGTTCATTTGGCGCGTCGACAGGCACGTTCTCAAAAAGACACTGAACGCGTACGGGACCTGCAGTTCTCGCTCTGGGCACTAGTATCGCTGTTCCCAGTCTGATCCCAGCTGGCACGATTATGCTGCTCTCAGCTGGAGAAAGTTCCCCATGCAGGTTAACTTGCCCCTCGTTAACTCACTTTAACTTCACTTTAGTTTTACACCAGAATTTGTTTTTTTTTTTTAATTGAAAGATAGATACAAACAAACAAAGCACATAAAAGGAGGCCTTGGCCATGCCCAATTAATGCGCAAGGCCAAAGCAAAACTTTTTATAACAATCATGAAAAATGCAGGGGGTGATGGGGAAAAAGCTGTGGCAAAACATCAACAAATTAACAGGCAAACAGAGTAAACAAGGTAATAGTGAATTAGAACTGATTATTGATAATAAACTAGCAAGGAATCCAGCCTCTCTCGCCACCGAAATGAACACATTTTTCTTGAAATCGGTTGAGGACATTACAAAACTCTTCATGGGGGCGCCCTCTGGCTGTGCTGTCAGCTGGGGAGCTGGCACCGCAGCCGAAGGGCCTACGTTCAGTATACAACCGATTACAAGAAATGAAGTGGTTAAAATCACTGGCTCCTTAAACAGCTCTAAAGCCAAGGATGCCCATGGTATTGATACCATGTTCCTTAAAACCCATATCCAATCACTAGCCGATCCCATCGCACACCTTGTTAATCTGACAGATTAACAGACAGATTAAAGACAGACGTGCAGAACTATAGGCCCATCAGCATTCTACCTGCCCCCTCCAAAATACTAGAGAAATGGGTTCTAATGCAACTCACAGAATATCTAAATTTAGACCACACCCCGCTGCATCCTGCTCAATTTGGTTTCCGGAAACACCATTCAACTGAAACAGCCATCAACTTGTTTTTAGAAAAGACCAAGCACTCTCTTGACAAAACGGCATGTGTTGGAGCAGTGTTCCTAGATTTGAAAAAGGCATTTGATACCGTTGATCACACAGTACTGCTAAACAAACTGTCTTCTTTCAATTTTTCAGAACAGGCAATCAGGTGGACCAAATCATATCTAGCTGACAGGAAACAGTGTGTAGCCATCGAAGGTGCCAGATCCCTTCAACTGCCATGTACAGTAGGGGTTCCTCAGGGGTCAATACTCGGGCCTATCCTGTTCTCACTGTACATTAACGACATGCCTGATGTGTGCAAGAACACTCATATTCAAATGTACGCAGACGACGCAGTAATTTTTACTTCTGCCAAAACTGTTCAAGAAGTGTACTCACTACAGAACTGACCCATATCAATGAGTGACTGAAGAAATCATGTCTTCTCTGAAACTAAAAAAAAAACGTCTGCATGTACTTTTCAAAAAAACCAAAGAATCCAGATCACTCTGGCGTCTTCCTAGGAGGAGAGGAGCTAGAGCTAGTGAACAAATTCAAATACCTGGGAGTCACATTGGACTCCACCCTCTCTTTCCGGAATCATGTCAACAGGATCTCAAAAATAATCAAATTCAACCTTGCCAATTTCAAAACTATAAGACCATCTCTCACTACCAAGGCAGCCAGAGTGTTCATGCACGCAATGGTCATGTCACACATCGAATATGGATTCACCAACTGGTCTTTCACTACTAAAACGACACTCAACCAAGTAGAATCACTATACAAAAGAGCAATAAAAATACTTGACAAAAAAACCGTAACATACCACCATTGTCATATACTTAGAAAATATGGTCTGCTCAACTTCAACAACTTCACTGATTTTAAATATGCCTGTACCATATATAAAATACTGAAGGCTGAAGGGCCTAGCACCGCCTCCTATGTCTGCCTACGTCACGCAAAACGTGAATGCCATACCACGAGGGCAACTGTAAGAGGAGACTGCATGATCCCACACAGACGCACATCACGTGGACAGGCAGTACTCTCAAGCGTGAGTAGAACAGTCTACCAACTACCATAAGAGAATGTGACACATATGCTACATTTAAAGTTAACCTGAAAAAATGGTTGCTACACAGACAAACTTGTGACCATGTTTGATGTAACCACTGTTATCATGTAGCGCTGTCATACTGTTATTACTACTACCTCTCCTTTAGTTAATTATTTTATTTTTTTTCCCCATTCCCACCGTTCAATGACTTAAAACTAAAATCAATCCTTCACCACCACATCTAAACCAATAGCATGACCCGGTCTTGCATTGCTGCAACCCCATTCCACCTACATCCCCCTACCTCTTTTTTCTTTCTTTTTTTTCTTCTCTTCTTTTTTCTTTCTTTTCTCAAGTCCACAGTCCCATACACCACACACTTTACACCTCTACTCTGCACTTAATAGCTGTGACACCAGGACTTTACATAGACACTTGCACTTTATTTAGTCTGCTGCTATAACTTATAACTATAACTTATGAATGTAAAATACTATGAAATGTGTTATGGGGTTGGTTGTATTATTGTTGTATTGGTTTATTATTGTACTATTGTATTTTTTTAACTGAACACTCTATTGGTCTTAACTTGCCTGTTTTTATATCCTAGCCGGGGGGGGGACTGCCAATGGGAATTAGCCAATAGGCTACATTTGGGTGCATCTGCCTTTATTTGTAAACGCATAATGATGTGCACTGTCCCTCCTCACCAAATAAATAAATTGAAATTGAAAAGTCATATCAGAATTACAAACTTTTGCCTTGGGTTGAGCAACATCAGTATTACAAAATATACACTGAGAATCTAATTATTGTAC
Organism: Cololabis saira; assembly: GCF_033807715.1. NCBI lineage: Eukaryota > Metazoa > Chordata > Actinopteri > Beloniformes > Belonidae > Cololabis > Cololabis saira. Next base: position 5,517,357 of record NC_084589.1, read on the forward strand.
AACATAAAATAAAAATTAAATAAAAACAAGGGCCATCTTATATTAAATCCTATCTTTCAAGTAAAGAAAACTGTTTAAGGGCTTTCTTTTCTTTAACAAGACTCAAGGACTTACTCAAGAGCTTTAGCTCATTTCTCCAACGGGTCAAACACGGTTTGGTCTTAAAAAAATCTACATTTGTGAATGAAGAACTTTCCCAATAACACCAAATTATTAAGGACAAAGTCCAAATTCTTGTCTTCAACAAAATAATATTATTCTAGTCTATTCCACCCATTTTTTTGGAAAATCATATTAGGAAAAATAAACCAGATGGAATGTCTGTTTGTAAGGAAAGATTTTAACCATTTCAGTTTCAAGACACCATTCATAATATTGAAATCGATCACATTCAACATCATCATAGTTTTTTACCATGTCAATCCTTCTTATATATTGACATCTATTTCTCCATATGAACTTAAAATTAACTGTATTTATTGTTTTTTTGTTTGTTTTTTTATTTATTTAATTTTTTTTATCAATCAATAGCCAAAGTAACAATGGTACATACATCTCATAACTATTTTGAAGAAAAAAAAACAATAGAAAGATCACTACATTAAGTGACCGTAGTGTACCAAGTATCACTAAAAGAAAATCACAAGTCAAAGATTTTTTTACCCTTTTTTTTTTTTTTTTACCCCTCCAACATAGAAACATAAAAATAAAATAAAAATAAATGGATATGAAATTATAGCAGGATAAGAATTAATTACGCCAAAAAAAGAATAGAAAAAAAAAATAAAAATAAAAAATAAATAAATAAAAAAAAAATCAAGAAAGTTCAGGCCACCATGTTCATAGGAGTTCATTAAGACTGATTTTCTAATGTAGTGTATTCTGTTTTTCCACACAAAATTATAAAGTATGTTATCAATGGCTCTAGAGGTCTGTTTATTCACATCGAGAGATAAAGCTGCATAAGTCAATCGGGATATGCCCTCTGCCTTGGTTAGTAGAATTCTTCCTCTAATGGATAAGTCTCTTTGTAGCCAAGAGTTTAGTTTTTTCTGTATCTTTCTTATGGTAGGGCTGAAGTTCAAAGAGCATCTAGTGTCTTGATTTTTGTTAATAACAATACCGAGGTAAGTGACAGAATCTTTCACAGGAATGTTAGAGATAGAGGAAACATCACAATCTTTGAGAGCCAGCAGCTCACACTTATTAACGTTTAAACAGAGCCCAGAGGCATTGGAAAACATCTGAATTAAATTAATGGCTACTGAAACCTGTGAAGCATCTTTTAAAAATAAGGTGGTATCGTCAGCCAGCTGACTAATAATAATATCGTTTTCAGCTATTGTGATACCTTTCAAGGGGCTGATCTTAATGTAATCAGAGAGTAATTGAGCACAAATCAGAAACAAGTACGGCGAGACCGGACATCCTTGTCTGACTCCGCGCTTTAAATCAAATCTGGGAGAGGTGCCTGCATACAGTTTAATTGAACAATTTGCGTTATTATACATGGTCTTAATGGCGGCACAAAAGTAAGGGCCAAAACCAAAATTTTCCAAGGCCTGAAATATAAAGTTGTGTTCGATTGTATCAAATGCCTTGCGGAAATCTAGAAACAAAATTAAACTATCATCATTGCAAAGATCGGCGTAGTCAATAAGGTCGAGAACAAGCCTGATGTTATTAGATATATGTCTATGTCTCATAAACCCAATTTGGGTTTCATCGATAATGTAATCCAACACAGTTTTTATTCTGTTGGCAAAAATCTGAGCCAAGATTTTGTAGTCACCGTTAAGAAGGCAGATTGGTCGCCAGTTATCAATACAAAGCGGGTCTTTTCCAGGTTTTGGAATTAGGGTTAAAAGGCCTTGAGATAAAGTGGGAGGGAGAGTTTGATTTGTAATGCTTTCTATAAACACACCATGGAGGAAGGGGGCTAATTTTTCTGCAAAAGAAATATAAAACTCAGAAGTTAAGCCGTCGACTCCGGGAGATTTATTAAGCTTTAGGTGTTTAATGGCAAACAGGACTTCGTCTGGAGTTATAGGGCTATCACAGAGCTTTTTTTGGTCATTCTTGATTAATTTTGTTTCAGTGAGATATCCAAAGAAGTTGTTAGCATCAGCTTCACTATACTGTGACTCATATACATTTCTATAAAATGTGGAACAGTAATTAGCAATTGTTTTGGGGTCGTCAGTAGTAATTCCATTGATAGTGAGTTTTCGAATAGAATTGCTTTTACCACGAGATCTTTCTAATTGAAAGAAATATGCAGAATTTTGTTCCCCTTCCTCCAACCATTTCCTCCTTGACCTCACAAAAGCTCCCTCCGCTTTCATCCTGTATATTTAATTTAATTTATTTTGCTGTAAGATTAAATCCTGTATGTCATTTTCTGATAAATTTTCAGGTAAAATTTGCGAGAGAGCAGTTATTCTAGAAATTACATTTGTCTCCTCAATTTTTCTAGATTTGGATAATAAGGACCCATACTCTCTTAAATACTTAGCTACCTCAAATTTAAAAAGTTCCCAGTTTCTGCAAAAGCATTTATCATTTAAAGCCTTGTTCCAGAAAAAGTTTATCAATGTTTGGACCTTCTTAATTACTGAATCGTGTTTCAAAACAGAATTATTAAGTTTCCAATAAGCGCCTCTAAATGTGTGAATTGTGCTAGATTTAACAAAGATACATAACGACACAGCTCTATGGTCAGTTAGAGGAGTTGTTATTATATTAACAGAAAGGTTATTCTCATCTAAACAATCAGAAACTAACCAATAATCTATGCGTGACATTGAAGTGCAAGCCTTATTATTCCATGTATAAAGTTTAACGTTAGGATTTTTTTTCCTCCATATATCTACCAAATGGAATTTTTGCATGAATAGTAACAGACGAGAAGCTGAGGAATTGTTTGTACTTGGAGGCCACCTATCTATAGAACCATTCAGAGCAACGTTGAAGTCACCACCCACAAGAAAAATAACATTTGGGTATTTTGATAACCAGTGTAAAAAACGAGAATCTAGGGCATCAAACAAATAGTCATTTTCAGGTTTTGAGTTATACCCATATAAATTGGCAAGAAGGAGAATGTTGCTGTCAATGTTCAGTATTAGTATTACATATCGACCATCAGGGTCGCTTTCTGAGTGCAAGATAGCACCATCAAAGTTATTCTTTAAGATAGCGACCCCTGCTGATCTTTCTGAGCCATGCGAGAACCATATGTTATTTCCCCACTGAGTTTTCCAAAAAGAAGCATCATTAACCACCGTATGTGATTCCTGAAAAAAACAAAAATCAGATTTCTGCTGTTTTGCAAATAAAAATAAAGCTTTACGCTTAACATTCTCTCTTAATCCCCTGGCATTGAGAGAAAAGACTGATAAAGACAGTGAAAGAAGTGTTGTAATCAAAGTGAACAATTTCCACCCCTTAATAAACAATAGGTCTGACTAACCAGGAACAATATAACAAAAATATAAAAATATAACCTTATATTCCCAGGCACTAGTGCTGTAAACGAGACTGTACCATGAACAGTGTGTGTGTGCATAGAAAGAGCACAAACATCCATCAGGAAAATCTTGCTGTGATCTGATCTCCATCCGAGCAGGTGCAGAGTGCAGGTGTAGGTGCAGCAGGATGAGCTTCAAACGGAGACAGCAGCAAGATGACTATCAAGGAGGTCTTGACGTGTCCATCTGAGCAGAATCAGAAAGTATTTCTTGTGGAGACACCGGTGGGCATATCTCCTTCCCCTCTATTATCACACGATTCCCAGCAAAGTGTGCCTTCTTTCCTTCTTTTCTGGCAGCATCGATCAAGGGCCAAAGTTTTTCTCGCAGTGCTTTGTCAGTAGCAGTAAGATCCTCCGTGAATCTCAGCTTGTTCTCTGTGAGAAAGCTGCAGTTTTTGGCCGTTTTCCACACCAGGTCACGCGATGATCTGTTGGCAAAGCGGATGATGGTCGTCCTCGGTCTCCTTTGCTTGTCGTCATATCGACCCAGACGATGTGTGATGTCAATATCTTCTTTAATCTTAGCCCGGGTCTCCCCGACAACAGCACAGCAAATGTCGGCAACTTTGGCTTTGATATTTTCTTGTCTGTCTTCGGGGATACCGTGGAGCCTTAGGTTCCATCTTCGCTGGTATCTTTCTGCCTCGTTGACTTTCAATTCAACCTCCGACAGCCTCTGGGTGTTACTTTTACATGTGGACTTCACCGCTTTCATGTCAGTTTTCAGGGTTTCGACCTCCGTGAACACAAAGTCAATGGATTTTTTCAGAGCGTCGATGCTGACAGTATTATTGTTGATCATGCTCTCCAGATTATTGGAGCGCTCATTGATAAGGCCAGCAATATTTCTCTGTAACTCAGAAAGGGTTAAGTCGCCTTTCATCTTCTTCCCATCTGGTTTGGAAGGAGTATCAGGGTCGGACTCAGGAAAAGATGACAGCTCCGGGCTCTGGCTGCGACTGCAGGTGTTGGAGCCAGTATAATCATGCTCGGTTAGAGCGTGGGCGGCAGCGGTCGCAGAACAAGCCGGAGCACTAGTGGTCTTAGCAGTTGCCATCATACCTTTGGGTGAAACTTTCGTCGTATTCTTGGAGGGGAGTATTTTCTCTTTTTCTTTGCGTTTAAGCCCGTGCTCCGTCCGGAACATGGTGACAGCAGCCCAGAATTGAAGGACGTCAGTCTAGTCCGTCAGCTTATTTGATGTTAGCCGCCGCCGTTAGCTTTTTGATGAACTCGACGGACTTCGGTGTAAAAGCAGCGTTGGTGAAGCACTTCCTCAGTCAAATGGAGCAGGGAGATATAAAAAGGTCTTACAAAAAAGTCATGACTTGAAAGTTGTTCAAAAATAAGATAAAAAAGGGTGAAAACTGAAAACTCGACTCAGCCACGTACCTTCACGTCTGTACGGGCCGCCATCTTGCGCAGCCCGTCGAGCCGCCAGTCGCTCTTGCGCTGACTCCCGCTTCCTGATTCAAACGTCTGCCGGCCCCGCCCCCCGACCAATCAGTGGCGAGTAGGGTGATGACAGCCCCGCCCCCCGACCAATCAGCTGTTTTAATGTGGTGACGTCAGAAATAGTCCCGTGCTCAGCCCGGTTAGAACCTCGGTAGAATGGTTACAGAAAAAGTAATAATATGAAATAGTATTGATTTACTAATATTTATACCTTTACAAATATTTAAAAAAATTAGGAAAAAAGAGTTCCAGACATTTTATCGCTATGTTGGTCTCTCCTAAGCGAGTAAGTCAAAGTGAAAGGAATAGCTGAGACATAGCTCAGCCAGAGTATTGCGGTCTTTGGTGCCAGAGGTCGGGAGTTCGAGCCCAGCTGTATGCCGAAATTTTTGTCAGCAATTTTTGTGTTTTTTTTTTTTTACATCAAAATGTGCGTCTCTGTCCTGCGACGACGCACATTACTTTTCTCTTTCAAAAGTGTTACCGTGGCGACGCTAGACGCGAAAAAGCGCTCGTCCCCTTCATCTGATTGGTCCATATTTGATAGTTCTCCAAAAGTCACCAAATTTTGCATGCAAGCCAGGCCTGGTGATAAATTTGATATTTCATGGTTTGCATTAATGGGCGTGGCCTAACGGCTCAACAGCGCCCCCTAGAATACTTTTCTCTGCCATAACTTTTTAATGGTTTGACATAAAGAGTCGTGGGTGGTGTCATGGGACTCTGTATTGAGTCCTTGACCTTCATTGGCCTGTATTAGCCCCGCCCCTTCTTCTGATTGGTTGTCCCGATTTTCTGCCATAACTTTTGAATGGTTTGAAATAGGAAGTCGTGTGTGGTGTCATTTCTGATATGCTTATGGTGGACGTGAGTGCGAGGGCCCGTTCATCGCTGCTTGCAGCTTTAATTAGGGCCCGAGCACTTGCAGTGCGAAGGCCCTATTGTAATTGCAGGAATTCTTCTTCTTCTTCTTCTTCTTATTGTTCTGACAAAAGGAAGGCCTTTTTGCCCCCCTAAACGTGCCCAAAAAGTCACCAAATTTTGCATGCAAGTCAGGCCTGGCGAAAATTTTTATATTTAAGGGTTTGCATTAATGGGCGTGGTAAAATGGCTCAACAGCGCCCCCTTGAAAACTTTGTGCCTCAAGCCCCACAATGCGGTTTGTCGTACATGCACGAAAATCGGTACACACCTGTATCATGGGGCAACTTAAAGAAAAGTCTCTGGGCGTCATGTCGAGAAACCGAACAGGAAGTCGGCCATTTCGAATTAATCGTGTCACTTTGGCGCAATTTATGCCATTCCTTCGGCAGTTAATACGGCCCGAACCATAACGTGCCCCCAAGTGTGTTATACATCAAAATGTGCGTCTTCATCCTGCGACAACACGCATTACTTTTCTCTTTCAAAAGCGTTACCGTGGCGACGCTAGACGCCAAAAAGCGCGCCCACCCTTCATCTGGTTGGTTCAGACCGAAAAAACTTTGCGCCTCAAGCCCCAGAATACGGTGTGACGTACATGAACGAAAATCGGTACACACCTGTATCATGTCGCAACTTAAAGAAAAGTCTCTTGGCGCCATGGCCGAAACCGAACAGGAAGTCGGCCATTTTGAACATTCTGAATTAATCACGTAATTTTGGAGCAATATATGCCATTCCTTCGAGAATTAATACGGCCCGAACCGTATCGTGAACCCAGATGTGTTATACGTACAAATGTGCGTCTCCATCCTGCGACTACACGCATTACTTTTCTCTTTCAAAAGTGTTACCGTGGCGACGCTAGACGCCAAAAAGCGTGCCCCCCCTTCATCTGATTGGTCCATATTTGATAGTTCCCCAAAAGGCACCAAAATTGGCATGCAAGCCAGGCCTGGCGATAAATTTGATATTTCATGGTTTGCATTAATGGGCGTGGCAAAATGGCTCAACAGCGCCCCCCGGAAAACTTTGTGCCTCAAGCCCTACAATACGGTTTGACATACATGCACGAAAATCGCTACACACCTGTATCATGGCACAACTTAAAGAAAAGTCTCTTGGAGCCATGGCCGAAACCGAACAGGAAGTCGGCCATTTTGAAATCTGATTGGTCCATATTTGATAGTTCTCCAAAAGTCACCAAATTTGGCATGCAAGACAGACTTGGCGATAAATTTGATATTTCATGGTTTGCATTAATGGGCGTGGCCTAATGGCTCAACAGCGCCCCCTAGAATACTATTCTCTGCCATAACTTTTGAATGGTTTGACATAAAGAGTCGTGGGTGGTGTCATGGGACTCGGTATTGAGTCCTTTACCATAATTGGTGAAAATTAACCCCGCCCCTTCTTCCGATTGGTTGTCCCTATTTCCTGCTATAACATTTGAATGTTTTGACATAGAGAGTCGTAGGTGGTGTCATGGGACTCGGTATTGAGTCCTTTACCATAATTGGTGAAAATTAACCCCGCCCCTTCTTCTGATTGGTTGTCCCGATTTTCTGCTGTAACTTTTGAATGGTTTGACATAGAGAGTCATGGGTGGTGTCATCAGATTCTGTATGGAGTCCTTGGCCTTCATTGGCCTGAATTAGCCCCGCCCCTTCTTCTGATTGGTTGTCCCTTTTTCTGCTATATCTTTTGAATGGTTTGACATAGGAAGTCGTGGGTGGTGTCGTTTCTGATATGCTTATGGGGGGGGCGGTGGCCGTGAGTGCGAGGGCCCGTTCATCGCTGCTTGCAGCTTTAATTTTATTTATTTTTTTCCTGACAAAAGGAAGGCCTTTTTGCCCCCCTAAACGTGCCCAAAAAGTCACCAAATTTTGCACCCAAGCCACGCCTGGCGAAAAATTTGATATTTAATGGTTTGCATTAATGGGCGTGGCAAAATGGCTCAACAGCGCCCCCCGGAAAACTTTGTGCCTCAAGCCCCACAATACGGTTTGACGTACATGCACGAAAATCGCTACACACCTGTATCATGGCACAACTTAAAGAAAAGTCTCTTGGAGCCATGGCCGAAACCGAACAGGATGTCGGCTATTTTGAATAAATTTTGTAATTTTGGCGAAATTTATGCCATTCCTTCAGCAGTTAATTCAGCCCGAACCGTAACGTGCACCCAGGTGTGTTATACATCAAAATGTGCGTCTACATCCTGCGACACCACGCATTACTTTTCTCTTTCAAAAGTGTTACCGTGGCGACGCTAGACGCCAAAAGGCGCGCCCCCCCTTCATCTGATTGGTCCATATTTGATAGTCACCAAATTTTGCATGCAAGCCAGGCCTGGCGATACATTTGATATTTCATGGTTTGCATTAATGGGCGTGGCCTAACGGCTCAACAGCGCCCCCTAGAATACTATTCTCTGCTATAACTTTTGAAAGGTTTGACATAAAGAGTCGTGGGTGGTGTCATGGGACTCGGTATTGAGTCCTTTACCATAATTGGTGAAAATTAGCCCCGCCCCTTCTTCTGATTGGTTGTCCCTATTTCCTGCTATAACTTTTGAATGTTTTGACATAGAGAGTAGTGGGTGGTGTCATCTGACTCTGTATGGACTCCTTGACCTTCATTGGCCTGAATTAGCCCCGCCCCTTCTTTTGATTGGTTGTCCCTATTTCCTGCTATAACATTTGAATGTTTTGACATAGACGGTTGTGGGTGGTGTCACAGGAATCTGTAAAGAGTCCTTGACCTTCATAGGCCTTAATTAGCCCCGCCCCTTCTTCTGATTGGTTGTCCCGATTTTCTGCTGTAACTTTTGAATGGTTTGACATAGAGAGTCGTGGGTGGTGTCATCAGATTCTGTATGGAGTCCTTGACCTTCATTGGCCTGAATTAGCCCCGCCCCTTCTTCTGATTGGTTGTCCCTTTTTTTTCTGCTATAACTTTTCAATGGTTTGACATAGGAAGTCGTGGGTGGTGTCGTTTCTGATATGCTTATGGGGGGCGGTGGCCGTATGTGCGAGGGCCCGTTCATCGCTGCTTGCAGCTTTAATTTATATAGCACCTTTCAGACGAAAGTCGCAGCTCAAGGTGCTTTACAGTAAGAGTACAAATAAGAAACAACAACAGCAAATAAAACAAAAAACACAAATATTTAAGTGCAGTGATATAAAACATAACCCTTACAAAATTCAGTTCCAAATTCCTCCACAGGACAACTACTAAGATAGGATAAAAAAGGAATATAAAAATTGAATATATGAATATAAAAAGGTAAAAATGCGGCACGAGTCGTATTCATATGAAAACTAACAATGAACAACGAACAATATCAACAAATAAGAGTACAAGATAAAAATGATCATATAAAAAAATTTAAAAGTATAAAAGTAATACAGACAGTAAAAATCAATGATATATATACGGTAGTAGATAAAAGGAAAGTGGCAGCTAAGGCGCGGTTATCTTATGTTTAAATGCTTGAGTAAAGAGAGAGGTTTTAAGTTGTCTTTTGAAAATATCTACCGACTCGGCTTCCCTGATGTTTTTGGGCAGTGTGTTCCATAGTTTTGGGGCGTAGTTGACAAACGCTGCATCACCAATCTGCTTTTCTCTGTTTCTGGGAGCTTCTAATAACCCAGCAGCTGACGACCGCAGGGTTCTTTTTGGAACATACTTTGTTAGAATGTTGGAGATGTAGCTTGGTCCTCGTCCATTAAGGGCTTTGTATGTAAGGAGCAGGACCTTAAAGTCAATTCTAAATGTTACAGGGAGCCAGTGCAGAGTAGCTAAGACAGGACTAATGTGCTCTCTCTTTTTAGTTTTTGTTAACAATCGAGCTGCAGAGTTTTGGATGAGCTGAAGTCTCCCTGTGGTTTTCTTATGGAGACCTGTGAAAAGTGCATTACAGTAGTCTAACCGGCTAGATATGAAAGCGTGAATTAGCTTCTCAGCATCATTTTGATTTATAAAAGGTCTTACCTTTGCTATGTTCCTGAGATGAAAGAAGGAAGTTTTGCTCACCTTGTTTATATGGGAGTTGAAATTCAATTCTGAGTCTATGATAACACCAAGACTTGTGACCTCGGATTTAATCCAAGGAGTTAACCCACCTAGGTTTTTAATTAATGTTTCTCTTTTTGTTTTGGGGCCGATAATTAGAATTTCAGTTTTGTTCTCATTTAGTTTCAGGAAGTTATTACTCATCCATTTATGTATTGCTGATAGGTAGTTAGTAATGGTGTTTGTAGCTGCTGTATCATTTGGTTCTGCGGATATGTTCAGTTGTGTATCATCCGCATAGCTATGGAAACGTACATTGTGTTCTCTGATAATATCACCCAGAGGTAACATGTAAAGGGAAAAAAGTAATGGACCTAGGCAACTTCCTTGTGCAACTCCATAGTAGTTGTCATATTTCTCAGACATATGACCTCCTAGTCTAACATAGAATTTCCTCCCTCTGATGTACGTTTTGAACCAGTTCAGCACAATGTCCGAGAGACCAACAAGCTTTTCAAGACGATTGATTAGAATATCATGATCAATTGTATCGAATGCTGCACTGAGATCTAGCAGGACAAGGATGGAGACCTTATTCTCATCAGAGTTCAGTCTGAGGTCGCTGATAATTTTAGTGAGAGCGGTTTCAGTGCTGTGATATTTTCTGAACCCTGATTGAAATTCCTCTAGGATGTTGTTTTCTTCTAGAAAATAATTTATTTGAGTTAAAACTATCTTTTCAAGTACCTTACTAATGAAGGGAAGATTGGAAATCGGTCTATAGTTTGCCAGTACCTCACTATCCAAGTTAGGTTTTTTTAACAAGGGTTTTACAACTGCTGTTTTAAAGGCATCTGGGAAAACACCAGTCTTAAGGGATGTGTTTATGATGTTTAGGACAGGGCTTGAAACACTATTAAGCACTCGCTTAAGGAATGCTGTAGGAACAGGATCAATGTCTGAGGTAGAGGAGTTACATTCAGAGACAGTTTTGCAGAGCTCATCTAATGTGATACATGTGAACCTTCCCATGTTTGCATTGCACGGTTTGCCGGAATCAGCTTTATTTCCATCATGAGTAATGCTGGTTCTGATGAAGGTTATTTTTCTGTTAAAAAACTGTGCAAGTTCTTCACATTTGATTGTTGAAGACTGTGGAGGCGTGGGGGCAGTGTCGAGCAGTTGATCAATGGTAGAGAAGAGAACTCTGGAATTTCCAGAATTTTCTGTGATCATTTTAGAAAAGTAATCCTTCCTTGCTAAGCGGATGGTTTTGTTGTAGGTAGTTAAAGCATCTTTATAGATATCATAGTGGATCGGGGTTTTTGTTTTTCTATATTTCCTCTCAGCTGCCCTACATTTCCTTTTTTCCATGGTGACACCATTATAGTTCAGTCATGGAGAGGTTCTGGTCGCCAACTTCTTTTTGGCTTTTAGCGGTGCGACAGAATTTAATACAGATGACAGTGCATCATTGAGATTTTCTACCATTGCATTTAGAGAGCTATCATGACTGTGTGGCTCATATAGACTGATAAGATCAGAGAACTTTGATTCAGCTTTGTCATCTAGAAGCATCTTGTGGACTATGACTTCTTTTTTAATTTTAGTTGAGGTTATCTCTGCGTTGAAAACTATACAGTGATGGTCAGAGAGAGGCAATTCTGTAATTGAGACATTATTGATGTTTAGCCCAGTTGTTATCACTAAATCTAATGTATTACCATGCCGGTGAGTTGGCTTTGTTACGTGTTGTGTTAGATTAAAGCTATCTAATAGATTCACAAGTTCTATAGTTTTGGAGTCTGTTTTCTTGTTAAAATGGATGTTCAGGTCTCCATTTATGATTACCTTATCATATGTGGTAACACATAATGAGATCAGCTCAGATAACTCCTGTATAAATATTGGTGAGTGTCTGGGTGGGCGATATATTATGACCAAAACTGTTGATTTAGTTTTGAGCTCAATAGCAAGATATTCCATTGACGTGAAATCACCTAGTTCTATGATTCTAAACATACGTTTTGAGGAGAAAACAGCTGCAACCCCTCCTCCTCTTCTGTTTTTTCTGGGTAGTTGGTGAAAGCTGTAGTCTGGTGGACAAGTCTCTATCATTATTGCTGTAGCTGTGTCGTTATTGAGCCAGATGCAATCTAAGTTATTTTCTTTAATCAGATCATTTACTAAGAAAGTTTTGTTATTTAGTGATCTGATATTAAGGAGAGCTAATTTTATCTGTTGTACGTCCACGTCAGAGGAGGTTGTCTGCTTTGGCTGGATATTGACAGTCTTAAGGTTATCATTGTATTGACAAGATGATCTGTGTTTATAGTAATATTTTTTACCATGCCATTGGCTAGCTAGGATTATTGGTATGTTCGCAGATATGGCATGGCGCCTGTACTATCCATCTAATATCTAATTTCTTTCTGGGTGTTGTCACTAGGGGGGGGGGGGGTTTGATACATTGCATTTGATCAGATAAGTTGCTGGCGGCCTTGTGTATATATATAAGTAGCTTTTCCAACTGTTGCTCTGCTTACTGCCCCCTATCGGTCACCACCGGTATGAAGGGCTGTCCTTGCGTACTACGCGAGGAACGCTGGGACCCGAAAGGACGCGAACACAGGCACCAACTGCAAGTCTAACTGCAGCTTAACCCTAACCACTGCTGCAGAAGCTCTGCTTCCACCTGCAGGGGACAGGAGGGATGTTTCCCTGTAGGCCGCTGAGGCCGCTGTAATCTTCATTAGTTACGGCTTTCGTCTCACTAGACACATAAATGATGCACCAATTTAAAACATCTCTGAAAGCTGCTGAGGCCAAACATGGATGTTTAACTGCTGATTTTCTGTTTCTGAAGACTTTCTCCAGTGATGTGGAGAGCTTGTCTTCACCTCCCAGAATGCACCTGGGTTCTCAGGTGCTTCCAGTGGACCAACAGACTGAAGAACCCCTGCAGGTAAGCGTTTTATAAAAAACTCTTTATGAATTAATACTTCTACAATGTAAAGACCCAAAGATGTAACACAGAAAAATGTAGGACAATAAACATGAATAAACGTAACGATATAAAATAAATACAGATCAAAACACCGAAATTCAAATAGAATAATTTCCCAATCAGTTTTTTACGTTCAGTAAATGAGTATAACAGCATCTTTCCAGGGGTAACATTTCTGGAGTAGATGAAACTTTCTACATAAACATCTGGATTTAAGGAAGCAGGACTTTACAGGGAAGAACATGGAGTGTGAAACAAACCTGGACTTTTACCATCTGGAGCCGTTGGTTCTTCACTACTCCAACCCCAACTTGAGATTCCTTTATTAGTCGTTTTACAGTGAAGTTTCATCCCAAGACTGGGACAGCTGAGGGCCTAAGCGGCCCTCAGCCCCAGGGGGGTCAGTAGGAAGATCTGGGATCCAGGAGATCATCCAGGGCTGGATCATCGTGCAAACACCAAAAAAAGAACTCTGATGTCCAAAACTGTGTGTACGTCCAACTCCACGTTTCCGACTCAGACTCCTTAATGTCTTCTAGTTGTGCCAAAGCTTCCACGGTTGTGCAGCGACGTGACTTTACACAGTCATTTCTATCATGTAGGTTCCTAACGGTGTTCATGAATCTGATCAGCTGCTTCATCACTAATGGACGTCTGAGCTACTCTCACTGATGTTCACGTCTCCACCAGACTCTGGTTCAGGTTTATGGGGGTCAGACGGGCTTCTCTTTCCTCGTTCGGGTGAAAGTCAGGAGTTTATTTAAATCCCTCGTTACATCAGGAGATCTGGAGGAACGTGTTTTGGTGGATATTCACTCCTGCACGTTGATTTCTAGCAGCGTGGCGGGTTTTCCTGCTTGTACCTGAACATTCAATTTTCAATTCAATTTTATTTATATAGCGTCTAATACAACAGATTTTGTCTCTAGACGCTTTCCAGAGATCCAGAACATAAACATAAACCCCGAGCAATTATTACATAAACAATGGCAGGTAAAAACTCTCCTAGTGGGAGAAAAACCTTAAGCCAAACAGTGGCAAGAAAAACTCCCCTTTAGGAGGAAAGAAACCTTGAGCAGGAACAGGCTCATAAGGGGGGACCCTCCTGCCGAAGGCCAGACTGGGGGAGTCTGGGACGTCAGCAGCAGACAGCAGGCATGTGGAAGCAGCAACGGGATGATTAGGGGGGGGGCGGGGCGTCAGCAGCACACAGCAGACATCCACGTAGGCAGGTGGAAGCAGCAATGGGATGACCGGGGATGGGGGGAGGCGACCGCAGGCCAGAACGCAGCTCCCGAGGTTCCGGCCTGCAAACATGCACAAAAGAGAAAAAAAAGGAGGGCCAGCACAAGAAACTACAGGAGCGATTGACAAAAACAATAGCTATGAGATATTTATTATAAATAAAAATGGAAATGGAGAAGAGAGGAAGGGAAAAGGAGAGGAGAAGAAGGGTGAGAGGCACTGCCCAGTGGATCATGTTGGTGCCCCCCTGCAGCATAGGGCTATAGCAGAATATCTACCGCGAAGCTATATTTGAGACTAACTATTATAGTCTTGTTCTATAGCTGCAACTATGACTACTGACACTAACACACTAGAGTTTACACTACCTAGAGATTTACCAACACCAGCTAGAGGTTTACTAAACACTAACTATAGGCTTTACTAAACAGAAAGGTTTTAACTTTAGTTTTAAAGGTGGAGGTGGTGTCAGCCAGATTGGAAATTGGTTCCATAGTAATAGTGCCTGATAACAGAACGCCCGCCCTCCAAATCTACATTTAGATACTCTAGGAACTACGAGTAAACCTGCACTCTGGGAACGGAGAGCTCTGCCAGGAACATAAGGCACTATCAGGTCTTGTAAATACTGCGGAGCTAAACCGTTTTGGGCTTTATATGCAGGTAATAAAATTTTAAATTGGATTCTGAATTTTACGGGTAGCCAATGGAGCGACGCTAACACTGGAGAGACGTGGTCTCTCCTGCTGATTCCTGTCAGTACTCGTGCTGCTGCATTCTGGATCAGCTGGAGCCTATTCAGCAAATTACTTTGTATGATCCCTAACCCTGCAGCTGCTGTCCTACCTGTCGTCTAGACTGCTGTCCTACCCGTCGTCTAGGCTGATGTCCTACCTGTTTAGACTGATGTCCTACCTGTCGTCTAGACTGATGTCCTACCTGTCGTCTAGACTGATGTCCTACCTGTCGTCTAGACTGATGTCCTACCTGTCGTCTAGGCTGTTCCAGAGCACCAGAGTAAACGCATGAAGATACCCAGCGTTCCTCCACCGCACCACCTCGTTGCCCCACCTGAGTTCTCCTTCCTGGAGAGACTGAATGCCGTGCAGGAGGAGCTGGACTGCAGCCCTGCGTTCACCTACGACCAGGTAACACCTTAACTCTAACCCCTACATGCAGTGGCAGAGCGCAGGTCTCAGTACAGAGGGGGTGGAGCATTCTCCATGGGTCCTTATGATAGTCATTTTAACGTTCAACACCTCATCCTACCCATCAAACAACATTTATTCTCACTTTCTGCAGCCTATGCTGCAGAAAGCAGAGTAAAGTCACAAACTTCTTCAGAAGAACACACACACACACACACACACACACACACACACACACACACACACACACACACACACACACACACACACACACACACAGAGGCCTGAGTCAATCACATGGCGATGAAAACGGATAGTCACGGACTGACTCAGTTCCATCTTTGATACAGCTTAAATGCAAAAAAAACAACATATCTGGTCTAAAATGACACAATCTATTTAGATAGATATAGACACAGCGGTCTGTAACATCATTTCTGAGCTCTATAACAGAATAGACTCGGCTGTCTAGTTGACAACAACACAAAGCTCATTCAAATAGGCAGGTGGTCAAGGCTACCACAACATTCTGATAAAGAAATTATTTATGAAGGTTACACTGACTCACCAATGGTAGTTAACTCTTCCATAAAACTTTGTACATGCTTATTCCTCTTTTAAAGTTTGGCGCTCATCTCCTTCATGGCAGCAAATTTGCTGAGTCACCAAATTGGCTGTAACTGTTAAGGCTGATTTATGGTTCCGCGTTACACCAACGCAGATCCTACGGCGTAGGGTACGCGGTGAAGCACACGTACGTTGCGCGTCGCGGTGTACCCTACGCCGTACCCTACGCCGTACCCTACGGCGTAGGCTCTGCGTCGATTTAACGCGGAACCATAAATCAGGCTTTACAGCCAATCAGCGTTGGCTCACGGCCCTGATGCGTTCAGGACAGTTGTAAAGTAAAAATTAGCCTACACTGGCTGCACAATGCACATTTTAACATAATTATAGCCTACAATTTACGATTATATATGAACGTATCACACAAAAAAGGGCCCTATCATTGGGCCCTATGAGCTTGTGGGCCCCGGGGCGCCCGCCCCCTCGCCCTCCCTCTGGCTCCGCTACAGCCTACATGTTTACCTCTGGATGGTGATCATCACGGTGAAGGAGGCTCCACTTCTGCATCTCAGTCTCTAGACAGGAAGGAAGAGGACGGTGGCTCCAGCTGTCTGGCCTACCGGACCCGCTCCAGGCTTCCTCTGGTCAACGTCCCTCTGGACCAGCTGGAAGCGGAGCTTCTGGCCCCTGACATCACCGCTGACATGTACGACCAGAGCCACGCCCACCGAGAGGAGGACCGTCATTGGACGAAGTGGCTGCAGGGTCTCATGGTCCCCGACTGTGAAGGTCAGACTCTCACACCTTAACGTAGATCATGAATCATAAATGGAGACAATACAAGTCTTTGGACAACTATCCCTAATCCCTTATCTGAGGTCCAGTAGAACCAGTATGGACACTAATCCCTTACCTGAGGTCCAGTAAAACAAGTATGGACACTAATCCCTTATCTGAGGTCCAGTAGAACCAGTATGGACACTAATCCCTTATCTGAGGTCCAGTAGAACCAGTATGGATACTAGTCCCTTATCTGAGGTCCAGTAGAACCAGTATGGACACTAATCCCTTACTTGAGGTCCAGTAGAACCAGTATGGACACTAATCCCTTATCTGAGGTCTAGTAGAACCAGTATGGACACTAATCCCTTATCTGAGGTCCAGTAGAACCAGTATGGACACTAATCCCTTATCTGAGGTCCAGTAGAACCAGTATGGACACTAATCCCTTATCTGAGGTCAAGTAGAACCAGTATGGACACTAATCCCTTATCTGAGGTCCAGTAGAACCAGTATGGACACTAATCCCTTATCTGAGGTCCAGTAGAACCAGTATGGACACTAATCCCTTATCTGAGGTCCAGTAGAACCAGTATGGACACTAATCCCTTATCTGAGGTCCAGTAGAACCAGTATGGACACTAATCCCTTATCTGAGGTCCAGTAGAACCAGTATGGACACTAATCCTTACCTGAGGTCCAGTGGAACCAGTATGGACACTAATCCCTTATCGGAGGTCCAGTAGAACCAGTATGGAAACTAATCCCTTATCTGAGGTCCAGTAGAACCAGTATGGACACTAATCCCTTACTTGAGGTCCAGTAGAACCAGTATGGACACTAATCCCTTATCTGAGGTCTAGTAGAACCAGTATGGACACTAATCCCTTATCTGAGGTCCAGTAGAACCAGTATGGACACTAATCCCTTATCTGAGGTCCAGTAGAACCAGTATGGACACTAATCCCTTATCTGAGGTCAAGTAGAACCAGTATGGACACTAATCCCTTATCTGAGGTCCAGTAGAACCAGTATGGACACTAATCCCTTATCTGAGGTCCAGTAGAACCAGTATGGACACTAATCCCTTATCTGAGGTCCAGTAGAACCAGTATGGACACTAATCCCTTATCTGAGGTCCAGTAGAACCAGTATGGACACTAATCCTTACCTGAGGTCCAGTGGAACCAGTATGGACACTAATCCCTTATCTGAGGTCCAGTAGAACCAGTATGGAAACTAATCCCTTATCTGAGGTCCAGTAGAACCAGTATGGATACTAATCCCTTATCTGATTTCCAGTAGAACCAGTATGGACACTAATCCCTTATCTGAGGTCCAGTAGAACCAGTATGGACACTAATCCCTTATCTGAGGTCCAGTAGAACCAGTATGGACACTAATCCCTTATCTGAGGTCCAGTAGAACCAGTATGGACACTAATCTTTACCTGAGGTCCAGTAGAACCAGTATGGACACTAATCCCTTACCTGAGGTCCAGTGGAACCAGTGTTGTCTCTGTGCTATAATTCATTCTGAACTGACTGATTTCAGATCATTTCTGTACATGGCCGGGACTCTCCCAGCATTCATTGTTTCATTGATTCAGTGCCCCCCTCCCTCCCCCCACACTTTGGAAACCACTGATTTAAACGAGCAAACTTTTCCTCCTGTAATCATGTTTTTGATAAATGAATGATGGAGGATGAAAGGATGTCATAAACGAACCCTGAACCAGGACATAGTCTGACGTTAAACCTGCAGGAGTCTGAACCAGCAACCTTCACCACGACCTTTCAACTCTGAATCTGGGATTTTTCAGATGAAGCCGATGACGACGACGACCCTGAATATAACTTCCTGGAGGATCTGGATGAGCCGGACCTGGAGGACTACAGGACGGACCGGGCGGTGCAGATCACCAGTAGGTGTTGAGGGGGGTTGGGGCTTCTGGGGGGTTTCTGGGGGTCGGGGTTTTCTGGGGGGTCGGAGTCCCTGGGGGTCGGGGTTTCTGGGGGTTGGGGTTTCTGGGGGGTCGGAGTCCCTGGTAGTCTGGTTAGTTTGGGGCAAAAATGGGGTCAAGGCTGCAAATTATGATTAACATTTGAGCCAATGTTTTTCTGTTTATTTAGGGTCCAATAAAGAAAAAAATGCAAGGAGCCCAAAAATGTAGGTAGGCGAAGGGTCCAAAACGACCACACCCACTTTTTGCACGCAACATTCTGTATCTCAGCTCCTGAAGGTCGTACAGAGTTGACTTTGGGCTCAAAAGATGCGGGAATGACACATTTATATTAGTGTTATGAAGAAACATATGGCCTAAAACCTTTACTTTTTGGGATATTCAAGAAAAACCCTTTTTTATCACTGAATTGATCAATACCCAAGCCACTTCAGCCAAATCTGCTCATGAAGTTCATGATCTAGTTCTAGATCTATTCATGGGGCATAGGCCCCTACTAGTGTTTAAGTTGAGTAATTGTTAGAAGATGAGGACCCCAACAACCACCTAAGAAATAGAGCAAACCATGTGAAGCCTCAAAAAACTTTATTTAAACATATCACACATCCCATCACACAGGATTCAAACACTTGCTTAGGCACTTGCAATATATGAGACATTTCATCCCCCTGCCAGCACAAGAACATGAGGTGCATTTATTAGTTCTGCAGCTACACACCCCTGTTACCCGAGACAATGTGTCTCCTGCGGAAATTGTGCTCCACCTGACGAAGAGTTCCTCCCCATCGGTAATCCATCCCCATTCAACAACCGGGGGACAAGGGAGTTGTAGAAGGCTGTTCCCCCACAGCCATCCTGCCTGGAATGCAGCTCTCAACAGATGCTGTAGAAGTGCATCCTTACTTGGGGGCAGGTCTCGCAGCTCATCTTTAACAGAGTGCTTGAACAGCTGGAATCTGAGTCCATCTATACTCACACAGTCGTACAGTCCAGCCTTGTTGTACCAGCTCATTACCCAGGGTTCAATAACTTCCATGCTGTTCTTAACTGTCTCGATATCAGGGCAGCAACTTAGTCCTCTCAATGCAGCAGTGAGCTCTGTCAACTTACTGTGGTTCATCCAGGCTTTGAATTGAGCATTCTTTGAGTGGCCAAAGAAGGCACTCACAGAATCACAGCCACTGAAAGAATGGAACACAGGCATGGCATCAGCCACATCTCCACCAAGCTTCTTGTGTGCTTCTGTGATTGAGTAGAACTTGCGTTTGTCCGGAACGGCAAAGTCAACGATAAGTTGCAAGTCACAACATACTGACAGGAACTTTGTAGTGAACCCTAGCAGGATGACAACTACATCAGAGTCGACTGTTCGAACTGTAACTGACCTGATCCCCTTGTTTAGCATGTCCATCACATGGAAAACGATGCGGTTGTCAGCCTCCTCAAGCATTTCTATGCGGTCATAAAGCTGGATCTCAAAATCTTCGCCAAAGTTTGCAAGGATCTTCCTGCCGTAGGTAATGCAGAATTCCTTGCTCCAGTTCCATGTCTGTTCCTTAGCAATCTTGGAGAACATTAAGTTCAGGGCTACTGTGAGGGAGCTGGAAATCATCCCCCTCACTAAGGTGATCAACACACTCTTAAACACATATGTGTTCAGTTGGAAAAACTGTTTAATATAGGAAGTTCTTTTTTGTTGTTGTTTTTTGTATTTTTATTTTGGTGACCCTACTAACCACTCTCTCTTTGAGGTCGACTTCCGGGTGGGCGTGTTCTCATGGGTGCATACATGAGCATGCAGCAACAGAACTCCAATTGATGGGATACAGCTGTGTCAATTGACTACCTGGTTGGGCTGTACCAAGTAGACCAGGACCAGAGAGGGGAGGAAGTAGAGGGTTTTGTTGAATTTAGCTTCTGTTGGACATTTATTCAGTTTATTATGTATTTTGTTTAATCTGTGTTATGCAGTATGCATTTGTAGATTGTTTGTGTAAATATTATTTGCAGGATTTATTGGTTAACATATTTAAACTTAGTTGGGTGTGTGTGGGAAATGGTAGAGGCCGTTAGTAGATAGGCCAGGTGTGAGAACAAGTGGGGGGCGAGAGAGAGGGGCGTCAAGTTGGGCTTCACCTTGGCTGCCAGGATCTGCGGCACCTGTAAGCCTGTGCTTTGTTTGCCCTGCTCCATGTAGGAAAGTGTGACTTTGTGCAACAAGTAAAGAAAAAGAGTTCTGGAAAATCCCTGCTGGTCTCATGTCATGTCATTGCTCGCTCTACACCTGAATCCCGCAAGGTTTCGTCCTGCCTGTAAGGGTTACCATCTCTAAAACCTTACATTTGGTGTCAGGAGTGGGATGAGACGTGGCAAGATTTAAGGTGAAAAGTGTTGAGAGCTGACAACATGGGACCTAAAGCACAGTCCAAGGCTCAAAAGATGGATGTTGTGGAGGATGCCTCTGAAGAGGGTGCTGCAGGAGGACAGCCCATGATCCTACACCCCAGCGTGGAGCACCGGGGGCCTGTGGATATGGAATCAATTACTGGTATGTTGCAGCAATGTCTTCACTTTCAACGTGACCTGAGTGAAAGGTGGGACAAAGAAACAATTAGACAGGACAAAAGGTGGCGCCAAATGCAGATTCAAATGAACAACCTCAGAGATGATCTGGAGCAGCAGCAGCAGGGAGGTGAAAATCAGCCCCAACTGAATGCATCACCAGAGCGGCGGCGGCAGCAGCAGCCACAGCAGGAGGAGCCGGAGGGGCATGTTTCCCAGTCCAGTGTCCGCAGCGAGCCAACGGGCAGGGGCTGGGGGCAGGCTGCAGTTCCCCGGCTGGAGGAGGGTGATGATATTGAGCAGTACCTGACTACATTCGAGCGCCTTGCGATGGCATATCAGTGGCCGGAGGTCGAGTGGGCAGTGAGGCTGATTCCTCACCTGACGGGGAAGGCACGAGCAGCATATGTGACCATGGCAGCAGAGGACACCTTTGACTATAAGGCAGTCAAGGAGGCCATCCTTGCCAAATATGAAATCAATGAAGATGTCTATCAGCAGAGGTTCAGGGAGCCTGACATCCGCCCTGATGAGAGCCCAAGAGAGTTTTACAATCGACTTAAAGACTTTTACGATAAGTGGATTCAACCGGAGAAGAAGACGAAGGAGCAGATTGGGGAGACCTTCATTCTAGAACAATTTTACCGCTCTCTGTCTCCAGAACTCAGAGTATGGGTGAAGGAAAGGGATCCAAAGTCAGCACGCCATGCAGCTCAGCTGGTGGAAACCTTCCTTGCTGCCCGATGGGGGTCCAAGAGCTACAGGTTCGAGCCTCCACAGAAGTCCATAACTACCCGTGGTAAGCCATTGGGGTCAGGGGGTTGGGGTGGTCCCAGAGAGCCAGAGCCAGCTAGGCCCCTAGAAAAACCTCAAACTCTCATTAGGACAGGTTCGGCTGCTAAACCTGTTTGCTATCACTGTGGTCAGGAGGGGCACATTAAGCCAGAATGTCCTGTCAGAAAAACTAAAGCAGATTATTTTTGCACTGTCCCTCGGCCTGGTCAAAGTGACAGTTGTGTAGTGGGGAAACGACGGGTCACTACAGTAAAGATAAATGGTAAACCAGCCCAGGCTCTCCTTGATACTGGTAGTACACAAACTCTCATACGCCCATCATTAGTCCAGAAGGAGGGTCCCCTAGGAAAGTCAGTCCTAGATATTTCTTGTGTGCATGGTGACCTTAAAGCCTATCCTATGACTATGGTGTACTTGGAGGTAGCGGGGCGAACTTACCTTCTCTCAGTGGGGGTGGTAGACAGCTTGGCCTATCCAGTACTCTTGGGAGAGGATGTTCCCATCCTGCAGGAGTTGGTTAGGTCATGTAAGCCAGTCAACATTGTCACTACGAGATCACAAAGACGGGTACAGGAGTTGGTTGAGGAAGGGCAAAGTGGAGACCAGGCAGGACCACCTGAAAGTGTTCCGGGCCTAGAGGAGCCAGTACCCCAGTCCTCAGTCCAGGTAAATCCAGAGGTTCACGGTCCAGGCCAGGATTCAGCTGAGGAGGATCTAAATGTTCTCTCCGAATTACCTTACTTTGATGAAGGTTTTCCGGAGGTCACTGTTAAAGTGAGGAAAAGTAGGAGACTGAAAAGACAAGAGAAAATGGCGGGTACAGTAAGGACAGGTTCAGGGCTTTCAGAGCCGGATATTTTTGATGGTGACAAAAGTTGTGATTTTTTACAACTTCAAAAACGGGATGAGTCACTTCAGGGCTTCTTTAAACAGGCAGTTGTAGTGCAGTGGGGTCAGGTGGCAGGGGAAGGCTATTTCCTCAGGGACCAGGTGCTGTACTACAAAGGCAACCTAGATGAGCGGGAAAGACTTGTGGTTCCACAGAGGCTCCGGGAACAGGTGCTAGAGTTGGGCCATAGTATTCCCTGGGCGGGTCATCTAGGAGCTAAAAAGACCTTGGACAGAATTGCCAGCAGATTTTACTGGCCAGGCCTGAACACAGAGGTACAGGATTACTGTCAGTCTTGTCCAATCTGTCAGCTATCAGGAAATAAGAATGTCCCCAGATTCCCATTGCAGTCGCTTCCCATTATGGAGGTGCCATTTAGCCGAATAGCCATGGATATTGTGGGTCCGTTAGAGCGAACACAGTCAGGACACCGCTACATATTGGTGGTTTGTGACTACAGCACCAGATATCCTGAAGCATTTCCCCTCAGAGACATTACAGCTAAACAAATAGCATATGCATTACTGCAGCTCTTTTCTAGAGTGGGTATTCCATCTGAGATCCTGACAGATCAGGGAACAAACTTCCTTTCAAACACTCTAAGGCAGGTCTACAGGCTCTTAGGCATTAGGACCATTCGGACCACCCCTTACCACCCCCAGACCGATGGCTTAGTGGAGAGGTACAACAGAACTTTGAAAAGCATGCTGAAGAAGTTTATCTCCACTAATGCCAAAGACTGGGACAAGTGGCTCCCGTATCTACTGTTTGCCTATAGGGAGGTGCCGCAAGCTTCAACTGGCTTCTCACCTTTTGAGCTCCTTTATGGCAGGCAAGTGAGGGGTCCCCTTGACGTGCTGCAGGAGACCTGGGTGGGATCCCAGGGTAAGGAAACCAGTGTTTTGGAATTTGTCCTTCAGATGAGGGAGAAAATGGAGCAGTCTACCAAGCTGGTGAGGAAAAAGATGGAGAAGGCGCAGCGTGGACAGCAAACCTGGTATGACAAGGCGGCCAGAGAGAGATCCTTCAGTCCAGGTCAGCAGGTACTTCTCCTTCTTCCTACAGTTGAAAACAAGTTGCTGGCGAAATGGCAAGGACCATATACTGTGCTGAAGAAGTTGGGTGCAACAACATATGAGATTGCGATGCCAGAGAGGAGAAATCCAAAGCAGACTTTCCACATCAATCTGCTGAAGGAGTGGAAAACTCGGGAAACCCCACCCCAACAGCAGATGTTTGTTCGGACTGTGGGGGAGGAGGATGATGTTGTGGGTGAGTTTACTCCTACATGTCACAACTCTATACCCCTTGATCTCTCTCATCTCTCTCTGACTCAGCAGCAAGAGTTGCGGGCCATTTTTCCACCAGATTTGTTTCAGGAGAAACCAGGAGCAACCCAGCTAGTGGAGCATGACATCCGCCTGAAGAACAGCACCCCCATCAGGCAGAGAATGTACCGCACTCCACAGAGGCTGTTGCCGGTGTTAGAAGAGGAAATTGCTGTCATGCTGGAGTTGGGCGTCATCGAGCCCTCCAGCAGTGAGTGGAGCAATCCTATCGTCCTGGTGATCAAGAAGGATGGGAGCATCAGATTTTGCATTGACTTCCGGAAGATAAATGCACAATCTGAATTTGATGCTTATCCTCTGCCAAGACTGGATGATCTTATTGAGTGTGTGGGCCAAGCAAAGTTCATCACCACCCTGGATCTTTGCAAAGGCTACTGGCAGGTGCCCCTGTCGGATGCTGCCAAGCCGCTAACGGCTTTCAGGACCCCTCAAGGACTCTGGCAGTTCACCAAGATGCCTTTTGGTCTCCACGGGGCTCCTGCCACCTTCCAGAGGCTGATGAACCAAGTGCTGGCAGGTATGGACACATTTGCCGCTGCTTACCTTGACGATGTTGTCATATACAGTAACTCTTGGCAGGAACATCTGAACCACCTGGCGATGGTGCTGCAGAAAATCAAGGAGGCTGGCCTGACTATCAATCCGGGGAAGTGCGCAGTGGCGAAGCAGGAAACCCAATACCTGGGTTACATCCTAGGAGGCGGTGTCATTAAGCCTGTGCAGGACAAGGTGGAAGCAATCCGAGCAAGGGAGAGGCCGACTACCCGGAAGCAGGTCAAGTCGTTTTTGGGCCTGGTGGGCTGGTACCGGCGCTTCATCCAGGACTTCTCTGCAAGGGCGGCGCCCTTATCGGATCTCACCAGCACAGCAAAAACCAAGTTGGAGTGGGGTGAGGAGCAGGAAAAGGCATTCCAGGACCTCAAGGATGCCCTGTGCCAGGAGCCGGTTTTGCAGAGTCCAAACTTCAACTTGCCTTTCACAGTCCAGACGGATGCTTCTCGTCGGGGGATCGGTGGGGTCCTCCTACAAGGAGATGGAGAAGAAAGGAAACCAGTGGCATACATCAGCAGGAAGCTGTTTCCCAGGGAGACCCGATACTCGACTGTGGAGCTTGAATGTTTGGCCATTAAGTGGGCTGTTGACACCTTTAAGTACTACCTGCTTGGCAGGGAGTTCAACCTGGAAACGGATCATAGAGCGCTGCAATGGCTGGAGCAGATGAAGGATACCAACAGCCGGATCACTCGTTGGTTCCTGTCCCTTCAACCATACCGATTCTCCATCCACTACCGGCCAGGGAAGCAGAATACGGTGGCTGACTTCCTGTCTCGCCACGGGGTTGGCGAGACTGCCGGAGGGGGTGAGAAGTGTGAGGGAGCTGGAAATCATCCCCCTCACTAAGGTGATCAACACACTCTTAAACACATATGTGTTCAGTTGGAAAAACTGTTTAATATAGGAAGTTCTTTTTTGTTGTTGTTTTTTGTATTTTTATTTTGGTGACCCTACTAACCACTCTCTCTTTGAGGTCGACTTCCGGGTGGGCGTGTTCTCATGGGTGCATACATGAGCATGCAGCAACAGAACTCCAATTGATGGGATACAGCTGTGTCAATTGACTACCTGGTTGGGCTGTACCAAGTAGACCAGGACCAGAGAGGGGAGGAAGTAGAGGGTTTTGTTGAATTTAGCTTCTGTTGGACATTTATTCAGTTTATTATGTATTTTGTTTAATCTGTGTTATGCAGTATGCATTTGTAGATTGTTTGTGTAAATATTATTTGCAGGATTTATTGGTTAACATATTTAAACTTAGTTGGGTGTGTGTGGGAAATGGTAGAGGCCGTTAGTAGATAGGCCAGGTGTGAGAACAAGTGGGGGGCGAGAGAGAGGGGCGTCAAGTTGGGCTTCACCTTGGCTGCCAGGATCTGCGGCACCTGTAAGCCTGTGCTTTGTTTGCCCTGCTCCATGTAGGAAAGTGTGACTTTGTGCAACAAGTAAAGAAAAAGAGTTCTGGAAAATCCCTGCTGGTCTCATGTCATGTCATTGCTCGCTCTACACCTGAATCCCGCAAGGTTTCGTCCTGCCTGTAAGGGTTACCATCTCTAAAACCTTACAGCTACCTTGTTGTCTTGATTAGACAGAAAAGCTTCAAAGAATTGCTTAGATTCGGGCACGGTGTCATTCTCGCTGAAGGCCATCTGTGAACTACCTGCTGACCCCCGATTCTTCCTAGTCGCAGTCTTAATGCTCATAGTCTGGTAGAGGTCAGCCACAATGTCAATACGATTGGCTCCCTTCTCATGACCAATCTTGGAAATGCTGTTCAACACCTTGATGACACAGTCCCGAAATGTCATGCCTTTGGTGAGAGACTTTGCCAGGATTCGTACTTGCACAGATAGATCTATCACAAGTCCCTCTGAGGGTGTAGATTGAACTTGTACTCCGATGTCCTTCAGGATTTGAGACTTTTGGCTGTGATAAATGTCTCCATCCTTTGTCGACAGGGCTTCTGGTAAACCTGTAATTGAAATGAATAGTTTAACCAAAATTAAATTAGTACTGTTAAATCAATTCACCTATAAAATGAATATTGAATAACTTTGAAATTATATCAACTAGATTTACCCGTGAATTCACCACCAAAGAGCCCCCTTGTCTCTTCTTCTCTCGATCTGCAGGCCTCCTTCAGCTTTGCAAAGGTTCCTTTAGGTGGCTTGATTGCAGGGCTAGCAAGCTGGACTTTTGCACCTGAACTTGGAACTTTCAGGGCATTTCGTGAGATGTTCGCATTGACATCCTTCTGAGCATATACAAATCGCTCCTGCACAAACTGGTCATGCTGTGTTTTTCCGACTGTAAAAACAAGGCTGGCATCTTTAGTTATGACATCTGGGAAGGGAATGGATGAGTTCAACCTCATGAACTGAGCTTGGTTGAATGGGTTGGTAAGGATCCCCTGGTACACTTTGAGTATGTGGCTTGAAAATGTTTCCTTGAACGAGTCCAGCATTTCTTTGTGCCCGTGTGCTAGATCTTGACCTTCGATCTTGGCGAGGTAGCACTGGATTTCGGGTAGGGCAAGTTAAAGTTTCCTGAAGAATTCCTGATCTTCCCGATTGATAATATCGACGTATCCAGTGCCAGACTTGATGACCTTTATATTATGCTCCTGCTTTTGATCACATGCAATCTTCGAAAAAATGGGTTACCTCTGGTGTTTACTGTGAAAGAGCCTGATAGAAATTCCTTGAACAACTCTGGGTGTTTCCATTTGAGCTCTTTGAGATCCTGAAGAAACACTGATGCCCATCTGGCATATTGTGTATGATCAAGTGCAAAGAAAAGAGGAATGAGCTGCTCAAGTGCACTGATCATCATGATAAAGTTGGCCTCCCGGAAGGATCTGATGAAGATAAGAACTTTCTTGATTGCTTCAAGGACATTGGTCCTGTAGTGAAACATGGGGCTGTTTTCATTGGCCACCCAATTGCTCCAAATCAAACTGTTGTCCTCTAGATGTTTTTCCTGGAATGCCTCGTCTCTCTTCTTTACATAATTACATTTCTAGTGATAATACCACCATGCATCATGTGAAAACTAGTTTTTCACAAATAACTGAACAAATAATGGTTTTAGAGTATATGTTTGTTAATAACACTAATATAAATGTGGTGTTTCCGCATCTTTTGAGCCCAAGATCAGCTCTCTGCGACTTTCATGAGCCGAGATACAAAATTCCAGGTCTAAAAACTGGGCGTGGCCGTTTCAGGGACTTCGCCTAGCTAATTTTTTGGGCTCCTTGCATTTTTTTGTTTATTAGGCCCTAAATTAACAGAAAAACATTGGCTCAAATGTTAATCATTTTTTGCAGCCATTTTGCCTAAACTGACCAGACTATGGGGGTAGGGGTTTCTGGGGGTCGGGGTTTCTAGGGGTTTCCGGGGGTCGGGATTTCTGGGGGTCGGGGTTTCTGGGGGGTTTCTGGGGGTCTGGGTTTCTGGGGGGTTTCTGGGGGTCGGCGTTTCTGGGGGGTTTTTTGGGGTCAGGGTTTCTCAGGGTTTCTCGGGGTCGGGGTTTCTGGGGGTTGGGGTTTCTGGGGGTCGGGGTTTCTGGGGGTTTCTGGGGGGTTTCTGGGGGTCAGGGTTTCTGGGGGTCGGGGTTTCTGGGGGTTGGGGTTTCTCTGGGGTTTCTGGGGGTCGGGGTTTCTGGGGGTCAGGGTTTCTGGGGGTCGGGGTTTCCGGGGGTCGGGGTTCAACTCCTCAGGAGTTTTCTGCGTGGTACGGTTGACCTGAAGTCTTTCTGTTCTTCTCAGAGAAGGAGGTGAACGAGCTTCTGGAAGAACTCTTCGACACGGTGAGTCCAGTTGACCATTGATACTCCACCAGTACCAGTTCTTAAGGTTCTGATGGACTGAAGTAGAACCCATGAATATGTTTCCTCTTACTTTTGTTCAGCTCCAGGATGTGGCAGCTGAGGATGAGGAGCGGGAGGAAGAGGAGCCCCCTTCACTACCTGCACCCAAGTTTAATGTTCCACAGGTTTTACGGTAATGCTGCTGATTTGAGGGGTAGTTACGGTAAACATGCATGATGGGGATACGTGTTTACAGTAGGGGTGGGCGATATGACCTAAAATTAATATCACGGTATTTTTCATCTTTTGAACGGTGACGGTATAATATCACGGTATTTTTTGGTATGTTTTGGGAGGAGTAGCCTGTCCTGTCCCTTTATGTGAATAAGGTTAATATTTTTATAATATAATAAGTAAATGGTAGGTATCCTTATAAAAAAGAGACATGGGAGAGTATTATGCATTCTCAACATATTTATTTGGCAAAAAACCTAAAGATCTTATCTTGATCTTATATATATATATATATATATATATATATATATATATATATATATATTATATTTATTTTTATTATATTATATTCTAAATATTTTGTAAACCTGTCTTAAAATCTAATACTGGACCTCGGTTGGGCTGGTTGGACAGCGGGTGGTGGAAAATTTCCCTTAATTTTAAATCCAAAACTTGACAGGTTTATGCCATGAGTATTCATATACAGTAATCCCTTGTTTTTCGATAGGGTTACGTTCCAAAAAGAACCCGTGATAAGTGATATTCACATAGTAGCAACCCCTTTTTTTTAATAATTATTATACAAAGCTTCAAATTGCGGAGTTCAGCACCGCCTCGCACGTATTTCCCTGCTCTTCTGAGCCGCTCCATCCCGACTTGCGCTGCAGCGTCTTTTTCTTCTAAAGCCCGCGGTACAGGTGTGTTTTTTCGAGAGAAGAACATGGTTATGGGTATTTTTTTGTCACTCTTTTTTTCTTCTGGGAAAAAAGATTCTTTTAAACCGACATTCATTAATTTTTTCTCCATCTTGAAGTCGGTGATTCTTCCAGCAGGTTGAAACAGCGCTCTGCGCTCCGCTGCCGTCAAAGACCCGCCCCGCTCTACTTCTGATTGGCTGGTGTTAGTTTGGTTGAGCCAGAGCTGCTTTCCTCTCATTCCATTGGTAGACGAACTCGGTTGACTCAGACTTTTTTTTTCTCTCAAACCTTTTTTTTTTTTTTTTTTTTTAAAGCAGTCAAACTCGCACGCCGAGAAAAAAAAAACTCCGTACGCCGGAGATCCGGCACGGTGCCGGAATACTTTAAGCCCTGCATTTCTTACTACTCTTGTCGTAAGGTGTAGCAGCAGTAGCCTACACGATGCCTGCAGTGAAAGCTGTGTAGTCTTGGGACCGCTGCTCCGCTGGTGCTGCTCAGCAGCACCAGCGGAGCAGCGGTCCCAGCAGCAGCTGCTGGTCCCACTTGCGCTCGTTTTGGCCCGGGTTGCCTCTTCATATTCACGGGCGTGCGTGTTTTTTAAGTGATGAAACAGGTTGCTTGTGTTTCAACCTCTTGCTGTCACAACACTGCAGCAAACCTTGCATATCACCGACGTTTTTAATGCCTTATTTAGGCTTATTATTTTATAATTGATTTATTACGGTATTGACGGTATTGCAAAATCCATGTCGTGGCGCAGTGTCACACCGGTGATGACTATGACACCGGTGTACCGCCCACCCCTAGTTTACAGCTTTACGTTTATTACATCTAACTTTATCTACAGTTTGTGAAATGGATTCAGGTCTCAGACACCTGGGCGATGGGTGGTAACTGCGTGAGACGGGTATCGAACCCCGAACTCCATGTGACCCTGCTGGGACCACAATCACTCAGAGATCACCGCCACCTGACTCATTGTGCTTTTATTGTGACGTGGCTCTAAAGCTTGAATAATGGTTCTGCGTCAAACCAACGCCGTTCACACGCCGTCACCGTGACGCCGTCGTGAACCTTCGGACTTCACCGTCCCTCCATTTCTCCACGGTGCAGAACCCCCCGCGACCGCTAATTCGCGATCTTTTCCTGAATGGTTTATTCGACTTTTTCCGGTCACAGTGAATCAAAGAGATAAGGACAACTATTGTGCAAAAAAACAAAACAAAAAAAAAATCACACATACTGTACACGAAGAAAAGAGCACTGAAAGTTCACGACTGCACAATCACAGCCCTCTCCGTCTGCACGTGGTCTGCGTCGCCTCCACGCGTAGTTACAATTTTCGGGAGGTGACGTCAGTGACGGCGTCAGTGACGGCGTCAGTGACGGCGTCAGCGACGGCGTGTGGTCTGCGTCAATGCGTACCACACGCCGTAGGCACGGTGTCGTTTTGACCCAGAACAATAACTCAAGCTTAAAGAGGAGATGCTGACAGACGGATTCAGTGTTTTTATTGAGGGGGTGGTTGAGTCCAGATCAGGGTGGTGGGAGTTCAGACTTGAACCACTGAACACTGGGAAGTGTCAGTCCTCCTTATGGGACGGTGCAGCAGAGAAGTGCTGCCACCGTTTGGGTAGGGAGGAACAGAAACTTCCTCCACTGACTCTTCTGAGCACAGAACTCATGAAGAAGACGTTGAGAGGAAACAGATACAAGTCTGCTGGCAGCAGGCCGACCGCTAACACGCTAGCATCTCCCCCAGGAACCATGAGAACCGCCGGTGCTGGCGGATCGTGGAATTATTCGATTCGGATTTAAAATCGGAATAAACCAGCCACTTATTTCGGAATTAGTTTAATTCGGAATGGCCATTTTCATTTGGAATTAGGTGTTTACATGGTAATTTTTACTCATTTTAAATCAGATTTAATTTTAATTCTGACTTAAAAAGGAATTAAACTTCCCATGTAAACGCAGCCAGTGATGAATCTTACACATCCAGAGGAAGAGACCTTTTAAATGTCCAACACTGTGATGGTGGAAGCAGCTCGATGAGACGTTACATTCTTTAAACAGCGACAGCTGCTCATGTTTGGAAGTCTGACCCTTCTGTGTTTCCGTAGTTTCGAGGCCCCGTTAGCCAGCATGCTAACAGAAGTCTGACCCTTCTGTGTTTCCGTAGTTTCGAGGCCCCGTTAGCCAGCATGCTAACGGAGCGGCGGCAGACGGTCAGGAAACAGTACGAAGCTCTGCAGCAGCGCAGAGCCCTGCAGGACACCATCCACCCGCCTCGCAGCGATGCTCCGTACCAGCAACCCAACCCCCCCATCCTGCTGCTGCCCAGCCAGACGCCCCCCACCCTGCACCTGGACCACGCCCCCCTCCACCTGGACCACAACCAGAAGCTGCAGCTCCAGCAGCAGCTGCAGCAGGTGAGTCTGACCCCCCACCCTGCGCCTGGAACCCCCCACCCTGCACCTGGACCCCCCCCTCACCTGCTGCAGCTCCAGCAGCAGCTGCAGCAGGTGAGTCAGACCCCCACCCTTCACCTGGACCTCCCATCCCCCATCACCTGCAACGCACCTCAGCTGGCTCACGGCTGGAACCACAGCTGTCTGGAACGTGGGGTTCAGGACAAACGTGAGACGTATAGACGGACATGATCAACATATATCTGAATAAACAGATGGATAAAGATATAGCTATAGGTAATATAGATGGATGGATAAATATAAATGGGTAGATATATTAATATAGATAGATAGTTAGATATTATATAGATAGATAAAGATAGATATAAATATACGGTAGATGGGTAGACCTATGAATATAGATATTTTAGCAGGACTCTGTCAGGAGGACGATGTTTGTTCTCATCGTGAATAACCTTGAGACTGTTTTTGTTGTTAACTGGTGCTTATTCAATAAATGTACTGTATTTTCTGCACTATAAGGCACTTAAAATCATAAATTTTTCTCAAAAATTGGCAGTGCGCCCTGTTATCCAGGGGGGTATTCCAGAAAGCGGGTTTTGTGAAAACTCTGAGTTTGTTAACCCTGAGATGAGAGAAATCCGGAGTTTTCAGTTCCAGAAAGCGATTTAACTCAAACTCTGAGTCAGTTACTACGGCAACTGGCCCTGTGAACCTAACCTGCTTGCTAGCAGGTTTACTTCAATAAACCCTGAGTTTCTCTCTGTCTCCTCCCTCAGTGGCGTCAATTCAGCCAATGGGCCTTTAAGCAATACACATCCGTTTTCTGCACCACGGACAGCAAGAGCAGAGTTAACAAACGTAACTTATTTTATTCACCATGTCAGTGCAACAATATCACAGGGACATCCGAGTTTAACTTCAAACAGTTAAAGTCCAAATTCAAAAAGGAGAGGGAGGGGGCAGAAGACAGAAAGAGAGAGAGAGAGAGAGAGATTTAAAAAAAAGTCAAATATCTCCCTTAAACAGATTTATAAGAGGGTAGGGTGATTTGATATTTTTTCCTTAAAATGAACTTGCATAATTAATCCATCAGTGGCTAACAGCCTCGTTAATATCTTCTGCTGCTGGGGCAACATTGGACCATCACTTGCCTTGTTTCTTCTTTTTTTTTTAAATTGCGTGGTTGTCTGCTTACTTTTCAGCTGTGTTGCTTTTTCTCCCGAAATCTGCTCTCATACTCCCCATACGCACGTATTAACACTTCTAACTCCAGTGGCGTGAAATATGTGGATCTTATGTTGTCGCCGGTTGCCATGGTGAATCGTTGTATCAGGGCTCCATTGATGATGGCTTTTTATTTTCTTCATGCACGCGCTTAATTCAAGGTTAACAAACTCAGAGGTTATTGAACTAACTCATATCCGCTGTTCTGGAACCGAAAACTAGTTTCCTATCTCAGGATAAGTCAACTCAGTTTAGGTTTAGTTTGTTGAACCTGCTTCCTGGAATACCCCTCAGGACACCTTATGTATGAATTTAGTTGTGTTTACTCACCTCCAACCAGTTTTATGCGGTTTCCTGCTTGACTTTGGTGGAGACGAAGTTGCTCCGCTGATCGATGTCAGACCGTTCAGATACGTTAAAGTCGGTCCTTGGGGGGGGGGGGGGGGGGGTTGCTGGAGAGTGGCAATGGAATAAGACGTGCTTAGCCTGAGCTCCCGCTGGACCTCTGCTTTATTTATATTTAAAAGCGCCTCATGCACAGTACTTTTGATAAATCAGATTTATAACATTGCTGTAGCCTAAAAGTTCGTGTTTTGATGGATTTATGGCGTCAAATCTCCGGAAATTTGCATACAAGGGATCTTCAACCGCTGGGCCCGACACCGCCTCGGCAACGAGCGCCAAAGCTACCCCGACGGCGAGGACCTCCCCGCGGCTTGATAAAGAGAAGATGGATGCCGTGAAAGCAGATATTCTCCAGGCAATAAAATCAGAGATGCAAACTGTGATTAAGTCAGAACTCAAGAGAGAATTAAAAAGTGCACTCGCTGATGACTTCAACTTTAGTAAAAGTGAGCTGCAGGCTGTTAAGGCTGAGCTTGCGAGCAACACGGCGGAGCTGCATTCCGACATTGACCGGATGAAGACTTCTATTCGGGAGGTTGAAGACGGGCTAAATACATGGTCTGACGAGGTGGCTGTTTTAAAGTCTACGGTAACTGCCCTGGGCGCCGAGGTGACTGCGCTTAAAGCAGCAGCCATGGCGCGCGACCCAAAGCCGCTCACATTCAAAGGGCAGAGGATCAATATATTTCCCGACTACACTACAAGCGTCGCCAGGGCCCGTGCTGCGTTTACGGAGGTGAGGAAACTGCTGCACGGCTGCCAAGGAGTCCGGTTTGGCATCCTATTCCCAGCGCGTCTCCGGATTACGCACGGCGGAGTGGAGAAGGACTTCACTGATGCAGCGGAAGCCTTGTTTTATGTCAAGGAGAAATTTGCCCGATGAGTCTGACGTTGCTGTGAAACCGTATTACACTGAACGCTTCTGGATTCTTCTTGCCTTTTTTTTTTTATTTTCCTCCTCCCTCCTCGGCAGCCTGCCCCAGCGGACACCAAATATATTATTGACTATTAATATTATTTCCTAAACTAAGTGGAGGTATGTTCTTTGCCTAATCTTCAGTGTCTGCTACTGTTACTGTTCAATATTTGGAGACACAGGCCGTTTTGGTAGGGTATTTTGCTCACCTCGTTCTAGGTGTTATGGGTGGGGAGGGGGGGATTTACCAGACTTTTTCATCTGTGGAATTGCCAGATATCTATAGTTTTTTTTTTTTTACTTGCTTTTAAGTTGTGGTCTTTACAATGTCGGCTCCTAATTTCAACCTCTAGTCAACCAACATGAGTAGGACTTCCACTCCCAGCGGGCTCGATGGCTGTGTGGTCAACGTTGTAAGTTGGAATGTAAAATCGCTAAATCATCCGGTAAAGCGTAAAAGGATATTTACACATCTAAAACAGCTCAAGATAAATATAGCATTTCTCCAGGAGACTCACTTGCACACATCTGACCATTTTCAACTGAAGGGAGCCTGGCAGATATACCATTCCAATTTTCAGTCTAAAGCCAGGGGGGCTGCAATACTAATTGACTCAAACACTCCTTTCACAATGACGAGTGTAGAGGCTGACTCTGCTGGGCGATATATTGTTGTAGTGGGACTGCTTTATGCCTTTCCTGTTATTCTAGTAAACATTTACGCGCCAAACTGGGACAATCCCATGTTTTTTTTTCAAATTTATTCTCCAGACTGCCAAACGCATCATCTCATTCTCGGGAGTGATATGAACTGTACACCTTCCCCTACCTTAGACCGTAGCTCACGCAATAATTCCTCCATGTCCAAGTCCACTCGTTCTATCCAGCTATTTCTTTTTTTTTTTTTTTCTTCCCCCTTGTCTGCACACATATTAATGATTGATACCATGACGGTAGAAACCAAAAGTATATATATGTGCATTATTCCTATATTTAATATATATACATATATATACGCATACATATGCATACACATACATAAATATACACATACAAACCCAGTGATTTTTTTTTTTTTTTTTTTGGGGGGGGCGACGACATCCACTGCCAATCCAGGAAGCAGGAACACACGGAAACACACGTCAAGCACTGGAAATCTGCAACAAAAAACCACAAACAAAGCACGAAACCGGCACGGAGCCAACCAAAACAATAACAGCAATCGACCTAAATCTTGAGATCTGATCGCAGTCTGAGCTAAGCTATCGCTACCTAAACCCAAAAACTAGAGAGCAGGTGAGTGTGTGTGTGTGTGTGTGTGTGTGTGTGTGTGTGTGTGTGTGTGTGTGTGTGTGTGTGTGTGTGTGTGTGTGTGTGTGTGTGTGTGTGTGTGTGTGTGTGTGTGTGTGTGTGTGTGTGTGTGTGTGTGTGTGTGTGTGTGTGTGTGTGTGTGTGTGTGTGTGTGTGTGTGTGTGTGTGTGTGTGTGTGTGTGTGTGTGTGTGATAAACCAAACAAAGTTCCACCTGAAGTGTATCTATAGTGGGGGAGGGGGGGAGCAACCCCGCGAGACCAGAGGCCGACACGGAAGAGCCCGGAACCCAGGCCACCGGCAACCCCACAGAGGGGAGAAGTAGGAGGGAGGCAACCCACCGCCTGCGAGGGCCCCCCCCCGGCGGCGGCCGAGGGGGCCCTCACGGCGCGGGAAGAAGCAGCCAGGGATCCCGCGGCGGCGGACCGCGACCCAGGCAATCCCTGGCCACCCGGTCCGGGCCGGACACGCGGCCAGGAGGCCCTCACCCTTCAGGCCAACGACCCCCACCCGGCAGGGGGCCAGCCTGCCCGGAGAGACAGAGCCGCCCCGGCCGCCGACGCGGGGAGGCGCACCCGCCCCCCACGAAAGTGGCCCTCCAAGACCAGAGGGGCGCCCCGCCGCAGAGGCAGCGGGGGGGACCGGAGACGGGCCCGGAGAGAGGGAACCCCCCAACAAGGCGACACCCGTGCAGGCCCGACAACGGAGGGCCCCAGACCCAGGCATCCCATTCATTCATCCATTCACCTATCCGATATCTATACTAATAATAATATGATATACTATACATAATAATAATAATAATAATAATAATAATAATAATAATAATAATAACCATCTTTGTATAATATAATATTGATAAATTATTAAGTTTTGATGTCCTGCCAATGGAGGCCCAAATCCTCCATGGCAGGACCCTTCCGTACCGCATTCTCACCGACACAGACACACAATCACGCACCGTTTCCCCCTCCTGTAACTTCGGCAGATTAATGTCTCCAAGAAACTCATTAATGGATTGATCAGATGGTTCAATTTGTGACGAGTATAATTTATAGTAAAAGTCTCTAAAGACTGAATTTATTAAACGGGGATCATGTGTAACTTCCCCTGACTGGTCCTTAATGGATGTTATGGTTGTTTTTTCTTTGTTTATTTTTAATTGATTGGCTAAGTATTTTCCTGATCTGTTGGCATGTGCAAAGTTTTCCAGGCGAAGCCTTTGTACTAGAAACTGTGTTTTTGCGTCAATTATTTTATTTAATTCTATTTTAGTTTTCCTTATTCTGTTAAGGATACGTTTGTCTGCAGAGGTCTGGAAGGCCTCCTCTAGCGTCTTTATTTCACATTCTAATTCTTTTGTTTTTAAGTTGTCTTTTTTTTCTTATTTGAGGAAAAGGAAATTATTTTGCCTCGCATTACTGCTTTTCCTGCTTCCCATAGAACGCTCGCTGATATTTCCGACTGGTCGTTATTTTGTAAAAATATATCCCATTCTTTCTTAAAAAAATTAGTAAAGTCGGGGTCTTTGAGCAATGATGTATTAAATCTCCAAATTTTGGAGGATGATACGCTCCCCCTCTTCCCCAGAGTGAAAGAAACAGGTGCGTGATCGCTAATAATGATTGGGTGAATTTGTGATTCTGAGATATCTCTCATCAGAGAGCTACTGACTAAAAAATAATCTAACCTAGAGTATGAGTGATGAACGGCTGAGAAAAAAGTGTAGTTCCTAAGGGTTGGGTGTAAAGAGCGCCATGTATCGCAAAGACCCAGATCATTCATGTATTGCTTAACAATACTTGCTGACTGCCAACTCCTGTGTCCGCCTGCATTACTGAGCCTGTCCACTCCAGGGTCCAGAACCATGTTGAAGTCTCCTCCGATGATGACTGTGTTGTCTAGGTGAGCAGAAAGTGAGGTGAAAAAAGAGTGAAAAAACGAGGAGTCATCAACATTTGGACCATATACATTAGAAATACATAAATTCAAGCTTCAAATTTGCAAGACTAAAATTAAATATCTACCCTCTGAGTCAATGTGTGTGTCCTTTACAGTGAAATTTACTCTTTTTTATTAATGAGAATTGCTACCCCTCTTTGTCTGGAGTTGTAACAGGCGGAGAAAACATGCGGAAAATGTGCCGTGGCCAATGCATCTGCTGAAGCTTTAACTAAATGAGTTTCTTGCAGTAGGACCCTAACCCTAACCCTATCCAGCTATTTCTTGACTCATACGTTGTTACTGATGTGTGGCGATTCCGTAATCCTACTGCCAGGGAATATTCTTTCTATTCCCCTGTTCATAAGACCTACTCGCGTATTGACAATTTTTTCCTTGATAATAGGTTTCTCCCCCTTGTTTCAAAGTGCAACTACGGTGCGATTGTTATTTCAAATCATGGTCCTTTGACTTTGTCAGTGCGTATTCCCAACACTCAGTCTATTTACCGCCCTTGGAGATTAAATTCACTGCTATTATCAGAGGAAGCTTTTAACAATTTAATTGCATCTGAGATTACGTCGTTTATTGATATCAATCAAACTCCGGGAATGTCTTTTTTAACTATTTGGGAATCACTGAAGGCATATTTACGCGGACAGGTTATTTCATATTGTGCAAAAAAAAAGTGAACAATACTCGCCTGAAAGAGCTGGCAGATTAGATTTTGGATCTAGATAGGTTATTTAGTCAATCTTCATCACCTGACTTTATGAAGAGGCGCTTATTAGTCCAAGCTGAGTTTGATCTCTTATCAACACAACAGGCAGAATACCTCATCTCTAAATCCCGACAGGGGTGCTATGAACATGGAGAAAAGGCAGGACGGATACTCGCTCATCAGCTGCGCCAAAGAACAGCCTACCAGACCATCCCTGAAATGAATGATCAGTATGGTGCCAGAACCACAGACAGTCTGAAAATAAATTCTTGCTTTCAAAATTTTTATCAGTTATTATATACGTCAGATTCCTCTGCAAGCCCCTCTGATCTTGACAAATTTTTTAACCCTTTACATATTCCATGTATAGATCTGGAGATGGCTGATGGCCTGGAGGAAGACCTCTCGGCCGCGGAGATAGCGTCTGCAATTAGCTCTATGCAAACTGGCAAATCTCCGGGCCCAGATGGTTTTCCGACAGACTTCTATAAGAAATTCTCCACCCAGCTTTCGCCCTTATTACCGTCAGTTTTCAAAGAATCATTAGCATTAGAGTCCCTCCCTCCAACGATGCGTCAGGCTGTTATTTTATTGTTACTGAAAAAGGGGAAAAACCCTCTAGAATGCAGCTCATTCCGTCCAATTTCCCTTATTAATACAGATGCTAAAATTCTTGCTAAGGTGCTGGCGCAATGCTTGGAGGTGGTTCTTCCCTCTATTATATCACCTGACCAAACTGGTTTTATTAAGAACTGCTATTCGTTTTTTAATGTTAGGCGTCTTCTAAATGTCCTTTATGGCCCCTCTCCACCCGGAACACCAGAGATAGTGCTTTCACTTGACGCTGAAAAAGCGTTTGACTGGGTGGAGTGGGGTTATCTTTTCACTACGCTGAGGAAATTTGGGTTTGGGCCTAAGTTTATATCATGGATAAAAATATTGTATATATCCCCCATGGCTGCTGTACGCACTAGCAATAACTTGTCCATCTACTTTGAGCTCCAACGAGGCACAAGACAAGGCTGCCCTCTGTCGCCCCTCCTGTTTGCAGTTGCAATGGAACCTCTTGCTCTTGCTCTGAGACAGAATACTGATATCAAGGGAATTCAGCATGCTGGACTGGAACACAAAGTTTCGCTTTATGCGGACGATATGTTACTGTACATTTCGCAACCCCTTTCCAACCTCCCTATATTAATGCTTCTACTTAAAGAATTTGGCCGAATATCTGGTTACAAAGTTAATTTTCAGAAGAGTGAGTTAATGCCAATTGGTGCTAGTCAGATAGCTTTGGATTCATTCCCATTCCAAATTAACCTCAAGAAATTCAAATACCTTGGAATTTGGATCACCCACAATCACAAAGATTTATACACTCCAAACTATCAGCCTCTTCTGTCTAACCTTAGTAGTGATATTGAGCGTTGGGATCCCTTGCCTCTTTCCTTAGGTGGTAGAATTAATACCGTGAAGATGACTGTCTTGCCCAAGTTTTTATGTCTTCCAATGCCTTCCTTTTTTTTTTGACAAAATCTTTCTTCTCCAAACTGAACAATTATATTTCAACTTTTATCTGGCACAAAAAAACACCCCGAATTAAGAGAAGTCAGTACGTGCACATGCAGCGATTCAAACTGGTTGGAGATCATTTGCACACATCGTACTGACTTTTAAACTGCATGTGAACACCTTAAGTCAGTCAAGTAATCTGATCAGACTGGATTCATCAACCCGCTTGCAGCACCTAGATAAGCCAGTCGCAACCGCCTTGTTAATGCCATGTGTACGGAGACATGGATATTACAGTCTGCGCATGCTCGAGAATTTCCCCCGGGTGGGGTTTTCCCCCGGGGGAGGGGATTCACCCGGAAGTGAAAGGAGACGACGCAACGCTGCTCAGTAGTAGCTCCCTGGGGTGTCGTCTGACTGCTTCAGGGGTGTCCTCAAAATATTTCCTATTCTGACATTTCATATATAAATACTGTATTTTCGCGACCATACGGGCGCCGTGTGAAAAGGCATAGCCTCAGTCTTGTGTCACATTTCTGTATTTAAAACACACACGGCGCACCGACCGAAACGGCACACACACAAGAACACACACACACACACACAAGCACAGGAGTGTGCGTATTTAAAAATACAGCGGGAGCAAAACTTTGTTTGATTGTAGGCTACTTTATTTCAGTTTTTACATTAATCAAACCCATTAAGTCTCATCCTCTGTTTCTGCATTAAAGAGCTCCGCTAAATCAGCTGTGCCAGTCCGAATTCCTCGCTGTCAGAGTCACGTTCCGTGCCGTGCGGTGCCTCGGAAATGCACGCTTTTGCAAAAGCTCGCAAAATAATCCCAGCAGACACGTTAGCCCACGCATCAACAATCAATCTGCAAACTGTGGCATAAAAAAAACAAAATACGCCGTACCCTACGCCGTAGGCTGCGTCTATTTAACGCGGACCTAATGCCGCGTTCCATTTATCCTCGGAAGTGGGGATTTCCCAGTCCCCAGTCGGAATTTTCAACTGGAACGCCCCTCGAAGTGGGGTTTCCCACTGGGAAAGTGGGAGAGTCTTCACCACCCCCGAGTTACCATTCCAAGATGGCTGCCATTCCCAGTTCCCACTTCCGATTTCCGAGGTAAATGGAACGCGGCATAAACTCCGGAACCGGCAGACAGAAATCTCTAAATTTCGGAGCAAATTTCTTAACAGGCGTAGCTACAACTGTTAGATTTCATCTATTAAACCAACATCTTCCTAAATGATTTATTTCAGCCGGCGTGATTCTCAACAGAGCAGCGTCCCAGAGAGAGTTTCTCTCCCGGGGCTGACGCAGCAGCTTCACCCGGCGGACACGTCTCTCCTCGGGCTGTGAGCTGAGGCTGCTCCCCGGGGGCGGCGGCTCTTCTCATCTCCGAAAACATCGGGTCAAATTTCTTAACAGGCGTTATTTGGATAAACTGAGCCCCGGTTGCGGATCTTAAGGTTACCTTTATGCCTGTAAAAATATTAAAACTTAATACAGTGCCATATTAACAGCGCTACAGCTGAAATTAAAACAGCTTTTGGCTCTCTGCTTCCTGATCAGGTTAGGGATGAAAACGAGGGGGAGTAGGAGAAATGGGACAGGCACCTGGGCCAAGTGCCCTAGATCTCAAGTGCCCTAAAATCTCCCCCTTCTTTTTTAGGGGTTAGGGAAGAAAAGAAGTGCGACTGGAGAAAAGAAGGGCGAGTGAAGGAGAATTCCGCTTGTTGTTAAGCGGAGGTCAACCGGAAGTGGCTCTTTGTTGAAATGGTTACCATGGTTACCTCGGGTACAGCGCCACCTAGCGTCACGGAGTCAGCCATGCTCTGGTTACAGTGGTTTATTCAATCTGATTCAGTCTGATCTCAGAACAGCATGTGTAATCAGACAAGTTGATCCAATCTTCTGCATGTCATTATCTGATCAGATCTCCAACCACCTTGAATCGCTGCATGTGCACGTACTGCGTGTGTTGCAGAGAGTACAATGGGGGGCATGGCTCTCCCAAACGTTATGTGTTACTATTGGGCTGCCAACATTAGAGCCATGTTGTACTGGGTGACCAGTGACACCACAGCCCCTGCGTGGACGGTCCTGGAGGAGCCTCAGTTAGAGCTACCTCTCTGTCAGCCAGCCTCTCTCTCACTATTTTTTTATTTAACCTTTATTTAACCAGGAATAAACCCATTGAGATTAAAATCTCTTTTGCAAGGGGGTCCTGGCCAAGAAGGCAGCACAATAGGTCCACATCAGTTACACATTCAACAACATCAACAAAACAGACATAAAACACTACAGTATATATACTACAGTATATATAAATACTACAGTATAATCACTCAATGTTCGATAAAAGAACATGTGCATTCAGTAGTCAGATAGACCTTGATCCTAGCTTTAAAATCTACCAAACTTGGGAGATGATCCAATTTAAGATGACTCTGTAATTTATACCAGGACAAGGGTGCAAATGCTTTGCTTTTTGGTAGAGGCCAGTGACCTGGGTTCTACCTCTGATGTTGATGTTGATTTTCTTGTTAGTAACACTGCTGATCTGTTGCACTCAGCTTTAGATGAAGTTGCTCCTTTGAAAAGGAGGGTTTCTAGCCACAGGAGCTTAACTCCCTGGTACAATTCAGATATTCGCATGTTGAAACAAAGCGTGCGTAAAATGGAAAGGAAGTGGCACTCTTGTAAGTCTGTAGACCTCTATCGTGAATGGAAAGATATTCTAATAGTATATAAAAAAGCCATTCGCAAAGCAAGAACAGCTTATTATTCAACGTTGATAGAGGATAACAAAAGTAACCCACGTTTTCTGTTCAGCACTGTAGCCAGGCTGACAAAGAGTCACAGCTCTGTGGAGCCGTGTATTCCTGCAGCTCTCAGTAGTGAAGACTTTATGAGCTTCTTTAACAGTTAAATCACAAGAATTAGAGAAGAAATCAACCAGCCGGTTGTAGGTGTTTCTTCAGCTTTAGCGACTTCCCTAGGCTCTGACTTGACTCTAGACTGTTTTGATCCTATTGACCTCCCTGAGCTGACTTCACTCGTTAATAGAGCTAAGTCTACCACATGTATGTTAGACCCCATCCCGACTTGACTATTCAAAAATGTTTTTTCTCTTATTGGTGTGACAATACTGGACCAAATCAACCTATCCCCTAAGCTCAGGATATGTACCACAGGTTTTCAAAGTGGCAGTAATTAAACCTTTACTTAAAAAACCTTCTCTTGACCCAGACACCTTAGCTAATTATAGGCCAATTTCTAACCTTCCATTTGTATCTAAAATTCTGGAAAAGGCAGTTTCAAGCCAGTTATGTGACTATTTGTATAGAAATGATCTGTTTGAAGTCTTTCAGTCAGGGTTCAGACACTGGTTCGAGTCACGAATGACCTTCTTATGGCCTCAGATAAGGGATTAGTGTCCATATTGGTTCTACTGGACCTCAGTGCTGCTTTTGACACTGTTGATCATGGCATTTTACTGCACAGGTTAGAGCATGTTGTTGGGATTAAAGGGACAGCTCTACGTTGGTTTAAATCATATCTATCTGACAGGTTCCAGTTTGTTCATGTACATGAGGTTTCTTCAGAACAGTCAAGGGTCTGTTATGGTGTTCCGCAGGGTTCAGTGCTAGGGCCAATCTTGTTTAGTTTATACATGCAGCCGTTGGGAAGTATAATCCAGAATCACGGCATACACTTTCATTGCTATGCTGATGATATGCAGCTC
Source organism: Cololabis saira (assembly GCF_033807715.1). NCBI lineage: Eukaryota > Metazoa > Chordata > Actinopteri > Beloniformes > Belonidae > Cololabis > Cololabis saira. Next base: position 5,561,094 of record NC_084589.1, read on the forward strand.
TACTTGTCTATGAAGCCGGATGAGACAGAACCGTTGGTTAAACTTCAGGCATGTCTTAGGGACATCAAGGACTGGATGTCCAGAAATTTCTTGCTTCTAAATTCAGATAAAACAGAGGTTATCATTCTTGGTTCAGAGCACCTTAGGAAGGGACTAGATGGTGTTGCGATGGCTTCCAGTGCAACTGTGAGAAACCTTGGTGTTGTTTTCGATCAGGATTTGTCGTTTAAACCATATGTTAATCAGGTTTGTAAAATAGCGTTTTTCCATCTCCGTAATATTGCAAAAATTAGGAAAATCCTCTCGCAGAGTGATGCAGAAAAACTAGTTCATGCGTTTGTATCTTCTAGACTGGATTACTCTAATGTGTTGTTAGCAGGATGTCCAAGTCATTTGCTGAATAGTAGGGATTAAAGTTCTCCGTCTCTAGACAGATTTCCGTCAATTCGAAAATTAGAGAAAAAAAAAAAAGAACAAAAAAACATTTGCACGTGCGTTATCATGTTAAACCTGAATTATGGTTCTGCGTTAAATCGACGCAGAGCTACGCCGTAGGCTCTGCGTTGGAGTACGCTGAACCATAAATCAGCCTTTCGTCATTAAACTGGCGCTATTGTAAACCAATTAAGCGAGCCAGAGTCTTGGTATTAGCCAATCAGAAACAGAGGGGGGGTGTTGGATCAAGGGGGGAGTCTGGGGGAGCAGCATGGATGTATTATGAGCAGTCGCCCCGTCCGCCCTCCTCTCCCCGCCGCCGCAGATGCGGGTTCGGCCCGCCGCGCGGGGCCTTCGTCCAGCGGCGTCCCCGCGTCGTCAGGCGGGGGTTTTCGCGGGGCGGTGTCCGGCGCCGCGCGGAAGGCGGGCCGGTGGGGGGGGATCGGGAACGGCGGTCGGCGGCGGCGACTCTAGACGCGCGCCGGGCCGTTCCCGCGGATCTCCCCAGCTGCGACGCCCGCCGGGGACCTGTTAGGGGATGAGGGGGGATGACATCCCCTCCTGAAATAAAAACGGTCCAAATCATCCCCTCCTGAAATAAAAACGGTCCAAATCATCCCCCCTGAAATAAAAACGGTCCAAATCATCCCCCCTGAAATAAAAACGGTCCAAATCATCCCGCCTGAAATAAAAACAGTCCAAATCCTCCCCCCTGAAATAAAAACGGTCCAAATCACCCCCCCCCCCCTGAAATAAAAATGGTCCAAATCATCCCCCCCTGAAATAAAAACGGTCCAAATCATCCCCCCCTGAAATAAAAACGGTCCAAATCATCCCCCCCTGAAATAAAAACGGTCCAAATCATCCCCCCTGAAATAAAAACGGTCCAAATCATCCCCCCCTGTAAAACTGCCATCCCCCCTTGCCATCCCTTATGTCGACCTCATCAATGCATGTGGTTTTACTGCTATTTCAACATTTAGAGTCATCACCAGAAAAATAACTTATTTGACAATTTTCACCTGTTTCAAGTACATTTTCACTTGAAATAAGAAGGAAAATCTGTCAGTGGGACAAGATTTATCTTCTCATTACAAGCAAAAAAATCTTTTTTCTACTTATTTCAAGTGAAAAACTACTTGAAACAGGTGAAAATTGTTGTTTTTTTCCAGTGATGAGTCTTGTTTTAAGTGTAATGAGATTTTTTTTACTAAAATGAGACATTTTAACTAGAAATAAGACAAATATTCTTGTTAAGATTGTGAGTTTTTGCAGTGATCCATGTTACTTATCCTGTGAAGGACAGAGTCATATTGATAAGTTCAGAAAAGTGTTTTTTATTGTTGTGTTTTGATGTAAGCCCAGTGGATATTTAAAGCTTACAGAAGGCTGCATTTAACTGCTGCTATGTCATTCCTGCAGTATTTCTGCAGGTGTTTTGGTCACTGCTATTATTTGTAATATATTATATTATTTGTAATCAGCACAAATTATCTGTCCCCATATGATCAAATCCACCATCCCCCCTGATATTTTTTTTTTACAACTCGAGTACTGGCTACAGGTGAAGGTCAGAACATTAGAATATGGTGTAAAAGTTAATTTATCTCATTACAGGCAAAGCAAGATATCCTAAGCCTTTATTTGTTATCATTTTGATGGTTGAATTGTTTATTGATTTCATAAAATATCCTAATTTTTTTAGATTTTTTATTTGGGGTTTTCATAAACTGTGAGCCATAATCACCAAAATTATAACAAATAAAGGCTTGAAATATCTCACTTTGAATGTAGTGGGAAATAAGATATTTGTTTTACCTTTAGTTGAATTTACTACGAATGAAGTTTTGCAATATATTCAACTTTTCCGACCTTCACATGTAGATTATGACATCAATAAATAAGAGCATAATATATGTCCGTATTGGTTCAATACGGAACGCAACATTTAATTCAAGGGATGGGTGGTGACCCAAGTTCTGTAACTTTGGGGAGCAGAATCTGAACGGCTCGTAGATCCACATCACACTGGACGGCTCATCCGGGCTGCTGTACAGACACTGCATAATTTGGTTGCTTTCCTCCTGCTCTGAGTTGGCAGGCTGAGGGGAGACCACTTTATATATGTTAAAGCAAGAAAAAACCTGGTTTTCACAATAGGTGCAGTGCATCGATGGAGGGGGAATATGAACTGGCCTGAAAAAAAAATCTCAGTCAAAAATTTTTTTTTTGCTTTAATCCCTGTGAATAGGCTCCAGCTGATCCAGAATGCAGCAGCACGAGTGCTGACAGGAATCAGCAGGAGAGACCACGTCTCTCCAGTGTTAGCGTCACTCCATTGGCTACCTGTAAAATTCAGAATTCAATTTAAAATGTTATTACTTGCATATAAAGCCCAAAACGGCTTAGCTCCGCAGTATTTACAAGATTTGATAGTGCCTTATGTTCCTGGCCGAGCTCTCCGCTCCCAGGGTGCAGGTTTACTCGTAGTTCCTAGAGTATCTAAATGTAGATTTGGAGGGCGGGCGTTCTGCTATCAGGCACCATTACTTTGGAACCAACTTCCAATCTGGGTTAAGGAGGCTGACACCACGTCCACCTTTAAAACTAAACTTAAAACCAAACTTAAAACCTTTCTGTTTAGTAAAGCCTATAGTTAGTGTTTAGTAAACCTCTAGCTGGTGTTGGTAAATCTCTAGGTAGTGTAAACTCTAGTGTGTTAGAGTGAGTAGTCATAGTTGCAGCTATAGAACAAGACTATAATAGTTAGTCTCAAATATAGCTTCGCGGTAGATATGCTGCTATAGGCTTATGCTGCAGGGGGGCACCGACATGATCCGCTGGGCGGTGCCTCTCACCCTTCTTCTCCTCTCCTTTTCCCTGCCTCTCTTCTCCATTACCATTTTTATCTATTATAAATATCTCATAGCTATCATTTTTGTCCATCGTACCTGTAGTCTCTTGTGCCGGCCCCCCTTTTTTCTCTTTTGTGCATGTTTGCAGGCTGGAGCCTCGGTTCCCGGCCCCCCTCCCCCATCCCCGGTCATCCCGTTGCTGCTTCCACTTGCCTATGTCGATGTCTGCTGTTGCTGCTTCCGCCTGCCTGCACCCCCCCCTGGTCATCCAGCTGCTGCTTCCACATGACTGTTGTGTGCTGCTGACTTTTTTTATTTTGGCACAACATTTTTGAGACTTTTTCTAAAATATGTGGGAAAAGGATTGTGCCGTCACCATATATTGCTCTGTTTGGCTCCTGTGGACTCTCCTCTATTTATGCGGCGGGAAACCAACATGATGGCCTTTTGTTCCCTCCTGGCTAGGAGACTGATTTAGTTTAAATGGAAAGACTCTGCTCCACCATCATCTAATCACTAGATCAGGGAAGTCATGACTCATCTCAAACTGGAAAAGATCAGGTAACTGTTCAGGGATCCACTGAGACCTTATAGAGGATCTGGCAGCCTTTCCTGAACTTTGTGGAGGGTATGGATGCTGATAATATAATGTAGGGGACTTCATTCATTTTCATTTATGTTGGCCCTGTGTCTGATGGTTATCTGGCAATATATGTTATTTAAGTTTTAATTTTTTTTTTGTCTGTTTTTTTGGGGTTATAAGGGCCCGAGCACCTTCAGTGCGAAGGCCCTATTACATCTGTAGGAATTTTTTTTTCTATCTTTCTTTTTCTTCTTCTTCTTCTGACAAAAGGAAGGCCTTTTTGCCCCCCTAAACGTGCCCAAAAAGTCACCAAATTGTGCATGCAAGTCAGGCCTTGCGAAAATGTTTATATTTAATGGTTTGCATTAATGGGCGTGGCAAAATGGCTCAACAGCGCCCCCCAGATAACTTTGTGCCTCAAGCCCCACAATACGGTTTGACGTACATGAACGAAAATCGGTACACACCTGTATCATGTCGCAACTTAAAGAAAAGTCTCTTGGCGCCATGCACGAAACCGAACAGGATGTCGGTCATTTTGAATTAGTCGTGTCATTTTGATGAAATTTATGCCATTCCTTCGGCAGTTAATACGGCCCGAACCGTAACGTGCACCCATGTGTGTTATACCTCAAAATGTGCATCTCCATCTTGCGACTACGCGCATTACTTTTCTCCTTCAAAAGTGTTACCGTGGCGACGCCAGACGCCAAAAAGCGCACCCCCCCCTTCATCTGATTGGTCCATATTTGATAGTTCCCCAAAAGTCACCAAATTTTGCATGCAAGCCAGGCCTGGCGATAAATTTGATATTTCATGGTTTGTATTAATGGGCGTGGCAAAATGGCTCAACAGCGCCCCCTAGAATACTTTTCTCTGCCATAACTTTTGAATGGTTTGACATAGAGTCGTGGGTGGTGTCATTGGACTCGGTATTGAGTCCTTGATCATAATTGATGAAAATTAGCCCCGCCCCTTATTCTGATTGGTTGTCCCTATTTCCTGCTATAGCATTTGAATGTTTTGACATAGAGAGTTGCGGGTGGTGTCATGGGACTCTGTAATGAGTCCTTGAGCTTTTTTGGCCTTAATTAGCCCCTCCCCTTTTTCTGATTGGTTGTTCCGATTTTCTGCTATAACTTTTGAATGGTTTGACATAGAGAGTCGTGGGTGGTGTCATCAGATTCTGTATGGAGTCATTGACCTTCATTGGCCTGAATTAGCCCCGCCCCTTCTTCTGATTGGTTGTCCCTTTTTTCTGCTATAACTTTTTAATGGTTTGACATAGGAAGTCGTGGGTGGTGTCATTTCTGATATGCTTATGGGGGCGGTGGCCGTGAGTGCGAGGGCCCGTTTATCGCTGCTTGCAGCTTTAATTTTTCTTGTTTTTTTCTATTTGAATAATAAAAATTTGTTCCTGTTTTAATGATAAAAAACGAATAAAAAGACTTGTATGTATCAAAACACTAACTTCAACTGTCTGCTATCGCTGGCAATGATGGACCAATCAGAGAACAGGACTAGTATGACGCTCACCACCTCCTCTTTTTATTGGTGGAAGACGAATTATCTAAAATGTGTTTTTCTGTTTTAGTTACAACTGAACGATAGTCTGAGTTGAATAAAGTTTGACTTTCCAGACTGTTGCTTCGGTTTATATGTTGTATCATCTTAAAACCTGGTGCACCTACGTGTGAAAAAAGAGCTGCTCATGGATACAGTGGCGGTAGCGTGGTGGCTGTAGCACGGTGGCGGTAGCGCGGTGGCTGTAGCGCGGTGGCTGTAGCGCGGTGGCTGTAGCGCGGTGGCGGTAGCGCGGTGGCCGTAGCGCGGCGGCGTGGTGGCGGTAGCGTGGTGGCGGTAGCGCGGTGGCGGTAGCGCGGTGGCGGTAGCGCGGTGGCGGTAGCGCGGTGGCTGTAGCGCGTCGGCGGTGGCGGTAGCATGGTGGCGGTAGCGCGGTGGCGGTAGCAGCGTGTTGGTTGTAGCGCGGTAGCGCAGTGGTTGTAGCGTGGTGGCGGTAGCGGTAGCGCAGTGGTTGTAGCGAGGTAGCGATATCGCGGTGGTTGTAGCGCGGTGGCAGTAGCGCGGTAGCGCAGTGGTTGTAGCGTGGTGGCGGTAGCGCGGTGGTTGTAGCGAGGTAGCGGTATCGCGGAGGTTGTAGCGCAGTGGTTGTAGCGCGGTGGTTTTATCATCTTAAAACCCGGTGCACCTACGTGTGAAAAAAGAGCTGCTCATGGATACAGTGGTTGTAGCGGTAGCGTGGTGGCTGTAGCGCGGTGGCTGTAGCGCGGTGGCTGTAGTGCGGTGGCTGTAATGTGGTGGCGGTAGCGCGGTGGCGGTAGCGCGGTGGCGGTAGCATGGTGGCGGTAGCGCGGTGGCGGTAGCGTGTTGGTTGTAGCGCGGTAGCGCAGTGGTTGTAGCGTGGTGGCGGTAGCGGTAGCGCAGTGGTTGTAGCGATATCGCGGTGGTTGTAGCGCGGTGGCAGTAGCGCGGTAACGCAGTGGTTGTAGCGTGGTGGCGGTAGCGCGGTGGTTGTAGCGAGGTAGCGGTATCGCGTGGTTGTAGCGCAGTGGTTGTAGCCCAGTGGTTGTAGCGCGGTGGCGGTAGCGTGGTAGCGGTGGTTGTAGCGCGGTGGCTGTAGCGGCTTACGGGCCTAGTTGAGTGTGTGTAGTTCAGTGTGTAGAGTGTGTGGTTGAGTGTGTGGTAGAGTGTGTGGTTTGGGTTCTCCAGCTTCATGTTCACCTGAGTTTGTTTCTTGCAGCACGTGCAGCTGCTGACTCAAGTTCACCTGCTGACTCAGCGCATCCTGGCGCTGAACCACGAGGCGGCCATTACTAAACAGTACCTGGTGAGTCCTGGGGGGTCCACGTCCTGGGGGGTCCACGTCCTGGGGGGTCCACGTCCTGGGGGGTCCATGTCCTGGGGGGTGGACAAACAGCATCCTGTCCTACCAGCGGAGTGGCTGGGAAGGTTCCTCTGGCCTCTTCAGGGTGGAATGATGCTGATATGGATAACCGATGCGTCTGAAAAACCATTTCCTGAAACCTAACCCTCGCTTAGAGAGGTTATTAGGGAGCTTTGAGACGTGTGGTCTGTGGTTTGTTTTGTTCCGATTCAGGGGCTAAATCGATACAGTTGTTTGGTTTTTAGTTTGTGACGTTTGTGTTCACAAGGCAACCGTCTGTAGCGGTTCAAAGCTGTTAACAAATGCCATGAACCAACTGTTCTCTCATTGGTCAGAAATGAACACGGATGGAGTTTCCTCTTCCGTACCCCGGGAAAAACAACAATGGTTATAACCCCTTTCACAAAGAGGGCGCAAAGTGCAGACCGCCGCCGCCGCCGCCGCCGCCGCCGCCGCCGCCGCCGCCGCCGCCGCCAATCCCATTCATAGTGTATGTGCTACCGGCGCGGAGCTCAGCGGCGCGCGAGAGAGGACACCTGCCGCACCTTTTGTGCCGCGCCTGCCTGCCTGACTTGAACATTTTATAATTTCACCGTGGCGCGCTGTGACAACATCGCGGCGGGTCCAATAGGAGAGAAGGGGGTGGAGCCTCTGCCCTGACTCTTCTCCTTGCGCATACACATGAATGGAGTTGTGTCGATTACTGTGTGGATTATGTTCTCACTGCAAACGAACCGCTCCAGGTCTGGAATGGAAGCGAGCCATTTTGTGCTGCATCCGAGCGCGATTGCTGTTTTCAGATGTACCAAACGAATCGATCTTTAGGGGGAAACGCTCCCTGTTTCGGAACAACTGCTCCAAATGGGACAGAGGTGAAAGCACCGTAAGCTTGAGTTATGGTTCTGCGTCAAAACGACGCCGTGCCTACGGCGTGGGGTATGCATTGACGCAGACCACACGCCGTCACTGACGCCGTCACTGACGCCGTCACTGACGCCGTCACTGACGCCGTCACTGACGCCGTCACTGACGCCGTCACTGACGCCGTCACTGACGCCGTCACTGACGCCGTCACTGACGACGTCACCTCCCGAAAATTGTAACTACGCGTCGAGGCGACGCAGACCAAACGCAGACCGAGAGGGCTGTGATTGGTTCGCTTGGTAGCAACGCATTTCCGGTTTGAAGCTGTCGTAAACTTTCAGCGCTCTTTTCTTCGTGTGTGTGAATTTTTTTTTTTTTTTTTTTTTTTTTTTTTTTTTGTGTTTTGCACAATAGTTGTCCTTATCTCTTTGATTCACTGTGACCGGAAAAAGTCGGATAAACCATTCAGGAAACGTTCGCTAACTAGCGGTCACAGGGGGTACTGGACAGGGATGGAGTGACGGAGAAGTCTGAAGGGTTCACGACGGCGTCACGGTGACGGCGTGTGCTCTGTGTTGGTTTGACGCGGAACCATAATTCAGGCTTTAGACTCAACTTTATTGATCCCTCTGGGAGCTTCAGTCTCCAGCAGCTTATACAACAAAACTTTGGTTAGCAAAGTTTTTGCGATAGTTTTTTAGAATTAAAGACATTTCCTTTACACTTTTTACTGATTCATGTTGAATATCAGAAATGTCTGAATCCAGAATCTCCTTCCCCAGGAGGAGCTGCAGCAATTCAGCCGGCGTCAGGAGGAGGTACGTCTGTGGAGCAGCTTCTCAGTGTGTAACCTGGGGGGGGCGCTGGCCCTGCTGGGGGAGGTGGAGCAGGTGGAGCCCCCCCCAGGGGCTAACCCTAACCCCCCACACCCCCCTCCGGCTGAAGCTCCCAGGAGGCTCCTGCCTCAGATGGCTGCGTCCACCAGCAGTAAGAGCAGCAACACTAGACCAACCAGGTCCTAACCCTGACTTCTGACCCCTAACTCTGACCCCTAACCCCTAACTCTGACCCCTAACTCTGTCCCCTAACTCTGACCCTGACCCCTAACCCTGACCCTGACCCCTAACCCTGACCCCTAACCCTGACCCCTAACTCTGACCCCTAACTCTGACCCCTAACCCTGACCCATAACTCTGACCCCTGACCCCTAACTCTGACCCTGACCCCTAACTCTGACCCCTGACACCTAACTCTGACCTCTGACCCCTAACCCTGACCCCTAACTCTGACCCTGACCGCTAACCCTGACCGCTAACCCTGACCCCTACCCCTGACCCCTAACTCTGACCCCTACCCCTAACTCTGACCCCTAACCCCTAAATCTGACCCATACCCCCGACCCCTAACTGACCCCTGACCCCTAACCCTGACCCCTAACCCCTAAATCTGACCCATACCCCCGACCCCTAACTGACCCCTGACCCCTAACCCTGACCCCTAACCCTGACCCCTAACCCTGACCCCTAACCCCTAAATCTGACCCATACCCCCGACCCCTAACTGACCCCTGACCCCTAACCCCTAAATCTGACCCATACCCCCGACCCCTAACTGACCCCTGACCCCTAACCCTGACCCCTAACCCTGACCCCTAACCCTGACCCCTAACTCTGACCTCTGACCCCTAACTCTGACCCCTAACCCTGACCCCTAACCCTGACCCCTAACTCTGACCTCTGACCCCTAACCCTGACACCTAACTCTGACCCCAAACTCTGACCCCTAACCCTGACCCCTAACTCTGACCTCTGACCCCTAACTCTGATCTCTGACCCCTAACACTGACCTCTGACCTCTGCTGTGTCTAGGCCACGCCTTCCCGCTGCTGTCCCCCGATGCCGCCTGGCTAATGGCCACCAGGCCCGTCTTCCTGTACCCAGAACTACTTCCTGTCTGCAGCCTGGACCCCGCCCTGCACAACCGGGGGGGGGGGAGGAGTGTGTTCACGGCCGGGGAGGACGGGTAACACACACACGTACACATGTACTACACACACACACACACACACACTTACTACACACACACACATGTTCACGGCCGGGGAGGACGGGTAACACACACACACACACACACACACACATATATACAGGTTATACAGCAGGTTAGAGCTTCCCTTTAGATGATAGGGATGATGAAGTTTGCCAGGGAACGGTGTGTCAGATGGAGCCGACGGCTCCAGAGCCGGTTCCCAGTAGGCCGTGTTGTTGACTCCATTACCAGGAACTAACTACACGCTGACCTGATCTTTTCCCATGGTGCATTGCTGCAGGCTCATCGTTCTGGGTCTGAAGCATTTTGAGGGGACGGTCCACCCGGATCAGCTGATCAGTTCCTACCTGCTCTGTAAGAGTCGATGGAACATCAGGAAGCACATCAGAGAGATGAGCAGCGCCAAGGCTCCCAGCGACAACATCATCAAGGTGAGATTGGTGAGATCACCAAGGTGACATCAGAGTGAGATCACCAAGGTGACATCAGGGTGAGATCACCAAGGTGACATCAGGGGGAGATCACCAAGGTGACATCATCCAGGTGAGATCACCAAGGTGACATCATCCAGGTAAGCTCTGGAATAACTTGGAGGGTTAGATTTGATCTCTGTCCAAAGCGGCTCTCGAGTCATGGTTACAGGTCTTCCTGTTGTCATGGTTACAGGTCTTACAGGTCTTACTGTTGTCATGGTTACAGGTCTTACTGTTGTCACGGTTACAGGTCTTACTGTTGCCATGGTTACAGGTCTTCCTGTTATCATGGTTACATGTCTTCCTGTTGTCATGGTTACATGTCTTCCTGTTGTCATGGTTACAGGTCTTCCTGTTGTCATGGTTACAGGTCTTCCTGTTGTCATGGGGCGGCAGTAACTCAGGTGGTAGAGCGGGTCGTCCAATGATCGGAAGGTCGGCGGTTCGAATCCCGCTCTGTCCCAGTTTGCTGTCGTAGTGTCCTTGGGCAAGACACCTTACCCACCTTGCCTCGTGTGAATGTGTTTGAATGTGTATGAATGTTGGTGGTGGTCGGAGGGGCCGTTTGGCGCGATATGGCAGCCACGCTTCCGTCAGTCTGCCCCAGGGCAGCTGTGGCTACAAAACGTAGCTTACCACCACTAGTGAGGATGTGTATGAATGAATAATGATCTCTGTAAAGCGCTCTGGGTGCCTTGAAGGGCGCTATATAAATCCAAGTCATTATTATTATTATTATTATTATTATTATTATGGTTACAGGTCTTCCTGTTATCATGGTTACAGGTCTTCCTGTTGTCATGGTTACAAGTCTTACTGTTGTCATGGTTACAGGTCTTCCTGTTGTCATGGTTACAGGTCTTCCTGTTGTCATGGTTACAGGTCTTACTGTTGTCGTGGTTACAGGTCTTCCTGTTTTCATGGTTACAGGTCTTCCTGTTGTCATGGTTACAGGTCTTACTGTTGTCATGGTTACAGGTCTTACTGTTGTCATGGTTACAGGAGAAACAGCTAATCCTGGGCAAGGCTAGAGTGAACCTGAGGAAAACCTCAGTTTACATCAGTGAGGACTTTTGAGAGCTGAGACTGTTGCCCGCTATGAGGGAAGCAAGAGCCAGAGGTGACTATGCTATCATCAGTTACGACCGCCTCATTGTGAGGCCTGGGACTGGGACCAAGAAGGCCCCAAGTCACTGATATAACTCTACTGCACTGGTCAATGTGAACTGAGATTAGAATGGCACTGAACCTGCCAAACAAAGGGTTAAAAATAGCTCACATTAATGTTAGGAGTTTAAGAAACAAAGTGGATGAAGTATTTTGTTTAATTAATAGTGAAAATATCAATGTTCTTGCTGTCTCAGAAACACACTTAGACAACTCAGTGATAGACATGTGGCTAGCCATACCAGGTTACAACATCTTTAAAAACGATAGGAATATTTTTGGGGGAGGCGTGGCAATATACTGTATGTGCAAAGCCATATTCCTACCAAGATTAGGCTGGACCTGATGGTTCCTAACAGAAGCTCTTTGGTTGGAGGTCCACCTTTCTCACTGTAAGCAGATTTAGTTTGGCTGTGTTTATAAGCCCCCAGGTGCAAGTGTGCAATATGTTGAAGATTTATGTACTGCATTGATGAAGGTAACTGATATCGGTAAAGAAATGTTTGTCCTAGGTGACTTTAATATTGATTGGCTGTCAGTTTCATGCCCATTGAGGAAAAAGTTGAACAGCACTGCACTCATTTGTAATTTAATTCAGATGGTGAACAAGCCAACAAGATTTTATTGTAATAATGGCCAAACATCTGCAACTTGTATTGACCACATATTTATATTTATTTATAACAGTGAATTATGCTCCAAAGCAGTATCTGCTCCCATAGGTTTTAGTGACCATAATATTGTGGCCGTAGTAAGAAAAAGCAAAATTCCTAAAGCTGGCCCTAAAATACTGTATAATAGGTCATATAAAACATTTTGTAAAAATGATTTTGCTTAGGATATAAAGAATGTTGGGTGGAACCAAGTGTTAATGTTAAATGAGGTGGATAAAGCCCTACATTTATTTACTGAACTATTTCTCTCTGTGGCCGACAAACATGCTCCATTAAGAAGGTTCACAGTAAGATCTAATAAGGCACCATGGATTGATTAAGAAATCACGCAGTGTATGCATAAAAGAGATGAGCTGAAATAGCTGCAGTTGACTCTAAAGAAACTGAAAAGTGGAAAATGTATCGTGTAATGAGAAATAAAGTTACAAATCTTAACAGAAAAATGAAAAAAATATACTATCAAAACATGATTCAGGAAAAGAAGAATGATAGCAGCAAACTTTGGAAAACCCTGAATGAAATCATGGGTATAGCTAAAACTAATATACCTTATTTCATGATGCCAAGGGAATTTTCTTAACAAAACCAAAGGACATTGCAAACCATTTCAATGAGTACCGTATTTTCTGGACCATAAGCCGCACCTGTATATAAGCCGCATCCACTCTATTTAAAAAAATAAAAATAAAAAAAAGATGTACAAGCCTGTATACAAGCCGCATCCGCTCTAGCCGCATCCGCTCTATTAAAAAAAAAAAGATATGGAAGCTGCAGATATTTATGTTAAAGTTTATTTGTTAAATTAAATATTTAATACATGTACAGAACGATTTTGAACTGTAAATGATGTACATGTATGTACCTAAATACCATAGATCCTTTCCTAACAATAAACAAAGACATAACATGTCTTTTAACAGTAACACAGCAGCAACTTTGCTGGTTAAAACGGGACAGAACCAAGAGAAAATAAACTGTATTTATTTATTTATCTGTGAAATCACGTCACCTTAACCATCTTCGCTGAAACCCACAAAGTCCTCTTCTTCAGTGTCGGAGTTGAACAAACTCAGCAGCGCTTCATCACATCTGTCTCCATCAGTCTCACTCTCCTGTCATCACTGTCATCCTCCGCTGAGGTCGGCTCTGCAGCTGCGCTGCTCTCCTCGCGTAGCAGTCCAGCCTTTCTGAACGTGCTGGTGATGGTGGATTCTTTCACAGCACTCCACGCTGTTAGGATCCACTGACAGACGTCAGTAAAGGATGCTTTTCGCATGCGGCCGGTTTTTGTGAATGACTTCTCTCCACTTGTCATCCAAGTCTGCCACTCAACCCGGAGCGCAGCTTTAACTGCCCGATTGACACGGATGTCAAGCGGCTGCAAAAACTTGGTTGCACCTCCAGGAATCACAGCTGGAATAGAATTTGTTTTCTTGATTGCTGCTTTTACAGAATCTGTGATGTGGGCCCTCATACTATCCAAAACAAGCAGTGCTTTTTTCCGGTGAAAAAATCCTCCCGGCCGCTTGCTGTAGCACTCCGTTAACCATTCCTTCATCACGCCTTCCATCATCCACCCTTTGCTGTTAACTTTGACCACTATGCCTTTTGGGAATTGTTCTTTAGGCATAGTAATGCGCTTAAAAACCACCAGTGGTGGAAGTTTTTGCCCGGATGCAGTGCATGCCAGAACGCAGGTGAAATGCGTCCTCTCATGGCCCGTTGTTTTCAGCTGCACAGATGATGCGCCCCTCTTGTTAACGGTCCTGGTCAAAGGCAGATCAAACGTCAAAGGGACCTCGTCCGTATTTATGATCTCATCTGGTCTGATGGAGTGTTCTTGTACATGTTTTTCAACGAATTTATGGAAGTTTTTTATTTTTTCCTGATAGTCAGGGGGGAGTTGCTGACAGAGAGTGGTCCGTGTTCTGATGTACAGGTTTTTACGCTTCATAAATCTGAAACACCATGACGGCCCCGCTTTGAAATCTTTAATTTCCATTTCGTGGGCAATGGTTTTGGCTTTAACTCGGATCTGTACAGTGGATACACCTCGGCCACCTGCTCTCTGCGTGTTCACCCAGTCCTCCAGGACATTTTCTAGTTCAGGCCACCTGCTTTTATGTCCCCTGAAAGCTTTCCTGGACTTTGGGCATTGCATGAGCTCATCCCGCTGCATCCTCCAATGTCTCACCATGGACTCATTGACGCTAAGCTTCCGAGCAGCAGCGCGGTTTCCTTCCTGTATAGCGAGATCAACGGCCTTCAACTGCCTTCGGCACTGGTCTGTAAGCGCTGCAAGAAGCATAATTGCATATCATGCCTAAAGAAAGATGAAGATGAATATGCGGTGTTGCGGAAACAAGGCTCTGGCGTTATGTGGTTTTGTCAGGACTGTGAGGAGGGCGTAGAGAAATGTATCGCTGCGGAACAGATGATGGAGGAGAAATGCCAGATAATCACCCAGCAGTTCAAAGAGCAAATGAGTGAATGGGAGGCAAAGCTGGAGGTTAAATGTGACGAGAAGAGGGTCATCGAGCTTATACAGGAGAGTCTGAAGTCTACGACGCAGGACGGAGTAAGTTATGCCGAAGTAGTGCGCAATGGTGAGCCAAGGGAACAATCTATTACATTCAACAATGTCCTAACGGAGCTAGACGAGAGGAAATCAAGGGAGAGAAATATCGTGGTGTTTGGTATGGATGACCAGGACTTGGATGATGCAGAGGAGCGACAAAGGTTGGATCTGGACTTTGTGAAGGAAATATTCAAAACGTGTAAGGTGCGAACGACTACAGCCTCGTTTGTGCGAGCGAGCAGGCTGGGGAAATTCGTCAGGAGTGAGGACGCAGAGGAGAGAAGGAGGAGAGGGAGACCTCTGCTGGTCACATTGCAGAACATGGAACTTAAGACCAACTTGTTCAAGAACGTCTCTTTGCTGCACCAAAACGACAAGTTCAAGAAGACCAGTGTAGCAAATGACCTCACAAAGGCAGAGAGGGAAAAGGAGAGGGAGTTATATGAAGAGGCAAAGGAGAAACAGAAGAAGTCGACAGAAGGTCATATCTTCAGAGTCCGTGGCCCCCCCTGGGCTAGGCGGGTGGTGAAGATGTCAAAATCTAATGAGTGACTGCCCGCTACATCCAAGGTGCATAGGGTCAGCAGAACACCTGCATTAGAAAACATTACATGCATATAAACAAATGTTGATCAGTTGTTTAACAAAATGCATGAGCTCACTGCCCGTTTGAAATCCATGCCTCTCATACATATTATGGGGATTACTGAGGTCAAGCCTAAAAGCAAGAAACAAAAATTGAACCCAGGAGACTTTAGTCAGGATGATACTAATGAGTATATTATGTTTTCAAGGAACATTGAGAATGATATTGGTAGAGGCCTGCTGCTATACACACACAAATCCCTAGAGGTCACTGAAGTAACATTCAGGACTGAATTTCAAGAAAGCATGTTTGTTGAGATTAAGTGTGATAAACAAGAGGCTATGCTGGTGGGTTTAATCAATAGGTCTGACAGTGGGACTGAAGACAACAATAATAATCTACTGGCTCTAATGGAGGAGGTTGTAAATAGAAAGTATGTTCATAGATTAATCATGGGAGATTTTAATATGCCAACTATAGATTGGGATCTGTCTGATGTGAAGGTCAATAATCTGACATCACTAGACAATAGGTTTTTGAACTGTATACAGAATGAGCTGTTAACCCAACATGTATTGGAGCCAACAAGATGGAGGGGGAAGGACACACCACATGTGTTAGACCTGATAATCACAAATAATGAAAATATGGTCGAGGACATTCTGTATTTAAGCCCCCTAGGCAAAAGTGATCACAGTGTTCTGTTGTTTCAGGTAATCTGTTACACGAAGATCTTGTTAGGAACTAGCTGAGGTGATTGCTGAACCTCTAACAGCGCTATTTAATAGCTCGCTAGATGCAGCGGCTCTGCCATGAGAGTGGAAGGAGGCAGAAATTAGTGCAAATTTTCAAAAAAGGATGTAAGGCATTAGCAGGAAAATACAGACCAGTCAGCCTGACGTCAGTAATATGTAAATCGATGGAAAAACTAATAAGGACGAACATAGTTCAGCATATGAAATCTAATAAGCTTTTTAGTAATAAACAGTACGGGTTTATATCTGGTAGATCAACTACACTTCAACTCCTTACAGTTCTCGAAAAATGGTCAGCAGCTGTAGAAGGAGGTGGACTGTATATATATGGATTTCCAAAAAGCGTTCGACACGGTTCCCCGCAGAAGACTCATAGCGAAACTGAAGGCTTATGGTATTGATGGGAGAGTCGTAGACTGGGTAAGGGACTTTTTAAGGGATAGGAGACAGCGGGTAGTGGTAAATGGAGCAGCCTCACAGTGGAGACGAGTGACGTCGGGAGTTCCACAAGGCTCCGTGTTAGGCCCTGTGCTCTTCGTCATTTATATAAACGATCTACCCAGTTCAGTGAAATCAGATGTATATGTTTTTGCAAATGACACAAAAGTATTCAGAATCATCACAAATGACTCCGACAGAGTTGAACTCCAATCAGATCTTGAAAGGGTGAGTACCTGGAGTGATACTTGGTTACTGAGACTGAACCCTGAAAAGTGTAAGCATCTAAATATTACAAAAAAAGGTAACAGTAATGTAAACTATAAAATTGGAGACATAGTGGTCAAACAAATACAGGAGGAAAAGGACTTGGGGGTCACGATTGACAGTACATTAGAATTCCAAACCCACATCTCAGATAAGGTCAAGAAGGCCAATTCCATGTTGGCTATAATAAAAAGAACTTTTTTAGATCTTAATAGTGAAGTGCTGCTACCATTATATAAAGCTCTGGTCAGGTCTCATTTAGAATATGCTAACTCTGTTTGGAGCCCTTACAAAGTTAAATACATTGAAAAAATTGAGGGTGTTCAGAGAAGAGCTACGAAACTAGTCCCAGGTCTGAAAGGGTTGTCCTATGAAGAGAGAGTAAGAGCTCTGAAACTGCCAACCCTTGTATACAGGAGACACAGAGGGGACATGATCGAAGTATACAAGCTTGTACATGAGATATACGATGCCACAGCCGAACCTATTGTTCAGTTCTGGAACAGTACATATGAACTGAGATGAAACTCTTTGAAGTTGTTCCCTCAAAAGTGTCACTCAGAGAAGAGGAGGAACTTTTTCACACTGCGCGCGGTCAAAGAATGGAATGAACTTCCAGAGGAAGTCGTGCAGGCCCAATCTTCGAACTCTTTCAAGAACAGACTGGATAGGTTCTGGTCAAACAAAGACTTTTTGTATGATTTTAGAGCTGATAGGTGATGCAAAATGGAATCAATTAAACTGTGTGTGATTTTATGAAATGTTTTGAATGTAAATTTTAGTCCTATGTATTTATTGTAAGTTATTCTTGATACCGATGTTAAGGACACATGTCCTGTATCGGTCAATTTATTAAACTTAAAACTTGCATCATACGAAGTTCTTCGTGTGGGTTCCATGATGAAGGGGGGGGAGGATTTGAAAATATTTAATTTGTCGTCCTTCTATCTGCTTTTACCAAGTTTTATCTGCTAAAGAAGTAGTGTATTCTTCTTTGCATTTATTTTGTCTTAGATTTGATTCTACCGGTAATTCCGGTTAGCGCGCCCCCTAGCGGTGGAAGAAAAATCCACAGATTAGCCGCGCCTTTGTTTAAGCCACATGGTTCAAAACCTATGAAAAAAGTAGCGGCTTATAGTCCGGAAAATACAGTATTTTGACGACAAAGTTGATAAGTTAAGAAAGGAAATGGGCTCCCCTCGTCAAAACGGTATGTCTTCTCAAATAATTGCCAATTATATAATGAGCAACAAACAATGTAGTTTTGAGTTTCAACCTATAGAAATTGAAAAGGTGGAAAAACTACTTGCTGGGCTAAATAATAGTAAATCAGCTGGTATGGATAATTTGGATGGACAGCTACTTAAAGTTGTTTCAAATATAATTTCCTTGCCAATTTGCCACATTTTCAATTTGAGTCTGAAGCAGGGTCTATTCCCACAGACCTGGAAATCTGCCAAGGTCGTTGTAGCAGGGTGGATGCTACGGGGGCCCGACCGAAGGATGGAGAGGACACGGAGTTTCGTGCAGACCCTTCTTTATTACTCACAAAATCACCACACAGTGCACAAGCATGGCACAGCAGCAGCTTCTCAGTCTCCCACCTGCCCAGCTGCAGTCTCCCAGTCCTTATCAAGGCTGGCAGGCTGATGGGACACACCTGTTTCCCATCCACCTGAGTGGCTGCAGCTACTCCACTCTGCCACACACCCCCAACGACAAACTCGAGCCGGGGTCCGTCCGGCCGAGCATACTCCCCCCGCCCCCTCGGAGCGGGAGAGGAACCCTCCGGGCTTCCCGGTCGGGGGGTCGTCCCCGGCGTCGGCCCGACCAGCGCAACGGTCGGGGGGGGCGACCCCGGCGTCGGCCCGGTTGCCGTGGACGACGCTCTCCTGGCCGGGCCCGTGGTGGCCTCGGGCCACACGGTGCGCCCCGGACCGCCTCCTCCGTGGCGTAGTCCTGCGCCAGCTGCCGGTCCGCCTCCAGGACCGCCTCCTCCTCCTCCTCCGCAACGCAGCCCTGCTCTGGCTGGTGGTCCGCCTCCATCCCCGCCGTCGCTGATGGCGGCTGCGCCTCCGCAGCCGCCTCCCCAGCCAACTCCGCCTCCGTCTCCGTCTCCGCCGCTGACTCCATCCCCGGAGCCGTCGCCTGGCGGCCCGCAGCTTCCGCCTCACGGCCTCTCAGCTGCGGCGCCACCAGCGCTGCCGCGGCGAACCTCAGACGGGGTGCAGGGATGGGTCGCTCCGCGGGTCCCGCCGCCTCGGGAGCCGTCGCTTGGCGGCCCGCAGCTTCTGCCTCCCGGCCTATCAGCTGCGGCGCCGCCAGCTCCTCCCGCGTTGCTGCGGCGGCGGCCCTCAGACGGGGTGCAGGGGCGGTGGGTCGCCCCGCGGCCACCAGGGCTTCTATGGCGGCCAGCTGCCGCTCGCCCTGGTCCCGGAAGGTAGCCGCCATGGCCCGGGCGAGCGTGTCCAGGGCCCGCTCCGTGCCTCTCTCGTCCATTCTTCGGGCCCCACGTTGGGCGCCAGATGTAGCAGGGTGGATGCTACGGGGGCCCGACCGAAGGATGGAGAGGACACGGAGTTTCGTGCAGACCCTTCTTTATTACTCACAAAATCACCACACAGTGCACAAGCATGGCACAGCAGCAGCTTCTCAGTCTCCCACCTGCCCAGCTGCAGTCTCCCAGTCCTTATCAAGGCTGGCAGGCTGATGGGACACACCTGTTTCCCATCCACCTGAGTGGCTGCAGCTACTCCACTCTGCCACAGTCGTACCTCTTCCTAAAAACAAACAGAAGAGTTTCTCGGCTGCTAACAGCAAACCTAGACAGAGTTAAGGAACACACTTCAATCAGAACTACAACTAATACTTCAATGGATATGCAAGAATAAATTGGTTTTGAATGTGGCAAAGACTAAAAGCATCATGTTTGGGGCCAAACATGCTGCTAATAATAACAACAAATTGGTCTTATCATTCAAAGGTTCAGGTATTGAACAGGTTCAAGAGACTAAATTGCTCGGTGTCGCACTTGATGAGTGACTGGAGAAACATATTGAGAATTTGGTCAAGAAAATGGGTAAAGGTGTAGCATGTATCAGAAGATGTTCTGGTTTTCTTACTCCTGGTGATCCAAGCACTAGTGTTATCTCACCTTGATTACTGCTCACCAATTTGGTCGAGTGCAGCCAAAAAAGACCTCTCTAAGCTTCAAATTGCTCAGAATAAAGCTGCAAGGCTCGCATTGTGCTGTCCATCAGGTGTGAGACAGAGTACTGAAAGTTTGCATGCCAGTCTCTCATTGCTCAGAGTCCAGGAGAGGTTGGCTTGTAACTTAATGTTTTTTTTCAGAAACATCTTCCACAGTAAACAACCAAACCATCTGTATTCACAATTACATTATGTCACCAGAGATCAGCACAGTTACAATAGCAGGCAGGCTACTAGAGGTTCTCTAGTGAAACCCAAACCCAGAACAGATGCAGTCCGGAGGTCTAGAATATATCGGGCTCTTTCCGTGTGGAACAAGTCGCCAATTATGATTATTGAAGCACTGACTAAGGCAAGTTTTAAAAAACTGTTTAAAAAATCACATTAATTTGAATCCAAATGTTATCTAAATCTGAGGGAATTAGATGGGATATAGTTTAATATATTGTGATGTTTGGTTTTATACTTTAGTTTGTTTTAATTTGAAGCCTATACCGTTTGTTATTATGTTTTGTTTTTGTCTTGCATTGTTTTTGTATGTTTGCTTTACTTGTTAGGGCCCGAGCACTTGCGGTGGGAAGGCCCTATTGTATCTGTAGGAATTTTTTTTTTCTTTCTTTCTTCTGACAAAAGGAGGGCCTTTTTGCCCCCCTAAACGTGCCCAAAAAGTCACCAAATTTTGCACGCAAGACCGGCCTGGCGAAAAATTTGATATTTAATGGTTGAGCAAAATGGCTCAACAGCGCCCCCTTGAAAACTTTGTGCCTCAAGCCCCACGATACGGTTTGACGTACATGAACGAAAATTGGTACACACCTGTATCATGTCGCAACTTAAAGAAAAGTCTCTTGGCGCCATGGCCGAAACCGAACAGGAAGTCGGCCATTTTGAACATTCTGAATTAATCGCGTAATATATGCCATTCCTTCGAGAATTAATACGGCCCGAACCGTATCGTGAACCCAGATGTGTTATACATCAAAATGTGCGTCTCCATCCTGCGACTATGCGCATTACTTTTCTCTTTCAAAAGTGTTACGGTGGCGACGCTAGACGCCAAAAAGCGCGCCCCCCCCCCCCCCCTTCATCTGATTGGTCCATATTTGATAGTTCTCCAAAAGTCACCAAATTTTGCATGCAAGCCAGGCCTGACGATAAATTTGATATTTCATGGTTTGCAGTAATGGGCGTGGCCTAACGGCTCAACAGCGCCCCCTAGAATACTATTCTTTGCCATTACCTTTGAATGGTTTGACATAGAGAGTAGTGGGTGGTGTCATCTGACTCTGTATGGAGTCATTGAGCTTCTTTGGCCTTAATTAGCCCCGCCCCTTCTTTTGATAGGTTGTCCCGATTTTCTGCTATAACTTTTGAATGGTTTGACATAGAGAGTCGTGGGGGGTGTCATCACACTCTGTATGGAGTCCTTCACCTTCATTGGCCTGAATTAGCCCCGCCCCTTCTTCTGATTGGTTGTCCCTTTTTTCTGCTATAACTTTTGAATGGTTTGACATAGGAAGTCATGGGTGGTGTCATTTCTGATATGCTTATGGGGGGCGGTGGCCGTGAGTGCGAGGGCCCGTTCATCGCTGCTTGCAGCTTTAATTTTAATTGTTTTTATGTTTTGTCAGACATGATATCTATTGTGTCTCATTTGATGTTTTGTTGATGTCTTATTGATTTACGTTTTGTTGATTTATTGTGTCTTATGTGATGTTTGTTGTGTGTGGACCCCAGGAAGAGTAATGGGGATCGAATTAAATAAACAAAAAAACAAACAGGTATTACTGTTGTCATGGTTACAGGTCTTCGTGTCATCATGGTTACAGGTCTTCCTGACACGGGGACTGGTCCCCCAGCTCCCAGCCTCCTGCAGTGTTCAGTCTGGAGACCAGCGCCCCCCGGTGGACAAGAACACATCCAACATGCCCAACTGGCTGAAGGTACGACGCCATAAACCTGATCCAGGTAAACCTTTATCCTGTTTTATGGTCCGCTGGATCCTGGTTCTGGACCCAAACCAGGGCTGGGACCGGAACCCGGACCGGGTCAGCAGCTCTGAGTTCCAGTGTGATGGATGACGGAGCGGGGCAGCGGATGCTGAGGCCTGTGGTGCAACCAGGACTTCATGTGCCTTCAGGTTATGGGCTCAAATTAAAGCCATAAATATTTTGTATCTGTAAATAAACTTTGTACTTGTAGAAATATTTTGTGCGTGTGCAAAAAATATTTGTACTTGTAGAAATATTTTGTGCGTGTGCAAAAAATATTTGTATGCAATGTGCTGATTGGCTCTCCAGAAACCCGTGCCAAAGATCGCTGATTGGCTCTTATTATTGGCACGTCAAAACAGTGCCATAATTCGCCATAATTTGTAGTTGTAAAAAAAGTTTGTAGCTTTTGTAAAAAAAAAAAAGGTTGTAGCTTTGCATATCCAATGTTGCACACAGACGAATTAATTCCACAGCTACAAAAATGTTTTAAACATGCACACAATATTTCTAAAAGTACAAATATTTTTTGCACACGCACAGAATATTTCTACAAGTACAAAGTTTATTTACAGATACAAAATATTTATGGCTTTAATTTGAGCCCATATCAGGTCGGCTCAAGAAGGAGTGCAGAGCTTTATGGATGGTTTCTATGGCGACCGTGTGTGTGTGTGTGTGTGTGTGTGTGTGTGTGTGTGTGTGTGTGTGTGTGTGTGTGTGTGTGTGTGTGTGTGTATATATATATATATATATATATATATATATATATATATATATATATATAATCTATCAGTGACGTGCGGTGAGATTCATGGATGGTGAGGGACTGACTTAATCAGTCAGATTTACAAGCATATGAACCCTCCAGAGCAACTTATTCACCATTTGAATGGCAGCAGTTAACTGGTTATGTTTAAAACCTCCTATCGTCATTCACATACAAATGCTTTACACATACAAACTGTAGCGCACAAAAAGCACATTTAATTAAAAAAAAAGTTACCCGTATTTTCTGGATTATATGCCGCTACTTTTTTCATAGGTTTTGAACCATGCGGCTTATACAAAGGTTCTGTGGATATTCTGTGGATTTTTCTTCCACCGCTAGGGGGAGTGCTAACCGGAATTAGAATAAAAAATAAGACAAAATAAATGCAAAGAAGAATACGCTACTTCTTCTTTAGCAGATAGAAGTAGGTAGAAGCAGATTTCAAACAGATAAATAGATAAAAAAATACTGGTTATTTTCTCTTGGTTCTGTCCCGTTTTAATCAGCAAAGTTGCTGCCGTGTTAAAAGACACTGTTAGGAAAGGATCTATTTAGGTACAAACATGTACATCATTTACAGTTCAAAATCCTTCTGTACATGTAGTAAATATCTAATCTAACAACATAAATATCTGCGGCTAAATATCTTTTTTTTTTTAAATAGTGCGGATGCGGTTTATATACAGGTGCGGCTTGTATATCTTTTTTTATTGTTTTTTTTTAAATAGAGTGGATGCGGCTTATATACAGGTGCAGCTTATAGTCCAGAAAATACGGTATTATGGTCTTACCTTTACTTATAAATGAAGTCCATGCGCCGCTCCTTCTGAACAAAAGCAGCGATGACTTGATTGTAGAAGTCTTCCTTATCTTCCTTCAGTTTTAAAAGTCTCTCTGTCTCAATGGAAATCAGTGCCAGGGTAGAAAGTCGTCCTTGGTCAGTCCTGTTGCGACTGTATGTTTTGAGTCTTTTAAGTGCTGAGAATTACCTCTCCCCCGATGCTGTAGTAGCTGGAACAGTTAGCATGAGCTGGAGCAACTTTGTCGCCTCAGAAACAGTTGGAATGAGATCGTTCCGGGCCAAAAAGCTGAGAAGCTGTCCAGGAGATTTACATTCATCCCTCACCATTTGTGAACTATACAGTCCAACGAGATCCACCTTCAGTTTCACAAAGTCAAAGAATTTGGCATACTTTGACAGGCTCTGCAGTTTCATGTCATCAAAATGTTGTGACATGACCCTGAATTTTGCGCACTCCACCAAACCAAGGAAAGCTAGCTCGCCAAAATGATCAAACCTAGCCTTCATTTGACAGCTGATGTTATCCAGAATGTTGCAGAACATAATGTGTATGTGTATATATATATATATATATATATATATATAGATATATAGATATGTATGTATGTGACACCCTCTATCCGTCCTGCCTGCTGTCTCGGTCAAGGATTCACAGAAGTCAGAAAAAAGATTGAATAAAATCAGAGCGCAGACGTATAACACAGTCAAAACAAAATCCTCATAAGGAGCGTGACAGAATAAGGCAGACCCTACACACCTCACAGACCAATAGAAATTGCCCTTTACACCTCCTGACACATCATATTTCACTTAGCTCTCATTGCACACGTCAAACAAAAATGACAGTCACAAATCAATGTCCCCAAACCAAGGGTTACCAGAAACTCATAACAAAAAAAAATGTTGGTCTCCTAAACCACAAACATATTCCCAAAAGGGTTCAAAACAAAACTTCAACCCTCTGTGGAGACATTTCACAAATCAATCTGTCAGGAGGTCTGACATGTCTCCCAAGCCTGGTAGTGACTGCACCAGGCCGAGCTGCACTAACACTCTGAGGCTGTGTGCAAACAGCAGTATCCTGGTTAACATCTAAATCGAAACGAGGCACACTGACTGAGTCTGGATCAGGTGAGTGAGCTACAACAACAGGGGAATGGGCTGTCTTAGGAGCTGTACCAACAGGGGCAGAATCGGGGACAGATGTTGGACTGGCAGGGGCAAAATTAGGAACATGGAATGCAGCGGCAGAGACAGGGTCTGGGGAAGGAGCTGCAACAGCTGGAGCGGGGTCAGAATCATCAAAGTTAACAGAGGGAATCACTCCCTGCAGCCACTGACAAAACTTCATCCCCACCACTCCCATCAACAGAGTCCTCAATCTCAGGAGTATTCATGAGCCAATCCATAGTCTGGACGTTGTGATCCACACCACCAGCTGACTCCTGGACACTTTCATCAGCCATGGCACTGAAATCTGATCCGGCTACGGAGATTGGGGTTTCATCCTCATCCAAAGTCAAGAAGTCCACCGGGAGAAGAAGGTTCCTGTCCACAACTTTCTCCTTGACTGTCTGAACATCCTTTATCCTGTACACGTTGATGTCAGGTCTCACCGACACAACATCATAAGGGGTGGAGTCCCATCTGTCAGAGAGCTTCCTTTTGCCCTTCTCACCACGAGTAGCCAGCAACACTCGATCGCCCACAGACAATGAAGAGCCTTTAACTCGGCGGTCATATATCCTGGCATGGTGCGCCTGCTCCTGAAGGCTGTGCCTTCGAGCAATCTCTGCGGCCGCACACAAGTCCTGCCTCAAGCGGTTAACAAACTCGGTACGGCTGACCACCTTGTCATCCTGGCAGACATGTTGGAACATGATGTCAATGGGGAGACGTGGGACTCGCCCAAACATCAGGAAGAAGGGGGCAAAGCCAGTGGTCTCGTGCACCGTACAGTTGTAGCAGAAGGTCAACGTTTGTAACATCTGTGGCCATCTGGCTTTCGCCGTCGGGGGCGAGACTCTCAACATGTTCCCCAGTGTCCTGTTGAAACGTTCTGCAATACCATTACCCATTGGGTGGTATGGGGTGGTGCGCGACTTATGAACTCCCGCCATCTCCAGAAGCTCTTTCATGAGTCTGCTCCCGAAGTTGGCACCCTGATCCGAGTGTATTCTTTGGGGGAAGCCATAAATACAGAAGAAATCATCCCACAACCGGCGGGCAACTTGCTTCGTAGACTGATTTCGACAGGGAAAGACATGTGCCATTTGGAGAAGTGGTCCGTTACAACCAAGACATCGACTGTCTTCTTGTCAGTCAGCTCGGCAGACCAGAAATCAATACAAACTAATTCCATTGGCGCAGATGTTTGTATGCTCTCAAGGGGCGCGCGGGCCTCAGGTTCAGGTGTTTTGCCAATGAGACATCTCTCACATCAGCGGACATGATTGGCGATATCATTTTCCATGCCGATCCAGAAGAACCGTTCTCTGGCGAGGGAGAGGGTTCGTGCCCGGCCCTGGTGACCAGCATTATCATGGACACCACAGAGAACTTGACGTTTGAGGCTATCTGGCACAATGAATTGGAAGAGCTTCTTATTGAGCCTGAGATCCTTCTTCACTCTGTACAGGACTCCATCTCGCACCCGTAACTTCTTCCAGTGTCTGAGGAGCTTGTTGACACAGCTAGGTTCAGATGCTGTCTCCCGTCTTGTGGCTCTCTTATGCCGCTGCACATAGAACATGACTCTGCTTATCGTGGCATCCTGCTCCTGAAGACTCAAGAGCTGACTCTGGGGAATAACTGTGGAAGCCTCTTCTCCAGGCAACTGTGGTAAAGGTGGGCCATTACCAAGCAGTCTGGTCATGCCACTGTCACCATGTGCAATCAGCACCGCTGACATCTCCTCAGGGCTGATGGAGCCTTCTCCAGTTCGAGAGACAGCTTCAACATCGGAATCAGATGATCTCGGTTCTACATCCCGAACAGCCTGACAATTGTTTGTCAGCCAGAAGGCATCCTGTACTGTACCCCTGACAACACCATTGACTTCATCCAACAATGCGATGTAAGGCTCTTTCATCAGACGGTGACTGATACAAGTGTGAACAAATGGCTCGCGGCTGAGCGCATCGGCAACAACGTTCTTAACACCTGGGACATACTTAAGATCGAAGTCGAATGCCGCTAGCTTAGCCACCCATCTTTGTTCACATGCATCCAAGCTGGGCTTTGTCAGGATATAGGACAGCGGATTGTTATCCGTCCAGGCAGTAAAGTGTCTCCCCTTCAGCCAATGACCAAACTTGTCACAAACGGCCCACTTCAACGCCAGGAATTCCAGCCTGTGCGCTGGATAGTTCATCTGTGACCGGGACAGTGTCTTGCTGGCGAAGGCGACAGGTCGTGCAACAGTCTCACCTTGTGGGACTTGAGACAGGACTGCACCAATCCCGTCGAATGATGCATCAACAGACAGAATGAAAGGTTCACTGAAGTCAGGATGGGTTAATGTGACACCATTGGCTAGCTCACTCTTCAGAGTCTGGAATGAGTCCTTGCACGCAGAAGTCCAGTCGCTTGCTGTAAGCACCGGTGGAGCAGATAATCGTTTCTTGGCCTTCCTGCCCTTCATGGTCTTACGCTGCACCTGTCGCCCAGAGAGGAGCTTGAACAAGGGCTTAGCTTTCGCAGAGCAATCAGCAATGAAGTGCTGGTAATAGAAAATCAGGCCCAAGAAGGACTTTATCTTCTTCCAGGAAGGAGTTACACCGTCATCTTCCATCAGGTCAGTCTCGCCCACATCCATGATGGCCTTCATCTTGTCAGGGTCTTTCTTCACCCCATCCCCACAGATGACATGTCCCAGAAACTTAACTGATCTCCGCAAGAGATGACACTTCTTTGGTGCTAGCTTGAGCCTATGATTCTTGAGACGGGAGAACACCATATCCAGACGCTCAAGAGCCAGCTGTTCGGTGGGGGCAAAGGTCATCAGATCATCCAGATAACAGAGCAAACTAGTGAAGTTCTCATCCCCGAAGATTGACAGCATCATTCGCATAAATGTTGCAGGACTGTTGGACAGACCTTGCAGCATCCTGTTATACTCGTGCAGGCCGAAGGGTGAAGAGAAGGCTGTGTACTTCTTGTGTTCCTCATAGAGTGGTACATTATAGAAACCAGATGTTAAGTCCATGGTAGAGAAGAAAACGTTTCCCCCAAGCGCAGCGAGAGCATCTGCCTGGTGAGGCAGTGGGTGCGCGTTTTTACTGTCTTCGCATTGAGGCACCTGAAGTCAGTGCAGATGCAGAGACTGCCATCCTTCTTCCACACTAAGACCAGGGGTGACGCAAACTCACTGTGTGATTTCCGGATAATACCCTTTTCCTCCATATCATTGAGGGCTGTTCTCAGCGTTTCGTACTGGCTGGGCGGTACACGGCGATACGGTAAGCGAAACAGCCTGTCATCCACAAGGCTTATCTTGTGGACAAAACCTGCGGCCTCCCCACAGTCCATCTTGTCTCTCGAGAAAACACCCTCGTAGCTCTCAATAAGTCGCAGCAGTCTGTCTTTCCACAAGTCTGACACCTCACAGGCATTCAGGTCCAGTTCTTGAAGTCCCAGTTTGTTTAAAACATCTTCCACTTGTTCAAGAGACCTCGTTGCCACTGGGTGCTGCGTGACACTCTGCATATTAATAGAGACCTTGTCAGGTGGGGACAACTCCTCAACCGCAACACACGGTGACACATCTGCAATCTTGCTGTTCCTCTTCAGTACCACTGTCTCAGTGCTAGGGTTGATCAGTTTCAGGGGCACCCACCTGTCCCCCCACAGCGGCGATATGACACGGCCCACCAGCACATTCCTGGGCCTGGATCTTGACTGGGTTGCCTCAACAACGACTGTACTCCCCACTGATATGGGTGCAGAAGCAGGCAGCTTGCCCCAAACAAGGTGTTCACACAACGGCTCGAGCATGACACTCTGTCTCAGCTTTACAGTGCCAACCTTGTCTGGCATGGGTCCCCCCTTCCACTTCTCAGTATTGGACAGCAAGGACAAGAACTGGTAGCACTCATCATTGGCAACGTCAACTGGTGCAGCCAAAAGACTCCAATAGTTATCAGAACCCTTCATCTGACGTATAAGCACCTTAATAGCAGCACAAACATTGGTATAGAACAAACTGTCAGCCCTTTGAAGCCTGTGTGTCATTTGGAGTATGGCAGTCTTCCCAGAGACTGCGACAGAACAGAGAGAGTCATACATGGATTCCAAATCTTCATCATCACAGTTGGGAGGGTCACGGTCATGATCCACACTGTCCTCCCTTAGGTGTGGACCCATCAGTTTTCCGACTGCTGACTGAAGGTTGGCAATGCATTGTCGGGACAATTACGCCTGGAGTGGTCAGGTGAATAGCATTGGAAGCAGAGTCTATGTTCCCGGCAGTGGGTCAATGCAGAATGTGCAGCATCTCGACAGACAGAACAGGGCATGTTGTTCAAACCGCGAACCCTGGGGAGTCGTGGACCAGACTGCCTGGTTGAACTCGGAACAGGCCCTTGCTGTAGAACCTTCTCCAACATGCCGATAAGGCGGTTCAAGGCATCAGGGTCAGTGGCTTGAGGTTGCTTTGAGCTCTGCCCCTCAGCAGGTAGTACAGGTGGAAGAGCAGTAGCAAGAGCATTCACAGACACCCGCTCCTTGGGAGCCCTGCTAGCCGCTGATGCAGTCTCAGAGTGGTACTCGTTCAGAATATCTTGAACCTCATGTACTGTCCACTTGTTTATCGTCTTGGACCTAAAGGTCAAAGCCAGCTCAGTGGACGGGCAGTTCTTTATGAACATGCGTGTCACTTCAGTGCTAGGGCTATCTAGTGTCTTGCCTTGCTCCTTCAGGCGTCCAGCAGCTAGGTCGACAGCACGGTTCAGCCTGAGCCAATAGTCAAACGCACCTTCACCCTTCTCAGGAAGTGTGGTGTAGAAGTCCGCCAGTGGGAGGGACGAGCATGGGGCAGAATCAAAGTGCTTCTGCAGAAGGCCATAAATAGCATCAGGGTTGCGGGTGATGTCGATATCACTGTTCCTGGTCCCAAACCGGACAACATCCCTGGCTTTGCCTCTGAGGTGAACAAGGATCTCCTCTGCTTGTTCCTCAGGCTGCAAATTACACCTTTTAATGAAACTCCTCATGAGTTCCTCCCATTCCTGTACAGAAACGGAGTCTGAGCTGTCACCTCTGAAGCAGGGCGGCTCCTTCAGCTTCCGATGGGACACATATTGCAAATGGGAGACATCAAGTGCATTTGTCGCAGACACATTGGTATGGTTAGGCGGAGGGGCAGCGCCATGCAAGGCAGTACTGGTCAACACATTGGCAGGGGCAGGTGAAGGGGCAGCATTGAGTAAGGGGGTACTGACAGACGGACTGAGGTGAGACATAATGTCCTGTGCTACACACTGACTGACCTGCTGAATTAATACATCACCCATCTGACTGACAATACTGGCAGCAATGGCATCAGGCGTAGGGGTAGGGACAAGTAAATCTGTACTTTGTCTAGCCGGGTCAAAAGAACCAGTGCCCTGCCTGGCTGTGACAGGGGAAGCTGTGGTCTGGCTAGTCGGGGCAGGGGAACCCGCACTTTGGCTGACTGATAAGATAAGATAAGATAAACCTTTAATAGTCCCACAGAGGGGAAATTTGCAGTTTACAGCAGCAAAGGGGATAGTGCAAAAACAAGAGGCATCAATAGAAAAAGTAAAAGTAATAACACAGTAATAATAATAACACACTATAAACAGTAAACTGGTATACAATAATAATAATAAGAAGAAAAATAAATAATAAGAAATACTAGTATATAAAAAAGATAACTGACGGATATTTACAGATGGATATTTACATAATTGCACTCTGGTAACCCGACACAACACCGCGACCCCCCTGAACAGGTCTGTCGAACTGCAAATTCACAGGAGCTATAAGGCCCCTACCTCTACCAACCCCAAAAGGAGTCACAAAAAATCCCCTCTTAGAATAACTCATGTCAAGCGCACAATATCACAAAATAAAATAGAAATTAAACTTCAAAAGGCTTGCACAGATAACTGGTAAAATAAAATAAAAAAATGTCCTCAATCTGATTTCCTAACCACTTGCACTGCATTAAAACAAAACATCCACCTGACTTCATCAACTGTAGATGAACAGCAACAGCAGAACAGTCCCGGATCGATCGGTAGCATCCACAGCTCAACAGAAGTCTCGGGTCATGGCACCAATGTGACACCCTCTATCTGTCCTGCCTGCCGTCTCGGTCAAGGATTCACAGACGTCCAGGTTGGAGCAGAAGAGTGTGGTTTATTCACCTGAGTAAACACAGTGGGACACACAACCACAGCTCAGACACAGTACAACTTGTGGTCATCTCCCTCAGTATTGAATTTCGCTATACTGATATAGTGATCGTATAGTGGTTATTTGTTTTAAACACAAAGTCTGACAAAAATAGAAAAATAAATAACAAAGCTCCTTTTTAATTAAGTGGAAACAAAGTTAACTTTAGTGCTACCTGTTAAGATAAACGCGAAATTACAGGTAAACCTCTATATTCTTCAAATCTGCATACCGTATTTTCGCGACCATAAGGCGCAACTTTTTTTTTTTTTTTTTTTTTTAAATGTGCCGGGCGCCTTAAGAAACGGTGCGCCGTGTCTATTACCTGAATTACGGTAATGTAAGGCCGGCCATGAGAACGGTAAAGGGAGAAGGGGGCGGGTGAAGCTGAATGAGACCATCCACTGAGCTGTTTAATGCGAAACAGAAGATGAAAACTTTTAAGGATTTGCTTGATGTGTAAAGTGAAATAAAATACAATCAAACTAAGTTTTGCTCCCGCTCTATTTAAATAAGCACACTTGTTCTGCAGCGCGCGTGTGTTTTGCATGTCGGAACCGGTGACTTTCCCCGGTTAAAGCAGCGGCTGGAGCAGCGCGGTGATGGGCGCTGCTGCAACCCGACTTCCTGGTTCCCCAAGCGGTCCAATCGACCTGGTTCCCGGCCGCTTTGCGAGCAGAGATTTCTGGGGTCTGTCTCAGGTCTGATCAGCTTCACCCTCCGAAATTTGCAGCCAAATCTGTCGGTTACAAACCCGGTACCGGACCCCGACATGCGCGGGTGTGTATTCGCGGCGCGACACACAGATTCTCATTTATGTAGCGCTTGACTGGCGCAGCTGATGGACAGAAACCTATGGTGACTTTTAAAAGAAAAACTTTGCATAAGACGTTTCCAGCCGGAGTCATTATAAGGACGAATGGAAAGGGGGGGCTGGATGAAGGGATGATGATGATCAGGTGGCTGAGACAGGTCTGGAAATTCGGACTGGAGCTCCTGTCGGATACAAACCCCGGTACCGGCTCCCCGACAGCGCGTGTGTGAGCGGGTCCAGCGCGGGGGAGCAGACGGGGAGCGGACCCGGGACCAGCGCGGAGCGGGACCCGGGACGCGGGACCCGGGACGCGGGACCCGGGACGCGGGACCCGGGACGCGGGACGCGGGACCCGGGACCGCCGCGGTCGGGAAACGTTTATTTTCTTACCTTTTATTTATTCAGGGGTCTGTCCCAGGTCGGAACAACTTCACCCTGCGAGATTTTCAGGCAAATCTGTCGGTTTGATCTCTGGTAGCCTAACCAAGATGCAGAGGATGCGCTCAGGAGCCGCCAGGCTCCCGCCGCGGGTTTGCCGGGCCAGGGCGCACCATCCCCGGGGCAGATCCGGCCGAAATGCCGCTGGTCTTTCCCCGGGAGCCCCTACTCCCATACAGGTGGGTGGCTTCGGTCCCAGCCGGTCCGAACAGGTCACATTCCCGGTTAAAGCCGCTGTGACGCGCGCTGCTCCACCCCGCTGGGGAGAGACGGGCTCTGCGCGGTGGAGGATCCGCACAACGGGGTATGAAAAGTTTATTTACTGTTGTGCAGAAAGTGACTGACACCGAGGAAATTCGGACTGGCGCAGCTGAATTAGCGGAGCTCTTTAATGCAGAAACAGAGGTTTTGCTCCCGCTCTATTTTTTAAATAAGCGCTTGTGTGCTTGTGTGTGCGTTCTGCGTGTGTGCGTTCTGCAGCGGGTGTGTGTGTTTTCCGGCCGGCGTGTTTTGCGGCACTCGTGTGTGCAGCTCTGCTCTGTAGACTGCGCCTTTTGGGTCGGTGCGCCATATGTATGTTTTAAATCTAAAAATGACACACAAAAATGAGGGTGCGCCTTTCCACACGGTGCGCCGAATGGTCGCGAAAATACGGTACTTTGCAGACATAACAGCAAAAACAATATTAAACAGTATTGCACATATGCACAGAACATACCTGAGTAAACACAGTGGGACACACAACGACAGCTCAGACACAGTACAACTTGTGGTCATCTCCTGTTCAGACACAGCATTAACAATGTTAGTGGATTCTTATGTGACACCCAATAGCATAACGAGCTAACATGCTAAACGTTTTTTCTACACCATAAAATAAGCAATTACATACAAAACAATACACAACGAATGTTACTGGGTAACATTATGAAAACATGAGTGCATATTTGGTCACTTATATGAAGCATAGATATTTTTAATTAATTAGTTTGTGTCTGAGCAAACAGGAGACCATCTTACCCTCAGTATTGAATTTTGCTGTACTGAGGATTACCCACAATGCAACACAATATCTTCAAAATAAAATACATCAAATACAAACTGAAATCAAATAGAACTAGCCATGGCTGTGTACCAAGTTTAACATAATTTGACTATAATCAAAGTATTTCTTAACACTGTTACATATGGATACAGCAAACAATGAGGGCAGATGAAGGACGTCAACCAGAAAACAACGACGTCCCTTCAACGCTGAATAGAAGAGGTTCAGAAGGAAGCAAACAAAACCCAGTTCCCAAAAAACCCAACAGAACGTAAGAACCAAGTATAAGAAAAGCATCCAGACTCAGAACCCGCTCCAGTAACCTCCACGGAGGTCAGTCCAGGTCCTACCAGAACAGAATCATCTCTGGAATCATCAGAACAGAATCATCCTGGTCTGGTTGGTACCAGGTCTGGTCGGTACCAGGTCTGGTCTGGTTGGTACCAGGTCTCTGTGGTACCTGAACCAGGTCACCTGAGACCGCTAGACCCTCCAGTCTTTAGGAGACGTTTGAAACATGTTTGTTCAGAAAACCTTTAGAATGTAGAAGGAATTGTATGAAATTATTTGAGAATAGTTTTTATAACTTTAGGATTAAGTGCTGTTTTGTTGGTGTAGCACGTTGAGACTACCCTACCCTAACTAACTAAGGACAATAAAAATGAAATGTGTTATTAACCAGTTAACCGACCCATTAACTCTGGTTCTGTCCAGTTAACCGACCCGTTAACTCTGGTTCTGTCCAACAGAACAGTCGGCTGATCATCCAGAAGACCCGACTCCCCACTAACCGGTTCCCCCCCTCCCTCCCCGCCGGCTGCCTCCTCAGACTCCACCCCTATTACGTCAGCAAGTCCCGCCCCCCTCGCCGGGCCCACCGGCGCCTGTTCACCCTGGCCCACAATGCATTTCTGCTCCCCATCGCCAAAGCTCCGGTGGAGGTTCAGTCGGACAGGAAGGTGGAGCTGCAGCCGCTCGGCTACCTGGCCGCCCCCCCCCCCTCCGGGGGCCCAGTTGCCCCCTGACCACCTTGCTGTTGGCCAGCCCCCCCCCCACCCTCTTGTCCTGCCCCCTCCGTCCACCCCCAACCCTCGGGTCCTGCCCCCCCCGTCCACCCCCAACCCTCCAGGCTCGGCGGCTGCAGAGAAACCAGACTGCTTCTTGCTCCAGATGGTGTGGACTTCACCAGCTCCCACCAACACCTCCCACAATGCACCAGGGCAGGAGCTGCAAGGGCCAATCACACGGGAGAAGCAGGGGGAGACCCTGGTGAAGCTCCACCCCCCACCTGAGGAGGAGGAGAAGAAGATGGAGGAGGAAGGTCCCACCTCCACCTCCACACTGAGTCCTCTGTCCTCCTGTGGAGAACCAGAAGAGGAGGAAGAGAGGACTCTGCTGGGGAACCCAGAGGAAGCAGAGAGGAAAGAAGGTAAAGGTGAACCTGAAGGACACGGAGACGAGGAAGCAGGAGGAAAAGATGGTGAGGATGCTGGGGAGGGAGAGGAAGACAGAGACTGGGAGGACGGAGGTGGAGACGGGGAGGAGGACAGAGAACAGGAGGACGGAGGTGGAGACAGAGAAGAAGACAGAGAGCAAGAGGATGGTGGGGGAGATGGGGAGGAGGAAGACAGAGATGGGGAGGATGGAGAGAAGGAAAAAGAGGAAGATCAGGATCGTCAGGGTGAGGAGGAAGAAGAGGAAGAGGAGGAGGACTTTGATGACCTCACACAGGATGAGGATGAGGAGGAGGTGATGTCATCAGCGTCGGAGGAGTCTGTGCTCTCAGTTCCAGAGTTACAGGTAAGATCTAACATTTCCTGGGCAATGATGCCGTCCGAAGCTGTTGTCATGAAGGCTAACCCTAATCCCTAAACCCTAATCCAACCCTAACTCCAACCCAACTTTAACCCTAACTCTAATCCTAACTCCAACCCAACCTTACCCTAAAACCTTATCCCAACCTAACCCTAACCCAACTTTAACCCAACCCCAACCCAACTTTAACCAAAACCTAACCCCAAAACCCTGATCCATCCCTAACTCTAACCCTAAAACCCTAATCCAATCCTAAGGCCCTGTCCCAATACTATCACTACCCCTAGTTTTCATCCCTACCCCTAAATTTTGCGTGTTCCCGTGAGGGTAGTGGTGTCCCAATTCCTCTTTCCACCTAGGGGTAGTGAAGAAAAGTAGTGTAGTGGCTATGAATCTGTCCCTACGGATAGAGGGATTTCCTCACTAGTTTGATCTAGGGACAGAAACATTTCCCAGAATGCTTTTCGTCGTCATTTGCAAAATGAATCAAAAAAAAAACAACATGGCGGACATTTCTTATTTTTTAGTGAATAAAACCAATATTTTGAGTTAGTTTCTGCATAAAAATGCGTTTTGATTACATTTCTAGTGAGAAATATATATTTTACTTTCATAATATTCACTCAGTGAATGTACATAATCACTCGCTTGCCCGTTGTTGCGAAGTCTTTTTCAAACCTCGCCAGAATAAAGGCTGATTTATGGTTCCGCGTTACACCAACGCAGAGCCTACGGCGTAGGTGACGCCGTATCCTACGCCGTATCCTACGCCGTAGGCTCTGCGTCGATTTTTTTTTTGTTTTTTTTTGTATGATTTATTTATGAAACTTACACAAATATACAATAAACAAGAGGCAGTTTTATCCACAATTCCCACCCCCACCCTCCCGTACAAGTAAAAACAAAATTAACACAAGTACGTGCATAAATGCAAAAAAAAAAAAAAACCACTGCTACTGCACTATAGGCTAATGTTCATGTGTGTGTGTGTGCGCGCGTGTGTGCGCACGTGCATGCGTGCGTGGGGGGCAGCAAGACTAGGTTGTCTAGATGTCAGGGTCGATCTCTATTTGGAGAGATCTGACATGATCCAGGAAGGGTCGCCATATTTTATGGAACTTCCGTTCGGAGAAACAAAGAGAGTATTTAATATTTTCCAGTCTCATAAACTGCAGGGCGTCTTTAATCCATTGAGAATGAGAGAGAGAGGGTAAGGGCGTTGCCACCGCATCAGAATGGCACGTCTTGCTAACAATGTGAGAAAGGCAACAAGCTCAGCAAAGTGGGACGGCAGTGAAAGGCCAGTGGGTAGGACACCAAACAGGGCGAGTAGTCGCGAAGGTCGGATGTCGGCAGATGTGATAGCTGACAGGGAGTTAAAAACGCAATCCCAGAAAGGAGCAAGGGTGGGGCAAGACCAGAGCATGTGACTGAGATGAGCTGGACCTAGATGACATTTGTCACAGTTTGGGTCGATGTCAGGGTATTATGAGCCAGCTTAGTCTTAGACCAGTGAACTCTATGCACCACTTTACACTGTAGAACTCCATGGCGAGCACAGATAGACGAGGAGTGAACCCTACTCAGAGCCTGCTCCCAGGTGGCAGGATCTATATCTTCACCAAGTTCTACGGACCAGGCATTGCGAAATGTGTCAGAGGCTACAGTCCGACTGTTGAGAAGAGTACTGTACAATATTGAAATTGAGCCTTTGCGGCTGGGCTTAATATCCAATAGTGTATCAACAAGAGTAGAAGGAGGAAGAGCAGGGAAGCCAGTGCGAACAAAATCTCGAACTTGCAAATACCTAAAGAAATGGGTGCGACTCAAATTGAAAGCCTCGGCCAGCTGGTCAAAGGAAGCAATATGTGCCACTGATGTAAAGCTGTTTTAGTGAAACAATCCCTAGATCTTTCCAGATCAAAAAAGCTCTGTCAATAACAGATGGAGTGAACAGAGGGTTAGAATGAATTGGTGCCAAGATAGGTATTTCCTTAAGTCCAAAGTGTCGCTTGAACTGATTCCAGATTTTAAGGCAGTTTTTCACCACAATACTACTGGACCGAGAAGTCGGTGACGATGACAGCGGGAGGCACAGCAGGGCCAGCAAAGAAGAGGGACTACATGAGGCTTCCTCAACCTGCAGCCATGATGGAGACTGGCTGTCGGGGGGGCACCAGTGCAACATTGCTCTTATGTTCGCAGCCCAATAGTAAAGCAAGAAGTTGGGCAGAGCCAGGCCCCCAAACTGTTTAGGCTTTTGTAAAATGTCTTTTCTGATTCTAGGGGTGCCTTTGTTCCAAATAAATTGTGAGATTAAGCTATCCAGAGAGTGAAAGAAATGTTTAAGGAGAAAAATAGGTATGCACTGGAATAGGTATAAGAACTTGGGCAGCACAGTCATTTTAACACAATTTATACGACCAGCGAGAGACAGAGGCAGCACAGACCAACGATGGACATCCTGGGTCAGCCTAGCTAAGAGAGGGGAAAAATTACTCTTAAATAATTCAGAAAAATTCTTCTTAACGCAAACGCCCAAATATTTAAAGTGCTCCCGCGATGTTCTGAATGGTAAATTGGAAAGGGGATTGGCAATGGTCGCCGCATTAACCGGCATAAGTTCGCTTTTATGCAGATTCAATTTGTAACCAGAGACATGCCCAAAATCTCTCAACACTGATAGTACAATGGGGATAGATTTATCAGGACTAGCAAGAAAGACCAAGAGATCATCCGCAAATAGGGACAGCTTATGTTCTATGCCCCCTCTTTGAGATGCCAACCATCTGACTGGACCTGAGGGCTACTGCCAAAGGTTCAATGGCAATTGCAAAAAGTAGTGGAGAGAGTGGGCAGCCCTGACGGGTACCACGACTGAGGGAAAAATAGTCAGAATAGTCATTGTTCGTGCGAACACAAGCAAGGGGGGACGTGTACAAAAGTTTGATCCAAGAAATAAATGTATCGCCAAAGCCAAAACGTTTCAGAGTGTAAAACAGGTAGGGCCACTCCACCCGGTCAAACGCCTTTTCGGCATCCATAGAAATGACCAGCTCAGGGTCATCAGAGGTTGTCGATGAATACAGAATATCAAACAGACGTCGGACATTGTGAAAGGATTGTCTGTTCTTTACGAACCCTGTTTGGTCTGGAGCGATGATAGTTGGCAGGACCCTCTCCAGGCACCTAGCCAGCATTTTAGCCAGTATTTTAACGTCTGCACACAGCAAAGAGAGAGGGCGATAATTACTACAGGACAGTGGGTCTTTATCCTTCTTCAATATTAGGGATATAGTAGCCTGACGTAGAGTGAGAGGAAGTGAACCTTTCTGCAGTGATTCGTTAAACATATTAAGTAATAGGGGTGACAGTGAAATCTGCAAAGGTTTT
This sequence comes from Cololabis saira, assembly GCF_033807715.1. NCBI lineage: Eukaryota > Metazoa > Chordata > Actinopteri > Beloniformes > Belonidae > Cololabis > Cololabis saira. Next base: position 5,599,422 of record NC_084589.1, read on the forward strand.
AAAAAATTCAGCCGGGAACCCGTCAGGGCCCGGGCATTTCCTGCTCTGCATAAGTGTTAAGGCACTCCTAAGCTCATTTATTATAAATGGTGCATCCAGACCAGAGAACACTTCGGGGTTGATAGAAGGGAAATCTAAGGAATTAAAAAAGCGTTTGTATTGTGTTTTATTGTACGGGCACTCAGAGGTGTATAATGATGCATAAAAATCTCTGAACTGATCGTTAATGGATTGAGGATCACTGGTAGGTTCCGTATCTGTGTTAATTTGGGTGATGTGTTTTGATGAGGAGGCATGTCGAATTTGGTGAGCAAGCAACTTACTTGGTTTATCCCCAAATTCATAATAGTTATGGCGGGTTTTTAGTAAAGACTGTGCTGTTTCTTTGGAGACTAGAATGTCATATTCTGCCTTTTTCGTGAGTAAATCCTTAAGAAAATCTGCATTAGGTGTATCCACACATTTTGACTGCAGCTCCGCTATATCCTTGGAGAGGGAGACCTTGTTTTCTATAGCAATCTTCCTCTGATAAGCAGAGTAAGATATTTCTCCCCTCAAGAAAGCTTTACATGACTCCCATATGGCCGCTGCAGAAACATCTGGCTTGACATTAGTGGATATAAAAAGATCAATACGACTGTTGATTGTGTTAACAAAGTCCAAGTCAGAAAGTAGTAGAGAATTAAAGTGCCAGGGAGAGCGGGAAAGAGACCTGCCTGGAAAAGAGACATCCATGACGACGGTTGCATGATCTGAGATCACAATAGGACTGTAAGAACACGAAACGACAGAGGAGAGAAGTTTACTATCAATAAGAAAAAGATCAATCCGTGAGAATGTTCCATGAACAGGAGAGAAGAAGGAGAATTGCTTGGTGTTAGGGTTGAAAAAACGCCAGGCATCTGAGATTGCAAATCGTTCCATGTACAGCTGGATCACTTTAGATGATTTAGATGGCACACAAGGCCTGTTAGACGAGCGATCAAGCGAGGGGTCAAGACAGCAGTTCAAGTCACCACCAAGGATAAGTTGATGAGAATTTAGGTCGGGAAGAGAAAAAAAACATTTCTTAAAAAAATTCTCGTTGTCCCAATTTGGGCCATACACATTTGCCAACACCAGATTATTAGCCCCCAATCTACCTACAACAACTACGAAGCGTCCGTTTTGGTCTGAAATGACCGAGGACACTGAAAAAGGGATGGATTTATGAATAAGAATTGCCGCCCCGCGCGCCTTGCTAGAAAATGAGGAGTGAAAAAGATGGCCTACCCAACCCCTCTGAAGTTTAGCGTGGTCTAGTGGCTTGAGATGAGTCTCTTGTAAAAAAGCTATTTTAGTGTTAAGGGCTTTAAGATGGTTGATTATTTTGTTGCGTTTGGTAGGGGAGTTTAGACCTCTAACATTCCAACTAGTGAAACGAACTGCACCACTCGGTGCAGAAAAAGAGACTGTACTAGCCATGAGAAAGGATTGACCGAGTGGTTGGAGATGTATCCACTATAAATGCCCCCGCCCCTTCCCACCTATGTCGCAGAGTCAGTGTTGGAGAGAGAAAAATTTGAATTGTAGCAGTAACAGCACAAAAATAATGGAAAAATACTTTAACAGAACGCACAGTAAACCAAAACTTACAAAAACAACGAAAAAACAAAGTACAAACATCCCACCCTCCCACCCCAAGCCCTGTCACGCATCTTAACCTCAAAAGCCACAAAAAGAACCCATATATAAAGAGATATGATGAGTTGTTTTTAGCCCATCAACCCATACGAACATGTCAGTGACCTGACCCCACGCAAACTTCTACTGGAAATACATGAAACTGTATTACTTGTATCCCAAACATATCAGTCTACTGGAAACACAAAGAAATAGTGCAATTTGAAACTCGAACCCGTCAGTCTATTCAGAAATACAATTAAACAGTAGACTTTGGGACAAATCACACATTTTCCCCATTCTGATCAAAAAAAAAAGGGGAAAAGAAAAAAAAAAAGGCATTTTAAAGGTACAAAAATCCTTACTTTTTGTGTGCGTGTAAAGAGAAAAAGAAAAGAAAGAAAAAAAAAAAAGGGGTCGTGGGTAGATAATAATTATAGAAGTCCAGTTTGAGTATCTATAGGTTCCAAGTCCACTCCCTGAGCTGGATACGATAGTGTTAAAAAAATAAATAAATAAATAAAATAAATAAATACCGTAGATGACCAAATAGTCGCCCGCGCGCAAATACGCGCCTGTGCTCTAATAGCCGCCGGGGTCCGAGCCCATTTGGCATAATAAACGCCGGTTCAATTAAACGCCCGGGCGACTACCGGTAATAACCTGGTAATAACACTGTATTTGCATTGTATTGTGTACAGTATCGTTCATACTGCTCTGATCAGCTCTGTGTGTCGCCGTTACACAGACAAACTGTCTTTGTATACCAGAGCATGTGAGCGGAGTGGAGCGGCGAGAATTTCCGCTCCTCGTCTCGTCTTGACGGAGGAACCCGGCGTCCCAGCAAAATGAGAAGAGAAAAAAGAGGTTTTCCGAAGAGCAGACAGCGCACACACTGAAGGCTGATATATGGTTCCGCGTTACACCAACGCAGAGCCTACGGCGTACGGTGCGTGTCGCCGCGTACCATACGCCGTAGGCCACGCCGTACCCTACGGCGTAGGTTCTGCGTCGATTTTTACGCAGAACCATAATTCAGGCTTCAGAGTCTGCAGCGCGACTGAGAGCGACTGCACTGGTACGCGGCGACCCGCACCGTACGTTGAAATGCGCTCTTTTTTTTTTGCTATTAAAACATGATTTGTAATGTGAATTTGCAAAACTTAAACTACAAATAATAGTTTTTGACGTAACATCAGAGATTGTGCATGCTCTCTGTGAAAGGATGAGTCAAATCGGGTCGCAGCTGCTTCAATTGTGATTCCTTCACCAGGAGCGACCAGGATTTCAAACACGGTTGATTTTCTTGCGACCTCACGGATCGGGAGCTCGTCGTGAGGTGTTGTGTTGTGTACAGTGTGTACAATTTTAGTTCCAGTGGTACTATGGTGATCTCATATGTTCTTTGTAAGTAATGGTCCGGTGCTGCTCATTGCAAAAATAAATTGTAGCCTGGTGCAAATACCCGCCTGGTTCTTATAAACGCCTGGGGTCCAAGTGGATTTAGCATATTAAACGCCCGGGCTACTAAATGGTCATCTACGGTAAATCAAAGAAAAAAAAATTAAAAAAATAAATAAAAGAAGAGAGAGAAAAGAAATGAATAACTGAATGGAAAAAAAGAGAGGAAAAAATAGATAATTAATTATAGAAGCCCAGTTCAGAAACCCAGTATGAGTATCTATAGGTTCCAAGTCTACTCCCTGAGCTGGATAATATACAGTGTAAAAAAAAAATACAAAATAAATAAGAAAAATAAATAAATAAAAAAAAGAGAGAAAAAAATAGATAATAATTATAGAAACCCAGTTCAGAAACCCAGTTTGAGTATCTATAAGTTCCAAATCCACTCCCTGAGCTGGACAAGATACAGTGTAAAAATAAAAAAATTTAAAAAAAATACATAAAAAAAAGAAAATAAAAGAAAAAATAAATAAATAAATAAATAAATAAATAATAAAAAAAAAGGAAAATTGGTAACAATTATAGAAGCCCAGTTTAGAAGCCCAGTTTGAGTATCTATAGGGTCCAAGTCTGCTCCCTGAGCTGGATAAGATATGGTCTAAAAAAATAAAAAAGATGAATGAATAAATAAATAAAATAAATAAATAAATAAATAAGATAAATAAAAAAAATGAATAGGTAAAAAATAAAAAATAAATAAAATAAAATAGATAAATAAAGAAAAAATATATATATATATATTAAAAAAAGGGAAAAAAATAAAGAAAAAATAAATAAATAAATAAGAAAAGAAAAACACACATTCATGTATACTGTAGGTTAACAGGGCTATATAGAGAGTTTGGTTGCTTACGTATCTCTGTTCAAGTCCTGCACAAACTTGTCAGCCTCCGAAACGAACTGGATCCACGTCTTTTTGCCGTTGGGGAGAGTTATACGGAGTTTAGCTGGATACAGCAGAGCTGGCTTGTACCCACGCTTGTAAAGTTCAGCCATGGAGTTTTTATACTCAGCTCTCTGCTTCAACACATCGCCGCTGTAGTCTTCATAGAGACGGATCCTGTGCTCCTTGTAGAACAGCTCACCTCGTCTGCGCGCCTCACGGATAAGCAGGTCCTTCACCTGGAAGCGATGCAGGCGGATGATGACAGGCCGTGGCCGGGCTCCGGCAGCAGGTCTGGGCGCAAGGCTCTGGTGGGCTCGGTCAGGCTCCGGTGGGCTCGGTCGAGCTCCGGTGGTGAAGGCAGCAGCTCCTTGCCAAAAACATCCACGAGTAGCTGGGAAAAGAACGCGGTTGGTCGTGAACCCTCAAGGGACTCAGGTAGGCCGATGATTAGGGCTGGGCGATTATACGATCTCGATTTGTGATCGCGATCAAATTAAGCTCGATCACGGTGATCAGCTGTGGGTCTACTTTCTCGATCACGTGCAAAACATGCTGCAGCAAAGTGCACGACAACCAATCACAACCCGCTTTCCTGGCACCGCGCTGTCTGCATTAATTGATCATGCATGACATGCCGCGGCAAGTTGCATGACCATAGGCAGTAAACTAGTCACATCTGCCTCCCCTGCACTGGTGGGAGCAAGCGTGACCAGAGAGAATAAAACTACAAGACAACAACCGCAGGCTAGCGTTAGCTTAGCTTCGAGCCGACCGGGACTCACGGTTAGCGGTTATTTATTTATTTATTTCGCCGGACAACTTCTTCCGAGCGTACAGGAGGAGGGTGTGATGGATTCACAAAATGCCCTTCATGATGGATGTATTGTGTATTCGAACCGCACTCATTAAAGTTGTGATTCGCTCTGCTTGTACCACAAATTACTCTGATCACCGCCGACTTCAGAAACTCCGCGGCCCCGACATGGGTGTGTGCGTGCGTGCGTGTGTGTGTGCGCGCTCAGCGGAGTGAATGTGTCGGAGCGCGGAGGAAACAAGCATAGCTCAGTATGATGACGCCGTAGGCTCTGCGTTGGTGTAACGCGGGACCATAAATCAGCCTTAAGTCCCTTTAGGCTAATACTGTGAGAAATAACCTCTCATAATAGCGGTACTACAGTTAATAAATGTAATAAAACTGCCGTTTCTGCTGGCTACTGAGTCCTGTAAGTGGCGAGTGAGTTTTAACTCTTTAATTACCAACCAGCGTCAGAGTCACGCACAGTAAACAAACAGTGATGTTAGAGAGCCACCTGTTGGTCAATTTAAGCAACCGCATCGCCAGCTGCTTGACAGTGGCTCAAATCATATTAGTTTACTGTTTTTGTTTTTAATAATGTCATTGCAATTTTATTTATGCAATGTGAAAAAAATGGCAAAATAAATGAAAAACTGTGAACAACCGCATTCCGTAGGCTATTCAGTACTCAGTATTCAGCCAAGTCTTTAAATTTTATTCCGCTTCAGTTTCGGCCTCAAATTTTCATTTTGGTGCATCCCTAGTTTTTTCGGTGGGTACCACTGGTAGCATTCTGGATTCTTGTTAAAACATGCTATTTGCTTTATTTGTTAATAAAAAAAAAACTAATCTCTGGTTTCTTTCTATTTTATTCCAGAAGGGAGGGGGGGATCTTCTGATTTAAAAAAATCGTGATTAAAAATCGAGATCGTTCAATATGGGAAAAAAAATCGTGATCACTTTTTTTGCCATATCGCCCAGCCCTACCGATGATCCTGATGTTTTGACGTCTGCTACGTCCCTCCAGGTCCGCTAGCTTAGCCTTTAGCATTGTGTTGTCTTGCTTGAGGGAAGAACAGGCGGTCTCTAAATGTTGGAGACGGCGGTCCACCTCATTAGAGTTGTCTTCTAGCGAGCCAATCCTCTCCCCATGGCCCGCTACAGTCGAACTCAAGCCTTCCAGTGTTGTTGACAATGAGTCGAAGGATGCTTTAAAGTCGGCAGCTAATGCTTTCCCGTGCTCGTCTAACAGGGAGCTAAGTTCTGCTAATGTAACACCAGCAAGCGAGGCGGGAGAGCCGTCTTTATCCTGTTTGCTCTTCGATTTAGACATTGTGGAGGTAAAAAAGTGGTCAGACAAGTTATCAGAGATAAAAAAATAGAAAACAAAAATAAAAAAAAGAGAGGTTCTACATGTAAACTAAAAGTAAAGTTGCGGGAGCGAGCTGCCTGCACGTCTATCCCTCGTGCCTCATACCGGAAGTCTGCTGCGTCGATTTAACGCAGAACCATAAGCTCCTGAGCCGGCAGGCAGGCAGAAATTTTAAACAGGCGTAGCTACAACTGTTAGATTTCATCTATTAAACCAACATATATCTTCCTAAATGATTTATTTCAGCCAGCGGTAATTCTCCACAGAGCTGCAGGTTTCTCCCCGGGACGACGGCGCAGGTTGACCTGGCGATCACGTCTGTACTCCGGCTGCTGCTGCTCCGAGCCGGCGGCTCTCATCATCGCCGAAAACATCAGATCAAATTTCTTAACAGGCGTTATTTGGATAAACTGAGCCCAGGTTGGGGATCTTAACGGTTACTTTTACACCTGAAAAAATATTAAAACTTAATAAAGTGCCATATTAACAGCGCTACAGCTGAAATTACAGCTTTTGGCTCTCAGCTTCCTGATTTTAGGGGTGGTGCTGAAAAGTAGGGGTAGTGGGTGTATTGGGACAGGCCCCTTGGAAGATTTCAAGTGCCCTAAAATCTGTCTCTTGTTTTTTAGGGGTAGTGGTAGAAAGTAGGGCTAGTGAAAGAAAGTAGGGGGAGTATTGGGATTGGGCCTAACTCTAACCCCAACCCCTAACCCAACCCAACTTTACCCCTAACCCCAACCCCTAACCCTAACCCAACTTTAACCCTAACCCTACCCCAACACAAACCCAACCTCTAACCCGGCCGAACTTTACCCCTACCCCAACCCAGGAGACCATGAAGCAGCTGACATGGCTGGCGGCGGAGCAGCGACTCTGTCCCGATGGCGACTCGGAGGAGGACCACTCCCCCACCTCTCCTGGCTCGCAGGAGGAGGAGGAAGAGGAGGAGGAGGGTCCAAAAGAGGAGGAATCAGAGGAGGGGCGGGGCATCAAGATGGATGAGGAGATCCCATCAGGAGAGGGCACACCCCGAGGAGGAGGAGGCAGGTGTCCTGGACGAGGACGAGGTGTGAGGGGTTTCTGGTGGGCTGTGGTTTCCATCGTTTAGATCGCACCAGTAATGTGTCCTCTTTGTCTCCTCTTTTCTGTTCCGTCCACCACTGTCCTTTCTTGTCCTCTGTCCTGGTCCGTCCTCAGGTCGTAGCCGTCCTCATCGAGGTTTGAGGAGTCGTCGTCAGGAACGTCACAGTAAAGATGCAGCCAAGCTGCTGCTGCTGTACGATGAGAACATTTTGGACAACGACCCTCACAGGGACAGCAAGGACATGGCCTTCGCCCAGAGCTACCTGAACAGGGTGAGAGCAGGTTTCCACCGGAGTCGCTGTAGGAGAGGGACATGTTTGGGTTTGTTAGTTCAAGATGATTCTTCTCTGTGGACACAGGTACGTGAGGCGCTACATGATACACCTGACCAGGTTGAGGAGTTTGTGTCTCTACTGAACAAGTTTGACCACGCTGGAGAGAAGGTGGAGGTGACTTTGCTGTTCAGGAAGCTGCGCTGCCTCCTGGGAAACCGGACGGACCTCCTCCGAGACTTTGCTGCATTCCTTCATCCTGACCAGGCTCTGCAGTGTGGACTGGTAAGCAGCCACTTGGGAACTCAGGGTGATGTTTGTTCTGTGAAGCTCTTTAGTTTTGAAATGTGTAAGCTTGTAATCTTGAGTGGGTTCTGTGGGTTTCTGGCGTGTTTCTAACTCTCACCCTGAGCATGTTTGAGGATGAAAAATACTGACTCGACGTGACGGAACCATCTCAATCACAAACTGTGTTCTGAACCAAACTCCCTGAGTGGTCCCGGACCTTCCTCCAGGCTAAAGGGTGGGAGGTACCATGTAGGACTGGACCGGCATCCGTGGTTCTGCTTGGGGACTTCAACACCCATGTGGTTAGCTGGAGGGGTGTGATGTGGTTAGCTTGAGGGGCGTGATTGGCCATTTCACCAACTCTATTGGCGCTTATCCACTAGTACCTACTCAGCGCGCCTCCACTCGCCTCGTCCTCGTTTGTTTCTAGACACCCAGGTGAGAAGTGGGCGGGTTGGAGTGATGCTGCTGTGACGTATTTGATTGTGTGATCTAAACGAAGAAGACAACAACACTAAAGATGTAGAACCTGGAGGAGATGAGATATATGCTGCTGGGTCTGTGGCTTGTGTTCCATATCAAGTTAAAAAATGAAAGTGAGAGAAGCTTCAAGCGGCAATTTTTTTTTTTTTATTTTGTTCTTTTCAGCGCTGATGAGAAATCAGCTGGGAGCCGCGAGCGGCTGAGAAATGACAGAGCTCCTGGTAGATCTGGTCGTTCCTTATCGCCCGTCTAGATCTTTTTAATTCTCTCCTCAGCCACCAAGTTTATTAACATCTGCACCTCAGAGTTGGATCAGAAACAGACGTTTGCGCTGCCATTGCCTGTCGGATAAAATGAAGAGCCACGAGTCGCTCTCGACTTCCGCTTCCTGATTCAAGCGTCTGACCGCCCCGCCCCCCGACCAATCCTTGGCGTGTATTGTGATGACGTCAGATACAGGACCGACTCAACACGCTTAGAACCTCGGCAGAATAGATACAGAAAAGTATCTACTCGGCCAGCCTCTATCCGCCTTGGCCCGTAGTGGAGAAGCGCGCTGAGTAGGTACTAGTGGAAAAGCGCAATATGTGTTGTGAGGCAGGGCTGATTTCAGTAGATGGCTGGAGAAACAGAGATCTTCTCCAGCCCACTAACATGGTGGTGGGTGGGTCTTCCTGGTGGTGGAAGGTACTCAAAGTTCTGGATGTGGAGGGGATTTCTTTCCTCTGCTACATGTGGGGGACAGCAGCCCATGGGGACCGGCACCCTTTGATGGTGGTTCCCCTTTTAGAGAAGAGGCTCCAGCTACAGAGGAATCGAACCCTCAGCCTCCTGGTAAAGATCATTCAGGGGTGCGAGAGTCCAACACTGCATTAGATCAATAACCTTGATTGGGACGTGAAGTGCACATCTAAGTTTGCATAACTGGTTCCCCCAGATTTATGTACTTGAAGAGAGCAACTCATTCTGAGACTGCTAGGTTGAGTGTTGCAGCAGCTGCAGTAATTTGGACCCTATACCAGGATTTTGTGGTGAGGACAGAGTATCTGTTTACCAGTTGATCTACAGCCATACCCTCTCCTCTAGAACTGTGGGTAGTGAAAGAACTGAGGAAAGTAACAAGCAGCTGAGATAAGTTTATTCCACAAGGTAACCGGATTCACCCTGAGATAGAAGTTCAGTCATCCAGGAGGAGGTGGGAGTAGAAACACTGTTCCTCCACATCCAGGACAGCAGCCTAACCTTAACCCATCAGGATGAGGGTTGGGCTGGGAGTCCTCCTAACCCTAACCCTAACCCATCAGGGTGAGGGTTGGGCTGGGAGTCCTCCTAACCCTAACCCATCAGGGTGAGGGTTGGGCTGGGAGTCCTCCTAACCCTAACACATCAGGATGAGGGTTGGGCTGGGAGTCCTCCTAACCCTAACCCATCAGGGGTGAGGGTTAGGGTTAAGTTTAGGCTGGGAGTCCTCCTAACCCTAACCCATCAGGAGTGAGGGTTGGGCTGGGAGTTTTCCTAACCCTCACCCATCAAGGATTAGAACCCTAACCCATCAGGAGTGAGGGTTAGGCTGGGAGTCCTCCTAACCCTAACCCATCAGGGTGAGGGTTGGGCTGGGAGTCCTCCTAACCCTAACCCATCAGGGTGAGGGTTGGGCTGGGAGTCCTCCTAACCCTCACCCATCAGGGGTTAGAACCCTAACCCATCAGGGGTTAGTGTTAGGAGGGCCCCTGGGTGGCTCTCTGGGCGGGTGCTAGTGGTCATCTCTAATCAGGAGGCCTTCAGCAGAAACACTGGAGAGACCACGGCCCTGTCCCAATACCCCCACTACCCCTACTTTTCAGCCCTTCCCCTAAATGTTGCGCGTTCCCGTGAGGGTAGTGGTGTCCCAATTCCTCTTTTCACCTTGGGGGAGTGTGCTTATTTAGGGGTAGTGGATATAAATCTGTCCCTACAGAGCGACGGTTTTCAGATGCTGACTAGCTGACCTAGGGCCAGAAAAATTTCCCAGAATGCTTTTCGTCGTCATTTGCGGACTGAATAAAAAAAAAAACATGGCGGACATTTCTTATTTTTTAGTGAATAAAATAAATATTTTGAGTTAGTTTCTGCATAAAAATGCGTTTCGATTACATTTCTAGCGCAAAATATATATTTTACTTTCATAATATTCACTCAGTGAATGTACATAATTACTCGATTGCCCGTTGTTGTGAAGTCTTTTTCAAACCTCGCCAGAATAAAGGCTGATTTATGGTTCCGCGTTACAACGCAGAGCCTATGGCGTACACCGTACCCTACGCCGTAGGCTCTGCGTCGATTTAACGCAGAACCATAAATCAGGTCCCAAGCCGGCAGGCATCATCATCCCGAAATTTTCCGAGGAAATTTCTTAACAGGCGTAGCTACAACTGTAAGATTTCATCTATTAAACCAACATTTATTTTCCTAAATGATTTATTTCAGCCAGCGGTAATTCTCCACAGAGCTGCAGGTTTCTCCCCGGGACGACGGCGCAGGCCCGCTGAGCTGTGAGCTGCTGCTGCTGCTGCTGCTGCTCCGAGCCGGCAGCTCCTCTCCGAAAACATCGGGTCAAATTTCTTAACAGGCGTTATTTGGATAAACTGAGCCCAGGTTGGGGATCTTAACGGTTACTTTGGGGTGGTGCTGAAAAGTAGGGGTAGGGGGAGTATTGGGACAGGGCCCTGGGAAGATTTCAAGTGCCCTAAAATCTGTGGCTTCTTTTTTAGGGGTAGTGGTAGTGAGAGAGGGCTAGTGGTAGAAAGTAGGGCTAGTGGTAGACAGTAGGGGGTGTATTGGGATTGGCTCCACATATCCTGGGTGGTCTGGAAACTCCTCTGAACCCCCAGAGGACCTGGAGGACGGAGGTCTGGCATTCTCCACTTAAGCTTAGTTCAAATGAATTGAATTTAAGTTGTTCAGTAACGGTGAAACGAGTGAATCAATGGCCATACGAGAAAGATTGTATATGAGGAGATAGCGAGTTTTCTTAAGGTTTCAGCTGTGTATTATTGAAATGGGGAGGAATGGGTGTGTATGTGTGTATGGCAGTTTTGCATTGTGTGTGTATATGTTTGTTTGTGGTTTGTTTTTTGTTTTATTGTTTTGTGTGTATGGTGTGGAGATGTGTGATGTATGTATGTGTCTGGTTGTCCCGAGTGTGTTTGCGGCTATTGCCGTGTCAATGTATACATGTAATCCCAGTAAAGTCCTTGATAAATCTGTACTGTTTATATTATGGGTTTTGATGACTTAAACTTTGTTGGAGATTCTCAGCACCGTAGTGATATGGGTGGTAATATTACCTGTAATGTTTTTGAAGCCGATAATTTAAAGCCGGTAATTGATGTACATATTTTTTCTTTAACATCAGAAGCCTAAACAAACATCATTCCGATTTAGCTGCCTTACTGTCAAACTCAAGCTGTCATTTTGATGTTATTGGGTGTAGTGAAACCTGGCTCAATGACTTTTCATATGTTGATTTATTTAACCTTGATGGGTACAATTTACACTTTAAGAACAGACCAAATAGATCAGGTGGAGGGGTCCGTCTCTGTTAAAAGCTGTCTCCAAGTAGAAACCTGTGATCTTCACTTAGAAGATGATCATTGTGAGTCTTTATTCATTGAGATACACAATCATGACAAGACAATCATTGTTGGTGTACTTTATCGTCCTCCAGACTCTCCTCTTAACACATTTTTATGTAATCTGGAAGTTCTATTACACAAACTGAATAAGCTAAAAAAAGACTGCATACTCCTTGGTGACTATAACATCGATATTTCCAAGGAAGATGGGCCAAAACATGACATTATGAACACATTGCACTCCTCCCCTTTTTCCCCACTATCAATAGATTTACTAGAGTTACACAGGCATCCAGGACCGTTATTGATAATATTATCACTAATATTCTAAACACTAAGTTGGAGACGGGAGTTGTGCAGTCTGACATTACAGACCATTTTCCCATTGCAATATTCTTTGGCTCTGGCAAATTGTTCTCTCCTCCACTCTCAAAAACTAAATCTAAAATTCTTAATGAGAGGAATGTGCAGAACCTAATTGTTAATATACAGACCAAGTCGTGGGACTCTGTCTATGATAGTGGGACTGCTGATGCTGCATATGAGAGCCTGATTAAGATAATCCAAGACTCCATTAAGGACACAATCCCTGAAAAGACTGTCAGATGCAGCACTACTCAGAACCCTTGGATTACGAATGGAATTTTAAAGTCTATTAAATATAAAAGTAGGCTTTAGAAGTCTTACATGAAAAATCCTACTAACCTAAATAAAGAGAAATATGTTTCTTATAAAAATAAATTAACACAGATCATAAGAAAGTGCAAAAGAAGTCATTACACAGAACTCTTACAAGCTTCACAGGGGGACTGCAGGAGGTCTTGGAATGTGTTAAATGAAGTCCTCAACAGGAGACATAAACCCATTACTCTACCTGATCTTGGTGATGCCAAAGCTGATCTTGCACAGAGTTTTAATACTCATTTTGCTTCAATAGGTGTAAATCTGTTTAGGAAGATCAGTCAACCCCAGGGTGTTTCTTTCTGGTAGCTACATTCACTCATTTTACATGAAACCAACAGATAGTACTGAACTACTCAAGATCATTATGGATGTGAGGAGCTCATACACCGCGTGTGTAGATGGAATATGTAGTAATATCATGAAAGCCATTGCTAACATCATTGTAGAGCCACTGGCCCATTGTATTAACCTTTCTTTACTTACTGGCACTGTACCCAAAATGACCAAAATAGCAAAGATAATTCCCATTTTTAAATCAGGTGACCGCAATGATATGAGCAACTATCGGCCCATGTCAATCCCACCTTTTCTAAAGTAATGGAGAAGGTGGTATACAATAGACTCAGTGGCTATCTTGAAAAACTAAATATTCTTGTTCCCTCCCAATACGTTTTCAGAAAAAAGAGCACAATCTGTATGGCAATACTTGACCTAATAGAACAAATTCATGACTGCATTGAAGAGGGAAAATGTGGGGTTGGTATTTTCTTGGACCTATCAAAAGCTTTTGATACCATTGACTTTGATACATAGCTGGATAAATTACATCACTATGGTATCAGAGGTTTGGCACTTGCATGGTTCAGAAGTTATTTATATGAGCGGGAACAGTATGTCCATGTAAATGATCATAACTCTACCCGTAAGCCTAAAATCTTTGGGGTCCCCCAGGGTTCCATTTTGGGGCCACTCCTATTCATCCTATATAAATGACTTTGTAAATTGTTCCAAAATATTTTATAAAATAATTTTGCTGACAATACTAATTTGTTTACCTCACACAGAAACCAACTTATTCTTCAAGATATAGTAAACTCTGAGTTAACCAAAGTGGACTCTTGGTTCAAATGTAACAAACTTTTATTAAATGTCAGCAAAACAAATTTCATTTTATTCAAATCAAACAAAAGGTTTGTCCACACTGGTTACTGCCTATTTAAAATAAATGGGCAGGAAATAAAGAGTATATGCCACTAAATTCCTGGGGGTCCATATTGATGATTCTCTCAATTTTAAATGTCATATTGACCATCTTGTAAACAAACTGTCCAAGTATGTTGGCTTCTTCTACAAGATCAGACCCTTCCTTCCTCTGTCTGCCCTTCTTACGTTGTACTAAACTCTCTGTGAACCTCATCTCAACTACTGTAATGTGATATGGTGCAACACCTTCACAAGCCATCTTAAAAAACTAGCATCTCTGCAAAAGAAAGTCATACGGGCCCTGTCTTGGTCAGAGATAAATTCCCCCACTCACCCTCTATTTCACCGCTTTGAGTTACTAAGACTGGCTGAGCTAAACAATTATCATAATGCTTGTCTTATGTTTCAAATGGTCAACAGGCTCAACCCTAGTCTTGTGCCAATCTCCAGTCCTCAGCACACATACCAAACAAGAATCAAACCACTCATATTAGGGAAATGTCGCCGACATGTGCGTGCCAGTATGAGTGTTGTTTGCAGGGGCTGCAGGTTTGGAATAGGATTGATGAATAGGATTGATGATGATGGCCTCAAGGTGTTGCCTTCTATCTCCAAGTTTAAAAGACAACTAAAAAATAATCTATTACTAACCTATATATAATATAAAATGCTTTTTCATGGACCGCTGGAATGTATGTGTGTGACTGTATGTGTATGTAATGTTAAGTATGTATGTTAAGTGTTTTTGTTTTTGTGTACTTTGTATGCAGTTATCCATCACCATCTCTTTACGGATGGTAACTGCTTATACCATTGATTGTACCCCCACCCTTATATGAACTATGGGCCCCCACCTATAAGCTTTCCTAGCTTCCTTGGGGGACCCATTCACTCTACCCACTTAATTCAATTGTATTATTATAACTATTATTATGGTATTGTGAATAAATTCAAACTTCAAACGTCAAGCTCCCTGAATCTGGGGGAGCAGAAGTCAGAAGGTGATTGGCTGATGAACTCTTGTCTCTCCAGTTTGAGGAACAGCAGGCGTTTGAACGCAGCCGCCGTTTTTTGCGACAATTGGAGATCAGTTTTGGCGACAATCCATCTCATTACCAGAAGATCATCAAGGCTCTGCAGACGGGGACAGATCTGAGTGACACCAGCATCCAGGAGGTACGTTTGTCTCAGATTAACCACCAAAGCAGCACCAGGAAGAACCACAGTCAGTAGATCCAGTTCCAGCCAATAACTTGATGTCCTGCTGTTATTGATCTGCACACTGATGGTAACGATGGCAGTTTGTGGTTTCCAGCTCAAAACTCAAATGGCCACCCTGTTAAAAGGCCACATCCACCTACAAGCTGAATTCTGGGTATTTTTCGACGATCTCCGCCCACCTCCGGCCTACCCCGGGCAGTTTGAGGAAGCCCATTGGCCGGAGGATGAAGAGGGCATCGGCCAGGTGCCCGGAGGTTTGGCCCTGGGCGGGTTCGAGGAGGTGACGCTGCCAGAGCTGGAGGAGGAGGAGGAAGGGCAGAAAATCCAGCCAATAACCAGCCGCCGCCAGAGGAGGAAGATGGATCCCCACAGAAACTACAAGGTCAGAACCCAGACCAGTTAAATCAATTACATCATGTTTCCATGACAACCGGCCTGAAGTGAAGCCATAAAAAGCGTAGCACACAACAACCCAGACATGGACTGTTTCTGTATTTGTTTGTAGTAAACAAACAAATACAGAAACAGTAAACAAACTGTTCTCAGAACTTCATTTACAAACTGTTCAGTTTATGTCGAAAAGTTTGTAAATGAGACACGGCTGAAGGGAATTTAATTACTTTCTACGACCTGAAACCTTCTAATAATCAAGTCAGTCAAGACAGCTATACACCTACACTCCAGCAGAGACCTAGGCCAGGTCTAGAGGACCAGCAGGACCAGGTCTAGAGGACCAGCAGGTCCAGGTCTAGAGGACCAGCAGGACCAGGTCTCAAGGACCAGCAGGACCAGGTCTCAAGGACCAGCAGGACCAGGTCTCAAGGACCAGCAGGACCAGGTCTAGAGGACCAGCAGGACCAGGTCTAGAGGACCAGCAGGACCAGGTCTAGAGGACCAGCAGGACCAGGTCTAGAGGACCAGCAGGACCAGGTCTAGAGGACCAGCAGGACCAGGTCTAGAGGACCAGCAGGACCAGGTCTAGAGGACCAGCAGGACCAGGTCTAGAGGACCAGCAGGACCAGGTCTAGAGGACCAGCAAGACCAGTACTGACACCGGTCTGTGTCCGAGGTTCTTCGTTAGATCTCCTTGATCTCCTGGATAAAGATGGGCTTTTATTACAACCTCAAACATTGAGTCTGGTATCATGTTCATAAAGAGAGACTGATAGTTTATGGTATGGAATTGTAATTGACCTAAAAACCTCCTGGGTTGGGTTAGGGTCAGGGCTAGGATGGGGGTGTAAGAAAGGGTTAGGGTTAGGATGGGGGTGTAAGAAAGGGTTAGGGTTAGGGGCTCAGGGTTAGGATGGGGGTGTAAGAGACATGCGGCTGGGTTAGGGTTAGGGTCAGGGCTAGGATGAGGGTGTAAGAGACATGCGGCTGGTTTAGGGTTAGGGGGTCAGGGCTAGGATGGGGGTCTAAGACATGCGGCTGGGTTAGGGTTAGGGTGTCAGGGTTAGGATGGGGGTGTAAGAGACATGCGGCTGGTTTAGGGTTAGGGGGTTGTGGGCTAGGATGAGGGTGTAAGAGACATGCGGCTGGTTTAGGGTTAGGGTCATGGTTAGGACGGGGTGTAAGAGACATGCGGCTGGTTTAGGGTTAGGGGGTCAGGGTTAGGATGGGGGTGTAAGAGACATGCGGCTGGTTTAGGGTTAGGGGGTCAGGGCTAGGATGGTGGTCTAAGAGACATGCGGCTGGTTTAGGGTTAGGGGGTCAGGGCTAGGATGGGGGTGTAAGAGACATGCGGCTGGTTTAGGGTTAGGGTTTGGGGGTCAGGGTTAGGATGGGGGTGTAAGAGACATGCGGCTGGTTTAGGGTTAGGGGGTCAGGGTTAGGATGGGGGTCTAAGAGACATGCGGCTGGTTTAGGGTTAGGGGGTCAGGGTTAGGATGGGGATCTAAGAGACATGCGGCTGGTTTAGGGTTAGGGTCAGGGTTAGGATGGGGGTCTAAGAGACATGCAGCTGGTTTAGGGCCAGGGGATCAGGGTTAGGATGGGGGTGTAAGAGACATGCGGCTGGTTTAGTGTTAGGGTTAGGGGGTCAGGGCTAGGATGGGGGTCTAAGAGACATGCGGCTGGTTTAGGGTCAGGATCAGGGCTAGGATGGGGGTGTAAGAGACATGCGGCTGGGTTAGGGTCAGGGTTAGGATGGGGGTGTAAGAGACATGCGGCTGGTTTAGGGTTAGGGGGTCAGGGCTAGGATGGGAGTCTAAGAGACATGCGGCTGGGTTAGGGTTAGGGGGTCAGGGTTAGGATGGGGGTGTAAGAGACATGCGACTGGTTTAGGGTTAGGGTCAGGGCTAGGATGGGGGTCTAAGAGACATGCGGCTGAGTTAGGGTCAGGGCTAGAATGGGGGTGTAAGAGACATGCGGCTGGTTTAGGGTTAGGGTCAGGGCTAGGATGGGGGTCTAAAGGCTCAGTTATGGTTCTGCGTCACACCAACGCAGAGCACACGCCGCAGCCGTGACGCCGTGCACCGTGTACCCTTCAGACTTCTCCGTCTCTCCATTTGGTCGCGGTGCAGTACCCCCCGGGGCCACTAGTTAGCGATCTTTTTCTGAATGGTTTATCCGACTTTTTCCGGTCACAGTAAATCAAAGAAATAAGGACAACTATTGTGCAAAAAACAAAAACAAAAAAAATCACACATAAACGAAGAAAAGAGCCCTGACGAAGAAAAGAGACTACTGATTCAAACCGGAAACCGGAAATGCTTCGCTTTCAAACGAACCAATCACAGCCCTCTCGGTCTGTGTGTGGTCGGCGTCTCCTCGACGCGTAGTTACAATTTTCAGGAGGTGCACGTCAGAGACGGCGCAGGTGACGGCGTGTCCTCTGCATCGATCCAAACCACACGCCGTAGGCACGGCGCCATTTTGACGCAGAACCATAACTGAGCCTTAAGAGACATGCGGCTGGTTTAGGGTTAGGGTCAGTGTTAGGATAGGGGTGTAAGAGACATGCGGCTGGTTTAGGGTTGGGGTTAGGGTCAGGGTTAGGATGGGGGTCTAAGAGACATGCGGCTGGTTTAGGGTTAGGGTTATGGGGTCAGGGTTAGGATGGGGGTCTAAGAGACATGCGGATGGTTTAGGGTTAGGGGGTCAGGGTTAGGATGGGGGTCTAAGAGACATGCGGCTGGTTTAGGGTTAGGGTCAGGGCTAGGATGGGATCTAAGAGACATGCAGCTGGTTTAGGGTCAAGGTTAGGATGGGGGTGTAAGACATGCGGCTGGTTTAGGGTTAGCGGGTCAGGGTTAGGATGGGGGTGTAAGAGACATGCGGCTGGTTTAGGGTTAGGGTTAGGGGGTCAGGGCTAGGATGGGGGTGTAAGAGACATGCAGCTGGGTTTGGGTCAGGGCTAGGATGGGGGTGTAAGAGACATGCGGCTGGTTTAGGGTTAGGGGGTCAGGGTTAAGATGGGGGTGTAAGAGACATGCGGCTGGTTTAGGGTTAGGGTTAGGGGGTCAGGGCTAGGATGGGGGTGTAAGAGACATGCGGCTGGTTTAGGGTTAGGGTTAGGGTTAGGATGGGGGTCTAAGAGACATGCGGCTGGTTTAGGGTTAGGGGTTCAGGGCTAGGATGGGGGTGTAAGAGACATGCAGCTGGGTTAGTGTCAGGGCTAGGATGGGGGTGTAAGAGACATGCGGCTGGTTTAGGGTTAGGGGGTCAGGGTTAGGATGGGGGTGTAAGAGACATGCGGCTGGTTTAGGGTTAGTTGGTCAGGGCTAGGATGGGGGTGTCAGAGACATGCGGCTGGTTTAGGGTTAGGGTTAGGGCTAGGATGGGGGTGTAAGATACATGCGGCTGGTTTAGGGTTAGGGCGTCAGGGTTAGGATGGGGGTGTAAGAGACATGCGGCTGGTTTAGGTTTAGGGGGTCAGGGCGAGGATGGGGGTGTAAGAGACATGCCGCTAGTTTAGGGTTAGGGTCAGGGCTAGGATGGGGGTCTAAGAGACATGCGGCTGGGTTAGGGTCAGGGTTAGGATGGGGGTCTAAGAGACATGTGGCTGGTTTAGGGTTAGGGGGTCAGGGTTAGGATGGGGGTGTAAGAGACATGCGGCTGGTTTAGGGTTAGGGTCAGGGCTAGGATGGAGTGTAAGAGAGATGCGGCTGGTTTAGGGTTAGGGTCATGGCTAGGATGGGGGTGTAAGAGACATGCGGCTGGTTTAGGGTTAGGGGATCAGGGTTAGGATGGGAGTGTAAGAGACATGCGGCTGGTTTAGTGTTAGGGTTAGGGGGTCAGGGCTAGGATGGGGGTCTAAGAGACATGCGGCTGGTTTAGGGTCAGGATCAGGGCTAGGATGGGGGTGTAAGAGACATGCGGCTGGGTTAGGGTCAGGGTTAGGATGGGGGTGTAAGAGACATGCTGCTGGTTTAGGGTTAGGGGGTCAGGGCTAGGATGGGGGTGTAAGAGACATGCGGCAGGGTTAGGGTCAGGGCTAGGATGGGGGTGTAAGAGACATGTGGCTGGTTTAGGGTTAGGGTCAGGGCTAGGATGGGGTCTAAGAGACATGCAGCTGGTTTAGGGTCAAGGTTAGGATGGGGGTGTAAGAGACATGCGGCTGGTTTAGGGTTAGGGGGTCAGGGTTAAGATGGGGGTGTAAGAGACATGCGGCTGGTTTAGGGTTAGGGGGTCAGGGCTAGGATGGGGGTGTAAGAGACATGCGGCTGGTTTAGGGTTAGGGTTAGGATGGGGGTCTAAGAGACATGCGGCTGGTTTAGGGTTAGGGGGTCAGGGCTAGGATGGGGGTGTAAGAGACATGCAGCTGGGTTAGGGTCAGGGCTAGGATGGGGGTGTAAGACATGCGGCTGGTTTAGGGTTAGGGGGTCAGGGTTAGGATGGGGGTGTAAGAGACATGCGGCTGGTTTAGGGTTAGTGGGTCAGGGCTAGGATGGGGGTGTCAAACATGCGGCTGGTTTAGGGTTAGGGTCAGGGCTAGGATGGGGGTGTAAGATACATGCGGCTGGTTTAGGGTTAGGGCGTCAGGGTTAGGATGGGGGTGTAAGAGACATGCGGCTGGTTTAGGTTTAGGGTTAGGGGGTCAGGTTTAGGATGGGGGTCTATGAGACATGCGGCTGGTTTAGGGTTAGGGGGTCAGGGTTAGGATGGGGGTGTAAGACATGCGGCTGGTTTAGGGTTAGGGGGTCAGGGCTAGGATAGGGGTGTAAGAGACATGCGGCTGGTTTAGGGTTAGGGTCAGGGCTAGGATGGGGGTCTAAGAGACATGCGGCTGGGTTAGGGTCAGGGTTAGGATGGGGGTCTAAGAGACATGTGGCTGGTTTAGGGTTAGGGGGTCAGGGTTAGGATGGGGGTGTAAGAGACATGCGGCTGGGTTAGGGTCAGGGCTAGGATGGGGTGTAAGAGAGATGCGGCTGGTTTAGGGTTAGGGTCAGGGCTAGGATGGGGGTGTAAGAGACATGCGGCTGGTTTAGGGTTAGGGGATCAGGGTTAGGATGGGGGTGTAAGAGACATGCGGCTGGTTTAGTGTTAGGGTTAGGGGGTCAGGGCTAGGATGGGGGTCTAAGAGACATGCGGCTGGTTTAGGGTTAGGGTCAGGGCTAGGATGGGGGTGTAGTTGGTTAGGGTTAGACTTTTAGACACTTCACTCACAGAATACCAGAACTCCATTTCTCACCTCACACAGTGGTGCTCTGACAACCATCTGCACCTCAATGTGTCCAAAACCAAAGAACTGGTCATCACCTCCCCCAGCACAAGCAAGTCAACCCCCCTCCCCACCCACAACCCCATCAGCATCAACGGAGAAGCCGTAGAGGTGATAGATACTTTCAGATACCTGGGACTCATTATAGACAATAAACTCACCTTTGAATCACACATCCACGACATCCATAAACGCAGCCAACAAAGACTTTCTGCCATCAGAAAACTGAGAGCCCTCTCAGTGGCCCCCCACCTCCTACTGTTACTGTACAAGAGCATAATACAGCCCATCCTCCTCTACTGCTCCTCCTGTTTCTTCAACATGTTGTCATCCCCCAACACAAAAAGACTGACACAAATCACTCACAGAGCTGCCAAAATCATTGGCCTCCCCACCCCCATCCTCTCTGACCTCAACACCATAGCCATAACACGCAGAGCACTCACCATCACCCAGGACCCCAGTCACCCCCTAAACCCGTACTTTGTGCTGCTTCCATCTGGCCGCCGGTACAGGTCCCTGACCTGGAAGGGTCAAGTTCAGCCGAAGCTTCGTCCCCTCTGCTATAACAGAACTAAATAGATTGCGTCGCTAAATGTGTGTTCCTGTTTAATGTGTATGGGTGGGTGATGTAATGTATGTATTTATGTATCTTGAGGTTGTGTGTGGCGTACGGGGTTGAAAACAAGTTTCCTTGCAAAGGACAAATAAAGCTGAATCTGAATCTGAAGAGACATGCGGCTTGTTTAGGGTTAGGGTCAGGGTTAGGATGCGGGTGTAAGAGACATGCGGCTGGTTTAGGGTTAGGGTCAGGGCTAGGATGGGGGTGTAAGAGACATGTGGCTGGTTTAGGGTTGGGTTAGGGGGTCAGGGTTAGCATGGGGGTCTAAGAGACATACGGCTGGTTTAGGGTTAGGGGGTCAGGGTTAGGATGGGGGTGTAAGAGACATGCGGCTGGGTTAGGGTTAGGGGTCAAGGTTAGGATGGGGGTGTAAGAGACATGCGGCTGGTTTAGGGTTAGCGGGTCAGGGTTAGGATGGGGGTGTAAGAGACATGCGGCTGGTTTAGGGTTAGGGGGTCAGGGCTAGGATGGGGGGGTAAGAGACATGCGGCAGGGTTAGGGTCAGGGCTAGGATGGGGGTGTAAGAGACATGCGGCTGGTTTAGGGTTAGGGGATCAGGGTTAGGATGGGGGTGTAAGAGACATGCGGCTGGTTTAGTGTTACGGTTAGGGGGTCAGGGATAGGATTGGGGTCTAAGAGACATGCGGCTGGTTTAGGGTTAGGGTCAGGGTTAGGATGGGGGTGTGAGAGACATGCGGCTGGTTTAGGGTTAGGGTCAGGGCTAGGATGGGGGTCTAAGAGACATGCGGCTGGTTTAGAGTTGGGTTAGGGGGTCAGGGTTAGCATGGGGGTTTAAGAGACATGCGGCTGGTTTAGGGTTAGGGGGTCAGGGTTAGGATGGGGGTGTAAGAGACATGCGGCTGGTTTAGGGTTAGGGGGTCAGGGCTAGGATGGGGGTATAAGAGACAAGCGGCTGGTTTAGGGTTAGGGTTAGGATGGGGGTCTAAGAGACATGCGGCTGGTTTAGGGTTGGGTTAGGGGGTCGGGGTTAGCATGGGGGTCTAAGAGACATGCGGCTGGTTTAGGGTTAGGGGGTCAGGGTTAGGATGGGGGTGTAAGAGACATGCGGCTGGTTTAGGGTTAGGGGGTCAGGGCTAGGATGGGGGTGTAAGAGACATGCAGCTGGTTTAGGGTTAGGGTTAGGATGGGGGTCTATTAGACATGCGGCTGGTTTAGGGTTAGGGGGTCAGGGTTAGGATGGGGGTGTAAGAGACATGCGGCTGGTTTAGGGTTAGGGTTAGGGGGTCAGGGCTAGGATGGGGGTGTCAGAGACATGCGGCTGGTTTAGGGTTAGGGTTAGGGGGTCAGGTTTAGGATGGGGGTCTATGAGACATGCGACTGGTTTAGGGTTAGGGGGTCAGGGTTAGGATGGGGGTGTAAGACATGCGGCTGGTTTAGGGTTAGGGGGTCAGGGCTAGGATGGGGGTGTAAGAGACATGCGGCTGGTTCAGGGTTAGGGTCAGGGCTAGGATGGGGGTCTGGAGACGGGGATGCCGTGCCGGAGCTGAGCGCCGCATCAGGAGGAGGAAATACAGACCTGTTCTCCCGTCTGTTTTCTTTTAATTCAAGATCTTTTTATTAAAATTTTCACAAAGTAAAAAAGGTGAAATGCTGCATGTCAATTACAAACATTTTGATTAGGCATGGGCATGTTAATCATAGCATACACCAGTGTACAGAATATAAAAAACAATTAAACAGTATGAAAAAATATAAAATAGTAACAAAAACAAACTACAGACCAAACTAATCCCTCCCCTGTCACTGCCAGATTACTAATCACAATATGAGGTCACTCTATCATCAAAAGCCTGCACTAGGAATATAAAAGAAATATGAAGTATAGTTCACAGGGTCTGGAATGCTTCTAGAAAAGGTCCCCACACTTTCTGGAACTTATTTGATTGCTGAAGCGAGTATCTAATTTTCTCCAGTTTTAAGCAGGACATGATGTCTTCCAGCCATTGCGCACGAGTAGGAGGGAAGGGATCCTTCCACCTGAACAGAATTGCCCGACGAGCCAAAAGGGAGGCAAAAGACAAAGTGTGCCCCTGTGCAGTGGTTAACTTCCTTCCTCCCTCCATGACCCCAAACAGGGCAGTCAGTGGGTTTGGTTCTAATCTGATTTTAAGCACCAGAGAGAGAGTATGAAATACTTCCATCCAGTACTTGTTTAGACATGGGCAGGACCAGTACATGTGGATGAGAGAGGCTTCTGCTACTTTACATCTTACACAGTATGGACTAATATCTGGGTACATGGAGGATAACTTTGCTTTGGAAATATGAGCCCTGTGTACCACTTTAAACTGAATTAAGCAGTGACGTGCGCACAGGGAGGTTGTATTAACCAGTTTGAGTATGGACTCCCAGGTATCCTCTGATAAGGGAAGCCCTAAGTCCTGCTCCCATGCTGCTTTGAGTTTATCTGTAGGGGCACTCTTAAGATCCAGCAACATGCCATAGAAAGACGAAATGAGCCCCTTTTTGAATGGGTCTGTGGCAAGAACTTTGTCAACTGTGGTCAAGCCTATCGATGCACCAGGGCTGGGTGTCTGGGCAAGAACAAAATGTCTAGCCTGAAGATACCTAAAGAAATGTGATTTTGGAAGGCTGAATTTACTACTTAACTGCTCAAAAGATGCCACGGTGCCGTCTATGAACATATCTCTGAAACGAATCATACCCCTCCTGTGCCATTCCTGGAAGGTGGGGTCCTCAAGGGATGGTTTGAAAGAGTGATTTGATGCAATGGGGCTAAGAAGAGAGAAGCTGTGAAAACCAAAAAACTTCCTAAATTGGGCCCAAATTCTAAGAGAATGTTTAACCACTGGGTTTTTGATTGATTTAAGTGAAGGAAGTGGAAGTGAGGAGCCGAGTAGGGCAGGAATTGACAGGTCATCAGTTGGATGTAACTCCATCGCCACCCAGTCAGGGCGGTCAGCGCCGTCGCAGTAGAAGGACCAGAATGCAAGGCAGCGCAGGTTAGCAGCCCAATAATAATAACGAAAGTTTGGGAGGGCCAGACCACCTGCAGACTTAATTTTTTGAAGGTGAGTTTTGTTCAAACGTGGCCTTTTACCCCGCCATAGGTATGTAGATATAACTGAGTCAAGGGACTGAAAAAAAGAACCAGGAATAAAGAGTGGTAAGGTCTGGAAAAGGTACAAAAATTTAGGTAAAATGGTCATTTTAACTGAATTGATGCGACCCACAAGAGACATTGACAGGGGTGACCATTGTGTAAGGGTTTGTTTGGTCTCATTTAACAATGAGATAAGATTCTCTTGGAGCAGGTCTTTGTGTTTCCTTGTCACAGATATGCCTAAATAGGAGAATTTGTCATTTGCGATTTTAAAGGGAAAATTGGAAAGGTCTAAAGCATGCGATTCGAGATTGGTAGGGAGAAGCTCACTTTTGCTGAGATTCAGTTTATAGCCTGAGAGTTTCCCAAACTGACTGAGAAGTGACAGCGCAGGGGGTAATGAGGCCAGAGGGTGAGAGATGAAAAGCAAGAGGTCATCGGCATAAAGCGAGACCTTATGTTCCCTGCCACCTCTCCAGATACCGGACACATCCTCACAAGATCGGAGCGCTGTGGCAAGCGGTTCGATAGCCATGTCAAAAAGCATGGGACTAAGGGGGCACCCCTGACGGGTTCCACGATGCAGATTAAATGGTTTTGACCGTTGAGAGTTAGTACGAATTGAGGCTGTTGGGTGTAAATAGAGAAGTTTAATCCACAGAGCAAAGTTCGGACCAAAACCAAACCTGTCCAGCACAGCAAAGAGATAATCCCATTGGACGCGATCAAATGCCTTCTCCGCATCCAGAGAGACAACGCATTCAGGGATAGCCTCGGAGGCAGAGTAGATAATATTGAACAGTCGCCTTGTGTTGAAGTAAGACTGCCTACCTTTAATGAAGCCAGTTTGGTCTTCAGATATAATTGTGGGGAGGGCATTCTCCAGCCTATGGGCTAGGACTTTAGCTAGGATTTTAGCATCTGTGTTTAAGAGGGAGATGGGCCTGTAGGAGGCGCATTCAGTAGGATCCTTCCCTTTTTTAGCTATGAGGGTGATGCAGGCCTCCGAAAAAGAAGGAGGGAGGGAACCGTGGCTGAAGGATTCTGAAAGAACTGTAGATAGCAGTGGGGAAAGCAGAGTAGAAAATTTCTTTAGAAATTCCGCCGGGAAGCCATCAGGGCCAGGACATTTACCCGACTGCAGTGAAGAAATGGCTCGAGTAATTTCCATCAGGGATATCGGTTCTTCTAATGTCTTCCTTAGATCTGGTGAAAGACTGGGAATACTAAGACTATTTAAAAAGTCTGCAATCTCATCTCGATCAGTCTGAGATTCCGAGGTGTATAGCTGGGTATAAAAGTCCCTGAATGCTTCATTTATGAGTAAGTGGTCTGTAGTTACATGGCCATTTGGTAATCGAATCTTAGAAATATTTTGTTTAGCCTTAGAGCCTTTAAGTTGGTTGGCTAATAATTTGTCAGATTTGTCTCCATAAACATAAAACCTGGTTTTACTTTTCAGAAGTGACTGTTCAATTGGGTGAGTGGTAAGCAGGTCAAATTTAGTTTTAAGTTCTAGCCGCTTTTTGTAAAGATCTGGGGATTTAGTGCGAGAATATTCTTCATCGACCTCTTTGATTTGGCGGGCAAGGTCTGATCGCTCCCTATAAGATTTTTGCCTCACCCTAGCAGTGTAGGATATAATCTGTCCCCGGAGATAAGCCTTGAGGGAGTCCCAGACAGTTAGACTAGACATTCCTGGAGTCATATTCGTGGATAGGAAAAAGGCTATTTCCGTTTCCATAGATTTAACAAAATTTGTGTCCGACAGCAGAGTTGAATTGAATCGCCACTGTCTGTCTCTCTGAGGTAGGTCAGGAAGGGACATGGTTAGAACCACAGGAGCGTGGTCGGAAATGACAATGCTCTGATAAGCACAGGAATGAACCAGGGGAATCAGTTGATTATCAATAAAAAAATAATCAATCCTCGAGTATGTGTGGTGCACTTGTGAGAAAAAGGAGTATTCTCTGTCACATGGATGTAAAGAACGCCACACATCACAAACACCGTAGTCAGAAAGGAACGCCTGAATAAGACGGGCTGACTTACTTGCTGTGCCGGGGTTGGTAGAGGATCGGTCTAGGACTGGGTCGAGCCAGCAATTAAAATCACCACCCAGTATGAGAGAATATGTATTAAGGTCAGGGAGCAGTGAAAACAGTCGTTCAAAAAAGACTGCATCATCTGAATTAGGGGCATAAACGTTCACAAGTACGACCAATGTATTGAATAATTTCCCAGAAACGATCACGTAGCGACCAAACTTGTCAGAAATCACATTGTGCTGCTCAAATGAAACATCCTGACTGATCAGAACTGAAACTCCTCGGGCCTTAGCTTGAAAGGAGGAGTGAAATCTCTGCCCTGACCACCTCGGGAACAGGCGGCTATTATCAGAACTACGAATATGAGTTTCTTGTAGAAAGGCTATTTCTGTTTTAAGGTGTTTTAGATGTGAGAAGATCCTCTTCCTTTTAACAGGGTGATTCAGACCCTTAACATTCCAGCTCACCAACTTCAAGTATCTACTCATAATATCTAAGAAGAAAAATTAGGTGTGCACAATGACCTAGGCAAAAAAAAAGAGAACGGAAAGGAGGTTGAATGTGACCCACATTGAGTAATGAGTTGAAAAGAGTTAATGCAAAGTTTCTGGCAGTGACATATCCCCCCGACCCACCCCCCCCAACTAATACAGCTGCTATAGAAAAATAAAAAAAAAAGCAGCAAGCTCTTCAAAACAAACAAAGTGCAATAACGCATCTTCCAATCCTACACACTAATAGCTTTTGCTCCCGTATCATGGGTGTATACCTATTAGCACCTTAAAACGTGTAGATATAAATAAAAAAAAGGAATACCCTCTCAAATCTTGACCTGGAAGTCCCGATATGAGCCCAGAAATATTTGTACAAAAATATAAAATATAAAACGTCCGACTTAAGCAGCGTAAAAGTAAGGTTAACAGCTTACAATTATTACAAAACGTATAGGTAAATCGGAAAAGCTTTTTCTTTTTTTTTTTTTTTTTTTCTCTCCCTCTTCACCACTTATTTTCCCCCTTCCCTCAAATAGCCAAAAAGAACTGCAAATTAATAATATTTGCAAAAGGGCAGTCAAACTAACAACAGAGAAAATACTGGTTGTCGCGGGGTTACTCACCCTCCCCTCAGGAATAATGTGGCTCACGTAAAAAAAAAAAAAAAAGGAGAGAGAAAAAAAAGTCAGTCCGTGAGCGTCAGTGAGCCGCACCGGGCTGCAGGCGGAGCCGTGACAGCCTCCAACGGTCCCGTTACGCCGGGTTTGAAGTTTTGCTGCGACTCGTGATGAATTTGCGCGCCTCATCCATGGAGCCGATCCACTTCCTGGCCCCCCCGGACAGCGTGAGCCGGAGCCGGGCGGGGAAGAGCAGAGCCGGCCTCAGACCCAGCTGGTAGAGCTCCGACATGACTCCGCTGTATTCCGCTCGTTGGCTGGCAACTTCGGGGCTGTAATCCTCCACTATCCGGATGGGGTGGCCGCGATATTCCACCTTTCCTCTACGGCGCGCCTCCCTGATGAGGAGATCTTTCGTCTGGTACCGGTGAAGGCGGAGGATGACCGGACGCGGTCTCTGTCCCGGGGCCGGCTTGGCGGCGAGCGAGCGGTGCGCTCTGTCTATCTCTGGCGGTGACGGCAGCGTATCGTTCCCGAACACCTCACACAGCAGCTTGGAGAAGAAAGCCGCCGGAGAACCGCTCTCGGTCGACTCCGGTAAGCCCAGGATACGGATGTTCTGCCTTCTGCTTCGGCTTTCCAAATCCACCACCTTAGCCTTCAGCCGAGCATTATCATCCCGTAGAGTCGAGCAGATGCCTTCAAGGTCCGTAACTCGCTGGCTGAGGTCTTCTGTGGCGAGTTCAAGGGACGAAACCCGTTGGCCATGGTCCTCGACCGCGAGCCGCGTTTGGTCGAGTTTGGAGTCGAGCTGACTGAAAGTATTTTTGAACTCGGCGGCCAGGGCAGCGCGGTGTTCCTCCAGCAACGTGGTAATGGCCGCCAGGGTTAAGACAGCGCCAGCCTCGTCCTTTTTTCCCGACTTGCCGCTCTTCGAAGCCATCTCGGAGGTAAGTGGGCTCGTTCGAGACAAAAAAAAAGAAAAACAGCAACAGGGAATCCCTTTTAAAGGAAAAAGTTTGAAAGTTTGAGGGCTTGGTGGTTTAAAAAGTTTGGCATTTACGGGAGCACTCACGAAACACGTCTACTCCATCTGCTCACCAACCCCTCCCGTCTGTTTTAATGGGAAATGTAAGATCTCTCCCTAACAAGATGGATGAGCTGGCGGCACTGACCCGGCATCAGCGGGAGTACCGGGAATGCAGCGTAATGGTTTACTCAGAAACATGGCTCACTGCGGCGATCCAGGACACGGTGGTGGAGCTGGACGGATTTAAGTTGGTGCGGGCGGATCGGACGAGAGAAAGTGGAAAGAGGAAAGGAGGGGGCTTGGCGGTGTTTGTGAATGAGAGATGGTGCAAACCCGGGCACATCACCATCAAAGAACAACACTGCAGCAGGGACATTGAGCTGCTGACTGTTAGTATGAGGCCATATTATCTGCCGCGGGAATTTACGCATGTTATCATGATGGCTGCATATATTCCCCCTTCTGCTAATGGTGATGCAGCATGTGATGCACTGAACTCAGTCACCAGCAGGCTGCAGACACAGCACCCGCAGGCTCTCTTTCTGATCTCTGGGGACTTTAATCACGTATCTCTGTCCTCCACTCTGCCAACTTTCACCCAATACGTAAAATGTTGCACCCGGGACAATAAAATTCTGGACCTTTTTTATGCCAACACCAAGGAGGCATACACCTCATCACCACTCCCCCAGCTGGGCAGATCCGACCACAACCTGGTTAATCTCCAGCCTGTGTACAGACCCCTGGTGCACAGGGAACCAGCTGTCTCCCGCACAGTGAAGAGATGGTCCAGCGAAGCTGAAGAAGCTCTGCAGGACTGTTTTAACACAACTGTGTGGGAGGAACTCTGTGACTCACATGGGGACGACATTGATGGTCTCACTGACTGTATTACAGACTACATCAACTTCTGTGTGGAAAACACCATACCCACAAAGACAGTAAGGTGTTTTTCCAACAATAAACCCTGGATTAATCCTGGCATAAAGGCTCTCCTGAAGGAGAAGAAGAGGGCCTTTAGATCAGGAAATAAAGAGGAGCTGAAGACTGCTCAGAAGGAACTAAGGAGGAGGATCAGGGAGGGGAAGAACTGCTACAGGAAAAAGATGGAGGAACAACTGCAGCAGAACAACATCAGAGGAGTCTGGAAAGGCCTAAAAACCATCTCGGGCCACAAGAAGAAACCAGACTCCCAGGCTGTGGGGGACCAACAGTGGGTGAACGATCTAAATTTGTTTTTCAATAGATTTGATCAGTCTTCTCCCCCTCCCCCAACCCAGCTCACACTGCTGCAACCCCTTTCATCTGCTTCTACAGGACATCCCCCCTCCCCCTCCTCCTCCTCCTCCTTCAGCTCAACAACAGCCCCCCCACTGTCATCGACACCTTCACCTTCACCTCCAGCTCCACCCCCACCCCCACCTCCACTCCCAAAACAACAAAGCTCATCCCACAGCCGACCCCCCGCTGTTCCTGCACTCTGCTCTACCCCCCCACCCCCCTCCACTACCTCTGATACACCCCCCCCCCCCCCCTGCTCCAGCTTGTCCCTCACAACCCTCCAGGTGAGGAATCAGCTCAGGAGGATGAACGCGAGGAAGGCTGCAGGTCCGGATCGCATCAGCTCCAGGCTCCTGAAGTCCTGTGCAGACCAGCTGTGCGGGATTGTTGGACACATGTTCAACCTGAGCCTGAGCCTGGGGAGGGTACCACCACTATGGAAGACATCCTGCGTGGTACCTGTTCCCAAAAACCCGCACCCCAAGAACCTCAGCAGCTTCAGGCCGGTGGCTCTGACATCCCACCTGATGAAGGCCCTGGAGCGGCTGCTCCTCCGACATCTCCGCCCCATGCTGAGCCCAGCGATGGACCCACTACAGTTTGCTTACCAACCTGGCATTGGGGTGGATGACGCCGTCATCATCATGCTACATCGTGCCCTGTCTCACCTGGAGAAACCTGGGAACACTGTGAGGATCATGTTCTTTGATTTCTCCAGTGCGTTCAACACCATCCAGCCGGCACTTCTGGGAGACAAGCTGGAGAATGCAGGGGTTGACAGTCACCTCACATCCTGGATTCTGGACTACCTCACCAACCGTCCACAGTATGTGAGGACACGGGACCACACATCGGACATGGTCGTCTGCAGTGTGGGGGCCCCGCAGGGAACGGTCCTGGCGCCGTTCCTCTTCACTCTCTACACTGCTGACTTCTCCTACAACTCCCCAACCTGTCACCTTCAAAAGTTCTCTGATGACTCTGCTATCGTCGGCCTCATCACAGATGAAGACGATAGCGAGTACAGAGAACTGTCCCAGGACTTTGTGGACTGGTGCCTGCAGAACCACCTCCAGATCAACGCGGGGAAAACTAAAGAACTGGTGGTGGATTTCCGCAGGTGTAATAAATCCCCCCCGACACCGGTGAACATCCAGGGAAAGGACATTGAGATGGTGACATCTTATAAGTACCTGGATGTTCACCTCAACAATAAACTGGACTGGACTACTAATTCCTCCGCACTCCATAAAAAAGGCCAGAGCAGACTCTATCTGCTCAGGAGACTGAGGGCTTTTGGTGTGCAGGAAACACTCCTGAAAACATTTTATAACACTGTGGTGGCATCAGCCATTTTCTACGGAGTGGTCTGCTGGGGCAGCAACATCACAGCTGCAGACAGAAGGAGGCTGGACAAAACAATCAAAAGGGCCGGCTCTGTCGTGGGCTGCTCTCTGGACACAGTGCAGGTGGTGGGAGAGAGGAGGATGATGGCTAAGCTGTCATCCATGATGGAGAAGGACTCCCACCCCATGAAGGACACCATCAGAGCGCTGGAGAGCTCCTTCAGCGACAGGCTCCTTCACCCTAGGTGTCTGAAGGAACGCTACAGAAGGTCCTTCCTCCCTGCAGCTGTGAGACTACACAACCAGCACTGCTCACAGTAGACCACAAACAATCCTGACAATAAATATACAAACCGGAAAATAATGTGCAATACCATACTCTGCAACGTGCATAAATAACATCTGTAAATATCCATCTGTTTTTCTTTTTTTGTATACTAGTATTTTTTATTTATTACTATTTTTATTTTCCTTCTTCTTATTATGGGCATGCCAAGTAGTGGCATGACCATATTGCAATCGTCCAGAATGGCCCAAAAGGCAATGTTGCTAGCATTTTGCTAACAAACTAAAGTCGCAAAAGTCCCACAGCGCACCAGCGGGTGTAGAGCATGACCCCGCTCTGATGTGGAAAAAAAAAATCCCCAAAAAGTGAAACACGGCCGTAAAAACCTGAAAAATGAAGGCGATATATTAGTATCCAGAAAAGGTTTCCCTTTTCTTCCTTATTATTATTATTATTCCGCACTTTTTTTTGTCCGTTAATACGGCCCGAACCGCAACGTTCACCCATGCATGCCATACATCGCGTCTCCATCATGCCTCGATGGGCATTACTTTTCTCAGTCAAAAGTGTTAACGTGGCAACGCTAGATGCCAAAAAGCAAAAAAAAAGGCGAAAATTTGGACGCTTATTGCTCGGCCGAACTTTATCGTAGAGACATCGTTCAAACTTTCAAACACTCGGACTGATTGTCCCCAAAGGCCCATACAACTTCATCATGCTGGTTATTACGGTTTTTGCGATATTTAACTTTCAATTTAAAAAAAAAATCCATTTTATTTTGGACGCTTGTTGCTAGGCAACGGCTTATCGTACAGACATCATTACAACATTGACAAACCCGGGACGCTTTGTACTGCAACATATTTTAGTCTCGTCATGCTTGTTATTACGGTATTTGAGATATTCCACTTTGCTCATTTTGATGCTAACGGAATTTTGGACGCTTGTTGCGCGGCAACGTGATATCGTAGAGACTTTAAAGGGGACCTATTATGAAAAACACGTTTTTTCTTGTTTTAACATATATAAAGTGGTCTCCCCTCACCCTGCCAGCACAGGGGAGACAAAATACCATGAAATTCTGCAAGCTCTCTGACCCCCGCCGGACAGAGTCCCCCAGTGTCACGTGGTTTTTTTTGAGCCGATTAAAATCTGCTCCCGTCGTGACGTCACGACGGGAGCAGATTTTAATCAGCAGATTTCCAGAGGTTCAGCCTCCGCTGCTGAAACCACGCCCACAACCAGCTCTCTCCGCTGCTGGAGCGGTCCTTCCTTCAGCCAGTCGGACGCGGCGCCGCGGCGGAGCGGATCCGGGTTAAATCATCCAGGTTTCCGGGTGGTTTGGGAGCTGGGTCCTCGGGGGTCTGTCCCAGGCTGGACCAGCTTCATCCTCCGAGATTTTCAGGCAAATCTGTCGGTTTGATCCCCGGTAACGGGCGATGCGCCGCGGATGTGCTCAGGAGCCGATCTGTGCGCCCGCTGTGGGGTTGCGGCGCCCGTCGCGCAGCATCTGCCGGGTAGATCCGGCTGAAATTCCGCTGGTCGGTCCCCCGGGAGTCCCTGCTACCAGTCCAGGCGGGTTCCTGCGGTCCCGGCCGGTCGGAACCGGTCAGATTCCCCCGTTAAAGCCGCGGTGATGCGCGGTGCTCCCGGGCGCCCGGCGGGGCTCCGGGGCAGCGTTCAGCATCCGCCGGGCAGATCCGGCTTAAATAGTGCATAAATGTTATTTATATACAACTCATATTTTATTTTTTTAACAAAGTTGCCATTTGTGAAAATTCAGTGTTGTGATA
This sequence comes from Cololabis saira, assembly GCF_033807715.1. Taxonomy (NCBI): domain Eukaryota; kingdom Metazoa; phylum Chordata; class Actinopteri; order Beloniformes; family Belonidae; genus Cololabis; species Cololabis saira. The sequence continues at coordinate 5,632,717 of NC_084589.1, forward strand.
ATTTACAGGCTCGGGCTGCTCTGGCGGAGCGAGGTTTATGCTCCTCCCCTGCTACACGTCATTCAGGGAGCCAATCAGCACAGAGCCTCATTATCATACCCCCCCCTTCCCTAAAAATGAGGCGCAGAAAAAGAGGTTAGAAGCGGTAAAACTAGTGACATGGCCCACAGGCTGAATTTATGATTTATGTAGAAAAAACAAGCTTTAGATTGTTTTTAAGACATTCAAGGCCTGTTTAAAATATACATTAAATGCCATAATAGGTCACCTTTAATTCAACATTAAAATACTCGGGTTGGTGTGGACTACAACATAGTGAGGTTTCATTACGCTGTCGTTTCCAGCTTTTGAGATGTTGAAGCCAAATTGTCCCATTCTATCCTATGGAGCTTGTTACCATGGCAACAAAAACCAATGCATTTGTATGGGGGACCATGTGAATAAACCATCTGTTAATGCTGCCCGGACCGGAACGTGCACCCATGCATGGCATACATCGTTGGATGCGTCTCGATCGTGCCTCGATGGGCATTACTTTTCTCAGTCAAAAGTGTTACCGTGGCAACGCTAGATGCCAAAAAGCAAAAAAAAAGGCAAAAATTTGAACGTTTATTGCTCGGCCAGACTTTATCGTAGAGACATCGTTCAAACTTTCAAACACTCGGCCCGATTGGCACTAACGGACCTTACAAGCTCATTATGCCAATTATTACACTTTTTGCGATAATGACCTTTCATTTTTTTCTTTATTTCCATTTGACTTTGACGCTTGTTGCTAGGCAACAGATTATCATAGAGACATCCTACAAATGTTCCCCGACTCGGCACGCTGTGGACTTCAACATATTCAAATTTCATGAAGCTGTTATTTAAGGAAATTTTATGTCAAAATCCATGCCAAATGGCCCCATTCATTCGGATGTTTTTTTTTACCACGGTGAAACAAAAACCTATCCATTAACGTAGCCTGAACCGCAACGTGCACCCATGCATGGCATACATCGTTGGATGCGTCTCCATCGTGCCTCGATGGGCATTACTTTTTTCAGTCAAAAGTGTCACCGTGGGGGGCACTAGACGCCAAAAAGCGCACGCCTTTAATAACTATTGGGAGCACAGGAATGAATGCAATACAACTGTAAACACCTCAAACTGACATAGAACCACCCCGAACACAACCATTACAGCCCCAAACCAAAGCAGCGAGAGGGGTCGAATGGGCCGTATCAAAATTTCCAGAAATTTTCTAGTAGCGAGTAGAGTAGCGAGTAGCGAACCGAAATCTGTCCGGAAGAGGAATCAGAAGAATAATAAACCCGCAGAATAACAATAGTGCCACGGCCCCCGGCCAGAGGCACGACTCCTCCAAAGCTATGCAATAGCAAGGAGGAGTAGGCCTTCTTCTGATTCCTCTTCCGGACAGATTTCGGTTCGCTACTCCTCCTAGAGCTTTGGGAAAACGCGAAAAGTAAAAACGTAGAAACGTGTGCCTTAATCGGGAATCGTGTGCTATGACTTTTATAAGCTATTGGCGTGCACGTTTTTGCGCAACGTGCACAAACGTGCGCGCTAAAACCCATCCGGAATGCATTGGGAGAAGTTTGGGGCCTCACCACTCGCACACCGTTACTCCAAAAATTCTGAACCAAATTAGAAAGTTGTAGGGCCTGAATTTATCTACAGTCCTGTGGATTTTCAGAGCAATGGCATAAATAGTTTTTGCACGAAGTGCAAAAACATTTCCAAATTTCCCAAACTAATGGGGAGATTTTCCCATGTAAGTGAATGGGGCAGCATTTCACACTGTGGCTGGAAGGAGGTTGGAAAAACTCCAAATTCACCTTTTTTCTGAGTCACGTATCTTTGTCATACTTGCACGTAGAAATGTCATTCAAACTTCAAAACGGAGGAAAACTTCTCTTCTCTCTCTGAACCTGGAACTGTTTTTTCCTAAAATGTACACTTTTCAAGATATGAGCGCTCAAGCGAGGACTGGAAATCACTTTTTTGTCAAATCATCAGTGCGGTTCGAATTCATTAGAGTGGAGAGACTTTCGAAAAATGATCATAATTTTTATTTGTAACTCGAGCTCACGGGCAAACCGTAAAAGCTAGAAAGATAATTTTTGGTCAGAATGTAGACATAGATGTTGAGTTTCAAATAATGTGACTTTGACAGGCGTTGTGTGCACAAAATTGGAACGGCAGGGCCAACAGACACGCCAAATCCTGTCTCTCTCTCCATTGACTCCCATGTTAAATGAAGTTTTCTTCAAAAAAATCTCATTTTTGTTTTCGAATTGCCGTTGCTAACACATTTTAAGTGATATCTGTATGAAAATAACATTTCCGGAATCTGCTGGGTTCTCCGTCGCTCACGATGTTTTCATTTTTCTGCTAAGAGCTACGGTTTGATGACAAAGTGGAGTGATTTGAGGTTTGTCACAACCGAAAATATAGCTGAGTCATTACCTCTGTATATATACTAGTAAGCTTCTGAAGTTTCTAGAAGCTTCTCTGTTCTGATGACTCATCCCCCCCGCAGGCTTCTGGGTCATGTGACCCAGGACTGGTCACATGACTCAGTCAGTACAGACTTAATATAATATAACCTGGAAAATGGAGAAATCTGAACCCTGACCTTCATCATCCTCTACCTTCATCATCATCTACCTTCATCATCCTCTACCTTCATCATCCTCCTCTACCTTCATCATCCTCTACCTTCACCATCCTCTACCTTCATCATCCTCCTCTACCATCCATCATCCATCCATCATCCCTCCATCCATCATCCCTCCATCATCCATCCATCCATCATCCATCCATCATCCATCCCTCCATCCATCCATCATCCATCCATCATCCATCCATCCATCATCCATCCATCATCCATACATCCATCAATCATCCATCCATCATCCATCATCCATCCATCATCCATCCATCATCCATCCATCCATCATCCATCCATCCCTCCATCCATCCATCCATCCATCCATCCATCCATCCATCCATCCATCATCCATACATCCATCAATCATCCATCCATCCATCATCCATCAATCATCCATCCATCATCCATCCATCATCCATCCATCCATCATCCATCCATCCATCATCCATCCATCATCCATCCATCCATCATCCATCCATCATCCATCCATCCATCCATCCATCCATCATCCATTCATCCCTCCATCCATCATCCATCCATCCATCATCCATCCATCCATTCATCATCCATTCATCATCCATCCATCCATCATCCATCCATCCATCATCCATCCATCCATCATCCATTCATCATCCATCCATCCATCCATCATCCCTCCATCATCCCTCCATCATCCATCCATCCATCATCCATCCATCATCCATCCATCCATCCATCCATCCATCATCCATCCCTCCATCCATCAATCATCCATCCATCCATCATCCATCCATCCATCCATCATCCATCCATCCATCCATTATCCATCCATCCATCATCCATCCATCATCCATCCATCATCCATCCATCCATCCATCATCCCTCCATCCATCATCCCTCCATCATCCATCCATCCATCATCCATCCATCATCCCTCCATCCATCCATCCATCCATCATCCATCCATCATCCATCCATCCATCCATCCATCATCCATACATCCATCATCCATCCATCCATCCATCATCCATCCATCATCCATCCATCCATCATCCATCCATCCATCCATCATCCATCCATCATCCATCCATCCATCCACAGTATATACAGCATAATACAGTATACACTTCCGGGTCATGTGACCCAGAACTGGTCACATGACCAAGGGAATGCACATTAGCCCCGCCCCTTCTTCTGATTGGCTGATACGTTAAAGTCCAATATCTTTTGAATGGTTTGACATACAGAGACATGGGTGGTGTCAAATGACTAAGTATCGAGCCCCTGACCCTCATTGGTGCAAATTAGCCACGCCCCTTCTTCTGATTGGCTGATACGTTAAAGTCCAATATCTTTTGAATGGTTTGACATACAGAGACATGGGTGGTGTCAAATGACTAAGTATCGAGCCCCTGACCCTCATTGGTGCAAATTAGCCACGCCCCTTCTTCTGATTGGCTGATACGTTAAAGTCCAATATCTTTTGAATGGTTTGACATACAGAGACATGGGTGGTGTCAAATGACTAAGTATCGAGTCCCTGACCCTCATTGGTGCAAATTAGCCCCGCCCCTTCTTCTGATTGGCTGATATGTTAAAGTCCAATATCTTTTGAATGGTTTGACATACAGAGACATGGGTGGTGTCAAATGACTAAGTATGGAGTCCCTGACCCTCATTGGTGCAAATTAGCCCCGCCCCTTCTTCTGATTGGCTGATACGTTAAAGTCCAATATCTTTTGAATGGTTTGACATACAGAGACATGGGTGGTGTCAAATGACTAAGTATGGAGTCCCTGACCCTCATTGGTGCAAATTAGCCCCGCCCCTTCTTCTGATTGGCTGATACGTTAAAGTCCAATATCTTTTGAATGGTTTGACATACAGAGACATGGGTGGTGTCAAATGACTAAGTATGGAGTCCCTGACCCTCATTGGTGCAAATTAGCCCCGCCCCTTCTTCTGATTGGCTGATACGTTAAAGTCCAATATCTTTTGAATGGTTTGACATACAGAGACATGGGTGGTGTCAAATGACTAAGTATCGAGTCCCTGACCCTCATTGGTGCAAATTAGCCCCGCCCCTTCTTCTGATTGGCTGATACGTTAAAGTCCAATATCTTTTGAATGGTTTGACATAGAGAGTCATGGGTGGTGTCATTGGACTCGGTATAGAGTCCTTCACCTTTATTGCTTGTAAAATGTACACAAATTTGCAGCAGCCCGCCGTGGCACTCTCAAAATTTCTGCAAGAAATTGTCTAGTTATTATTATTATTGTGTAATATTGATGCCTCTTGTGTTTTGCACTATCCCCTTTGCTGCTGTAATCTGGAAATTTCCAGAAATTTCTCTTATCTTAAGAGACATGCGGCTGGTATAGGGTTAGGGTCAGGGCTAGGATGGGGGTTTAAGAGACATGCGGCTGGTTTAGGGTTAGGGTCAGGGTTAGGATGGGGATCTAAGACATGCGGCTGAGTTAGGGTCAGGGTTAGGATGGGGGTCTAAGAGACATGCGGCTGGTTTAGGGTTAGGGGGTCAGGGTTAGGATGGGGGTGTAAGAGACATGCGGCTGGTTTAGGGTTAGGGTCAGGGCTAGGATGGGGTGTAAGAGTGATGCAGCTGGTTTAGGTTTAGGGTCAGGGTTAGGATGGGGTCTAAGAGACATGTGGCTGGGTTAGGGTTAGGGGGTCAGGGCTAGGATGGGGGTCTAAGACATGCGGCTGGGTTAGGGTTAGGGGGTCAGGGTTAGGATGGGGGTGTAAGTGACATGCGGCTGGGTTAGGGTTAGGGTCAGGGTTAGGATGGGGGTCTAAGAGACATGCGGCTGGGTTAGGGTCAGGGGGCCAGGGTTAGGATGGGGGTTTAAGAGACATGCAGCTGGTTTAGGGTTAGGGTCAGGGCTCGGATGGGGGTCTAAGAGACATGCGTCTGGTTTAGGGTTAGGGTCAGGGCTAGGATGGGGGTCTAAGAGACATGCGGCTGGTTTAGGGTTAGGGGGTCAGGGTTGGGATGGGGGTGTAAGAGACATGCGGCTGGTTTAGGGTTAGGGGGTCAGGGTTGGGATGGGGGTGTAAGAGACATGCGGCTGGTTTAGGGTCAGGGTTAGGATGGGGGTCTAAGACATGCGGCTGGGTTAGAGTCAGGGTTAGGATGGGGGTCTAAGAGACATGTGGCTGGTTTAGGGTTAGGGTTAGGATGGGGTGTAAGAGACATGCGGCTTGTTTAGGGTTAGGGTCAGGGCTAGGATGGGGGTGTAAGAGATGCGGCTGGTTTAGGTTTAGGGTCAGGGTTAGGATGGGGTCTAAGAGACATGCGGCTGGGCGAGGGTTAGGGGGTCAGGGCTAGGATGGGGGTCTAAGAGACATGCGGCTGGTTTAGGGTTAGGGGGTCAGGGTTAGGATGGGGGTGTAAGAGACATGCGGCTGGGTTAGGGTCAGGGTTAGGATGGGGGTGTAAGAGACATGCGGCTGGTTTAGGGTTAGGGTCAGGGCTAGGATGGGGGTGTAAGAGAGATGCGGCTGGTTTAGGGTTAGGGTCAGGGTTAGGATCGGGTCTAAGAGACATGCGGCTGGGTTAGGGTTAGGCAGTCAGGGCTAGGATGGGGTCTAAGACATGCGGCTGGTTTAGAGTTAGGGGGTCAGGGTTAGGATGGGGGTGTAAGAGACGTGCGGCTGGTTTAGGGTTAGGGTCAGGGTTCGTATGGGGGTCTAAGAGACATGCGGCTGGTATAGGGTTAGGGTCAAGGCTAGGATCGGGGTCTAAGAGACATGCAGCTGGTATAGGGTTAGGGTCAAGGCTAGGATGGGGGTCTAAGAGACATGCGGCTGGTTTAGAGTTAGTGTTAGGGTCAGGGCTAGGATGGGGGTGTAAGAGACATGCAGCTTGTTTAGGGTTAGGGGGTCAGGGTTAGGATGGGGGTGTAAGAGACATGCGGCTGGTTTAGGGTTAGGGTTAGGGGGTCAGGGCTAGGATGGGGGTGTAAGAGACATGCGGCTGGTTTAGGGTTAGGGGGTCAGGGTTAGGATGGGGGTGTAAGAGACATGCGGCTGGTTTAAATAACCCTAACTGTTTTGTTACTGCAGTTCAGAGTTCAACAGGAAATAAAATAGTCCTCTAATAGTTCGCCTGCAGGTGACATGAGGCTAAATGAGCTTTAATGATTGTGTGTTTGTGTTTGCAGGACTGTGATTGGTCAGAAAAAGAGTGGTCCTGCCTCTGTCAAGACGTGAAGATCCGCAGACACAAGAGGAAAGGATGCTCTCGCTGCCATGGCAACCAGGTAACGGATGGCAACAGGGAATTAGCTGCACTATATTGTGATAAGGGGTTCAAAATGAATCAGAATTAGGTTTTATTTCCAGGTTCAGTCAAGAAACTTTTACAGTACTAGGGATTTGTCATGTTAGGTGCAAACAAAAAGAGGAAAAGAGCTGCAAAAAGTGAGAAATCCAAGTCCTACATACCCATTTGAAATAAATATTATAGTAATTAGGTTACTCTGATACACTACATTCTTTCCAGATTACAAGTACTTGCATAGGAGTGCTGCAGATACTGAGTACCAACACGAGGACTTATCAATATTATTAGACTTTGTACAATCAATAGAAAATGTATTTTATTTGAACAATATCAGATCATTTCTATGGTTGTAAGACATTCTTATTGACATTGGAAAATTCCATGGTATGGCATTGCCACGCATTTTACTCAAAAATAAATTTTCTTTTGTTTATTACAAATCACCAATTACCAATGTTTAAATTCAACTGATTTATTTATTTATTTTTTAAACAAATAGCCTTGCCAGCTATTTCACTTAAATGTTTTTAATATAACTCCATTAACATAACACAGCCATGAAACCGCCTCTACCCGCTTCGCCTGAGCAGAACAAACGGGGGGTTAGTGTTAGTCAGAGATGCTGCAGATTCAGACTAACAGCAGCCCTCACCTACACGACTAGTGAAGCTGTCGCCATCGTAAAGCTGCTTGTTCCCGCCCTGCTGGCTCACCTTCACACCCCTCCAGACCTTCAGAGGTCGTAAAGCCCATGTTCCCGTCCTGCTGACTCACCTTCACCCCTCCAGACCTCCAGGGTTAGGGTTAGTCAGAGATGCTGCTAACGCAGATTCAGACTAACAGCAGCCCTCACCTACACGACTAGTAAAACCGTCACCACCGTAAAGCTGCATGTTCCCGCCCTGCTGACTCATGTTCCCGCCCTGCTGACTCATGTTCCCGCCCTGTTGACTCATGTTCCCGCCCTGCTGACTCATGTTCCCGCCCTGCTGACTCATGTTCCCGCCCTGCTGACTCATGTTCCCGCCCTGCTGACTCATGTTCCCGCCCTGCTGACTCATGTTCCCGCCCCGCTGACTCATGTTCCCGCCCCGCTGACTCATGTTCCCGCCCCGCTGACTCATGTTCCCGCCCTGCTCCTGCCCCGCTGACTCATGTTCCCGCCCTGCTCCTGCCCTGCTGACTCATGTTCCCGCCCCACTGACTCATGTTCCCGCCCCGCTGACTCATGTTCCCGCCCCGCTGACTCATGTTCCCGCCCCGCTGACTCATGTTCCCGCCCCGCTGACTCACCTTTACCCCTCCAGACCTCCAGGGCCATGAAGAGCCTCGACCCGCTGTTCCCTCATATCAGAACCGCTCAGGACCAACATGGAGACAAGAACCCGGACCTGAAGGGGAGCAGCGGCAGCAGTCCTCAGCCAGGTGAGCATCACACCTGAGCAGCACCAGTCACACCTGAGCAGCACCAGTCACACCTGAGCAGCACCAGTCACACCTGAGCAGCACCAGTCACACTTGAGCAGCACCAGTTACACCTGAGCCGGGTTTGTATCATCCCTGAAAGACGTTACTCGACGGGTGAAGGACAGGCATCTGGATCTGGATCTGGATCGGTGCAGCCTGTAACACATAAAACTAAAGATATTTAGAAAAGAATTGGTGAGGAGGAGGGGGTGAGGGTGAGAGGGTGGGGGTGAGGGTGAGAGGGTGGGGGTGAGGGTGATGGGGTGAGGGTGGGGGAGAGGGTGAGAGGGTGAGGGTGGGGGAGAGGGTGAGGGTGGGGTTGAGGGTGAGGGTGGGGGGAGAGAGGGGGTGAAGGTGAGAGGGTGAGGGGGTGAGGGGGTGAGGAGCAGCAACGACTTTCCCATCGGCTCCTCCGGGACGACTGAACTTCTCACCCAATTTACAGCGGGGAAAATTAGTATTGAACACGTCAACATTTCTCTCAAAAAACATATTTCTAATCGAGCTATTAACATGAAATTTTCACCAGATGTCGGCATCAACCCAAGTAATGCACACATTCAAAGAAATCCAAACATTTATGTCCATAAATTAAGTTATGTGTAATAAAGTGAAATGGCACAGGGAATAAGTATTGAACACATGAAGAAAAGGAGGGGTAAATAGGTCTGGAAAGCCAAGAAAACAGCTGGAGTTTGTCAGTATTTAGAAGGTTAACCTGTCCCCTATTAGTGCAAAGCAATATCAAGAAGCATTGCATGACGGGTAAAAGCAAAGAGCTGTCCAAAGACCTACGCAACCTTATTGTGGCAAAACACACTGAAGGCATTGGTTACAGGCGCATTTCTAAACTTCTGAAAGTTCCATTGAGTACCATGGGGGCCATCATCCTGAAGTGGAAAGAACACTGCATTACCATAAACCAGCCACGGCCAGGGGCTGCTCGCAAGATTTCAGACAGAGGAGTCAAAACAATCATCAGAAGGGTTCTCCAACAGCCCAGGACCACTCGTGGAAAGCTTCAAAAAGACCTGGAATCAGCAGGTACCTTTGTTTCAAAGAAAACAATAAGTAATGCACTCAATCGCCATGGCCTCCATGCACGCACACCACGCAAGACTCCATTTTTGAAGAAGCATGTTGAAGCTCGTTTGGAGTTTGCGACACAACATTTGGATAAACCCATAACATTCTGGGAGAACATACTCTGGTCAGATGAGACCAAAATTGAACTCTTGGGATGTCATAAGACAACATGTTTGGAGGAAAAATGGCACGGCACATCACGCCCAAAACACCATACCAACAGTGAAGTTTGGAGGTGGGAGCATCATGGCGTGGGACTGTTTTTCAGCATTGGGTACTGGTAGACTTCATATCATTGAAGGAATAATGACTGGAGAAAAGTATGGAGACATTCTTGATCAGAATCTGCTGTCATCTGCCAGGCTGCTGAAGATGAAAAGAGGGTGGATCTTTCAGCAAGACAACGATCCCAAGCACACAGCCAAGCAAACACTCAACTGGTTGAAGAAAAAGAAAATAAAGCTGCTAGAATGGCCCAGTCAATCACCAGACTTGAATCCAATTGAAAATCTTTGGAAAGAACTGAAGATCCGGGTTCACAGAAGAGACCCCCGGAACCTTGACGATTTGAAGGCAGTTTGTGTGGATGAATGGGCCAAAATCACACCTGAGCAATGTATTCGACTGGTTTCTCCATACAGGAGGTGTCTTGAGGCTGTAATCACCATTACACATAACTTAATTTATGGACATACATGTTTGGATTTCTTTGTATCTGTGCATTACTTGGGTTGATGCCGACATCTGGTGAAAATTTCATGTCAATAGCTCGATTAGAAATATGTTTTTTGAGAGAAATGTTGACGTGTTCAATACTTATTTTCCCCGCTGTATATGTAACTTACTTTCTGTTCATTTTAAATTATGTTCATTAAAACAACCCTATATTTAATTTATTTCACTTTTAGGTACTTTTGATAAACACATCTTTATCCAACTGTCTTTCAATTCAATTCACTTTTATTTGTTGAACTGTACATGTTAATAGACACAAGTGTAAATATTCACGGTTGTAGCCAGTAATTTCCACCATTCGTCCCTGCATTAAATTAATGCCACAGACACAGAATCAGAACCAGCAGACAAAGGAGACGAGATATGACATTCATACCAACAAAAACACGACTGAGCTAGATAAAAATCATTGAGCAATAAAACAAGTTGCAATTGATAAACCAGTAAGTGACCGTAAAGTTAAAGTGCTAAGTGCTTAAGTGCAAGAGTTTGTAAAGTGCTGATGCAGATTACACGTTGCCCGATTGCTTCTTTAAAGTGCTTTAGTGCTCAGAATTGTAAAGTGCTAATGCTTATTGACCATGTATATTTAACAGTTTTGCTTTTGCTTATTATAATGTTCTTTTTCTTGTATTTTAAACTTAATTGTATGCAGATAAACTCTCCTGTATCCACAGATCAGAGTGTTGCATCATGGGAAAGCTTGTTTCCTCTGGATGGGAAGGAGGAAGAGGAGGAGGAGGATGAACTGGATGATGAAGATGGTGATGAAGAGGACGACGGGAAGAACAGCGAGAGAGAGAAAAGTCCAGCGGTGAAAAGGAGAAGGATGGAGATGTCCGGCTCCCCGCTCTCCCCCTCCTCCTCCAACCCCCCCGATACCTCCTGTCCTCCTCCTCCACCACCTCCTCCTGTTTCCTCTTCTCCTCCCTCCTCCTCCTCCTCCTCCCTCACTCCTCTCCTTCCTTCGGTTCCTCCCCCAGTTCCCTCCTCTTCTCCTCCACCCCATCCTGTATCCTCTTCTCCTCCTCCTCCCATCTCTTCTCCTCCTTCCTCTCCTCCTCTTCCTGTCTCCTCCTCTCCTCCTTCTTCTCCTCCTCCCGTCTCCTCTTCTCCTCCCTCCTCTCCTCCTTCTTCTCCTCCTCCCGTCTCCTCCTCTTCCTCCCCCCCGCACCCCCCTCGCTCTGCCCCCCCCCTAGATCTCCCTGTTTGTGCCAAGAACATTTCTCTGACGGCGAGTGGAGAGAGAGTCATCCTCTGGACCAGGTAGGTCTCCTCCTCTCCTCCTCCTCTCCTTTCCTCAGGTAACCCCCCCCCCGTCCATCAGCTTTGAGGAGGAATGGACCGGATTTGTTTTTATGTTTCCAGAGAAGCTGATCGCGTTATCTTGACGACGTGTCAGCAGGAAGGAGCCAATCAGAACACTTTCCAATCGATCTCCAACCTGCTAGGGAACAAGACTCCGGCCGAGGTGACGCTTTTCTCCGGCCTCTAAGCAGCTTTCGCTTTGCAAGTCCGTTAACCTTCTCGATGTCTTCAGGTTTCTCGCAGATTTCGGGATCTGATGCGATTATTCCGTACAGCAGCTCGTCACGGCAGCTCTGAGGAGGAAGGTCCGGCCGCCGAGCCGGGAGACGCCGATGAGGCGGCAGCTTCACCCGAGCAGCAGAGCTGAAGGACGACGACCCGAACCCCAACATGTGACGTCTGGAGGACTTTTACTGTGTACAGCATCGCTGTTATATATTCCAGACTTGTTTTATATTTCCATTTGTTTGACTTTCATGAAAATAGCTTTAAACATCAGTCATAAGATTATTTAAGGTTTTTGTAAAATAAAAAAGAGGTCCATATTTTTTAACAATAAACTGTTTTTCAACAGTCTGCTGTCTCTAACCAGATAAGATAAGATAATCCTTTATTTCTCCCTCAATATGGAAACTCACTTGTTTAGCAGCAGTACACTTAACATACAAATGCAGGGAAGGGTAAAAAAGTAAAAAGTAAAAAAAATATATATAATTACAAGATATGAACAGTATATACAGTACATTAAAAGAAATAAAGAAACAGTGTAAAAACGGTTGTAGAGTCTGATGGCAGCGGGGAGGAAGGACCTGCGATGCCTCTCAGTGGTGCATCACTGGTGACGAAGCCGGTCACTGATGGAGCTCTCCAGGGTTCTGACATTCTCATGAATGGGGCGGAGCAAGGGTCCCAGCCCAGGGGGGGCGAAGCATTCTAGATGGGCCCTTGTGGCCTAAACATCCCAGTAAAACATAATCACTAAAAAAAATGCCACAGATCAGGTCTCTGACACACAACCACAGCAGCAGCAGCACGGTCAGAATAATTCAAATGAGGTTCTAGCACCAGGGATTTACCAGTCATTATGTGAAACCTGATTATAAGCCTAATGCAGACTTTAGGATATAAGTATCAAACTGGAGATAAAAATAAAATCACATCCAGTGATGTCTATGGAAGCTCATTTCCACCAGTAAAAGAAAAAAATAAGATGAAATCTTAGCCTTCAAAATAAAAATATCCCCACGGTAAGTCATAATTATGACATAAAAATCATAATTTCAACTTTTTATCTCATAATTATGACTTTCTATCTCATAATTTCGACTTGCTATCTCATAATTATGACTTTCTATCTCATAATTTCGAGTTTCTATCTCATAATTTCGAGTTTCTATCTCATAATTATGACTTTTTATCTCATAATTATGGCTTATCGTGGGGATATTTTTATTTTTAAGGCTAAGTTTTCACTTTAGCCATAGATGGATTCGCCGAGTAGCACAATTCAAACACACGTGTTCAACCTACATAATAGTTTACAATGTGCGACAACATGTATTTAACACAATGAGCGACACGGCGGTCAAACAGCGGTGAGCAGAGAACCACAACAAAACATATTTCCACCGGGGGGGTACACATTTAACGAGGACAAAACGGGTGGAGCCGAGCCACGCCGAGCCGGGCTGATGCGGTACTAATGCAAAAGCGCCATAGGTCCAGGTCCAGGTCTAGGTCCAGACCCAGGTCCAGGTCTAGGTCCGGGTCTAGGTCCAGACCCGGGTCTAGGTCTAGGTCTGGGTCCAGACCCAAATCCAGGTCCAGGTATAGGTCCAGACTCGGGTCCAGGTCTAGCTCCGGGTCCAGGTCCAGACCCGGGTCCAGACCCAAGTCCAGGTCCAGGTCTAGGTCCAGACCCAGGTCCAGACCCGGGTCTGGGTCCGGGTCCAGGTCTAGGTCCAGACCCGGGTCCAGGTCCAGACCCAGGTCCGGGTCTAGTTCCGGGTCTAGGTCTAGGTCCAGATCCAGGTCCAGACCCGGGTCTAGGTCCGGGTCCAGGTCCAGACCCGGGTCCAGGTCTAGGTCCGGGTCCAGGTCCGGGTCCAAGTCCAGGTCCGGGTTCGGGTCCAGGTCCAGACCCGGGTCTAGGTCCAGGTCCAGACCCGGGTACAGGTCTAGGTCCGGGTCCAGGTCTAGGACCCGGGTCCAGGTCTAGGTCCAGGTCCAGACCCGGGTCCAGGTCTAGGTCCAGACCCGGGTCCAGGTCCAGATCTTATGTAAATCAGCTTCCTCATCCACTGGCCTGACAGAGATGCATCAGAGAGACCACCAGTGATGATGGACAACTTTCCTCACCTCACAGCAACATCAATAATTTTATTTATTGCTTTGAAATTAGAATTGAAAATCCAAAGAGCCTTAAAGCTAAGTAATTCATAGTTATTTATTTTTGAAATATTATTGATGTGCTTGCAAAATATATTTTTATGTGCTCAAAATCGATCCTTGTGTGCTCAGAATATATCTTTGCTCGCTCAAGATTCTGGCACAAATATCACTCCATACACTTCTCACCTGGCTGTGGAAAAACAAACGAGGACAAAACGGGTGCAGCCGAGCCACGCTGAGCCGGGCTGATGCGGTACTAATGCAAAAGCGCCATACGTCCAGGTCCGGGTCCAGGTCTAGGTCCGGGTCTAGGTCCTGACCCGGGTCCGGGTCCAAGTCCGGGTCCGGGTTCGGGTCCAGACCCAGGTCCGGGTTCGGGTCCAGACCCAGGTCCGGGTCCAGACCCGGGTCCAGGTCTAGGTCCGGGTCCAGGTCCAGATCCAGGTCCAGGTCTAGGTCCGGGTCCAGGTCCAGACCCAGGTCCAGGTCTAGGTCCAGACCCAGGTCTAGGTCCAGACCCGGGTCCAGGTCTAGGTCTAGGTCCAGGTCCGGGTCCGGGTTCGGGTCCAGGTCCAGACCCAGGTACAGGTCTAGGTCCAGACCCAGGTCTAGGTCCAGGTCCGGGTCCAAGTCCGGGTTCGGGTCCAGGTCCAGACCCAGGTCTAGGTCCGGGTCCAGGTCCGGGTCCAAGTCCGGGTTCAGGTCCAGACCCAGGTACAGGTCTAGGTCCAGGTCTAGGTTTGGGTCTAGGTCCAGACCCGGGTCCAGGTCTAGGTCCGGGTCCAGGTCTAGGTCTAGGTCCGGGTCCAGACCCAAGTCCAGGTCCAGGTATAGGTCCAGACCCGGGTCCAGGTCTAGGTCTAGCTCCGGGTCCAGGTCCAGGTCTAGGTCCAGACCCGGGTCCAGGTTCAGACCCGGGTCCGGGTCTAGGTCCAGGTCCAGACCCGGGTCTGGGTCCAGGTCCAGGTCTAGATCCAGACCCGGGTCCAGGTCTAGATCCAGACCCGGGTCCAGGTCCGGCTCTAGTTCCGGGTCCAGGTCCGGGTCTAGGTCCGGGTCCAGGTCCGGGTCTAGGTCCGGGTCCAGGTCCAGGTCCACACCCGGGTCCAGGTCCGGGTCCAGGTCCAGACCCAGGTCCAGGTCTAGGACCCGGGTCCAGACCCGGGTCCAGGTCCAGACCCGGGTCCAGGTCCAGACCCGGGTCCAGGTCTAGGTCCAGACCCGGGTCCAGGTCCAGAACCGGGTCCAGAACCGGGTCCGAGTCCAGGTCCGGGTCCAGGTCTAGGTCCAGGTCTGGGTCCAGGTCCAGGTCCAGACCCGGGTCCAGGTCCAGACCCGGTTCCAGGTCCGGGTCTGGGTCCAGGTCCGGGTCGAGGTCCAGGTTTAGGTCCTGACACGGGTCCAGGTCTAGCTTCGGGTCCAGGTCCAGACCCGGGTCCAGGTCCAGACCCGGGTCCAGGTCCAGACCCGGGTCCAGGTCCTGGTCCAGGTCTAGGTCCTGACCCGGGTCCAGGTCCAGATCCGGGTCGAGGTCCAGTTCCGGGTCCAGGTCCGGGTCCGAGCCGAGCCCCTTTTGCATGATTTAGTGACGTTGGAGCAGCACGGGTTGTTTATACCAGGGTTTCTTAACCTTTCTGACCTTGAGGCCCAGTTTTTTCAGTACAGAGTGACCCTGGGCCCATTAAATATTAACACTGTATAGCAGGGGTCTTCAACTAAAACTTTAAGAGGTCCATTTAGAGAAAATGTACTCAAATGTATATATATATATATATATATATATATATATATATATATATATATATATATATATATATATATATATATATATATATATATATATATATACAGGGGCGATTTTAGCATCAGAGCTTTGGGGGGGCTCAGCCTCCCCAAACTTCATGGACCACAGAACCCCTAGGGGGGTCCGTGGAAATGCCCCCCTGGAAGAAAAATTTGTAGATTTTAAGTAAAAATTGATCAATCTGGTGCACTTTTAGGTCAAAATGAAGAGACTAGATCTATGAAGACCTATACACATCAATATCTTCTTTACTGTTCTGTGGTTTTACAGCGATGAAAAAATAATTGTTTCCCTATATATATTCTGCATACAGGTTATGGTAGAATTTTGCTTGCATAAATAATACGAAAATCACTTCAGGGGAGACTCAAGTAAAGTAACATTTTGCTTTGTAGGCAAAACAAAAGTAAAATCAAATCAAATGGAACTTCCTAACTTATTGGCTGGAATAATATTCCGACAAGATAAAAATATACTGTAAGCTAAAGCAGGAGTTTGCAGTCAACTAGTTGAAATTAATATGTGGCAGTATTTGTGGGGGTCAAAATCTATTTAGGGTGTACCTACTACCACAAATAGATCAGTGTATTGGAAACACTGACTATTCAATTGTGTGACTAGAAAGACACCAATAAATCTGAGAAAATGTACTTTAAGACTTAATTGTCTTGGAAACGAACCTTTGAAAATCACATTGTATTATTTAGTTAGACTACTTAAGGCCATTTCATCACACATTCATGCAAATTGTCTCTTTTTGGATTCAATCAAACTCTTGTGTGAATCAGCTTATATAGCAATCAATCATACACATTTTCTACAAATCTGACTGGTTAGAAGTTGTTAGGCTTATGTACTGATGTTACCTCACATGCAGCGATTTTGTCTTGCTCTGCAGTGGAATTTGCAAAGAATGTTGCAATATTTGAGCTGCCTTTGTTTTTTGTTGCACGGGTATGCATATCAGAACTTGCATGTTTCTTCAGGTCATTTTCTCCAGCGTGACTTATAACTTAGAAAACTCCCTCCGACAGAACGTGCAGAAGACCCGCGACTGGTCTCCACACACAGGCTTAACCCAAACGTATTTTTCCTCCCACTTTTTGTTATATGACACAAGTCTTTTCTTTTTCGAAGGGCCGGGGCCTGGGACATCCACGTCCTCCTCTTCATATTTTCTCTCATCATTTTCACGTCCTCCTGCAGCAGCGCTCATTTTTCCATGCGAGACTAGATGTAAATATTGGCACGCGTTTCACTTCCTCACAAACCAACGCAGCACACCCACATCGCGCGCACACGCCCATACACACACACAGAGACTGAATCACACGCACATGAGCACATGAGCACTGCATACTGAGCGGTCCTAGTAGTGCCCTTAGGATTCAGCTGGCCAGACAGGCAGGCAGACAGACACACAATGCGCGGCGCACAAAGAGAAAAAATATATGCATCCTCCCTTTACCAGTGCGGCTGCTGCGGCGGGACAAAGAGCGTCCCGTGCGGGATGCGCTCATTTTGGCTCAAATGCGTGATGTCCCGCCTAAATCGGGACGGTTGGCAACCCTAGCCAAAGTCTTAGCGTTCTTCTCACTCAAATAAATAGCCAGGCGCTCAGGAAGCGTTTCTTTAAACTTTTCTAGCAACAGTAGTTCATACCACAGCTTGGGTCATTTATTAAGGGCACAGTACAGTGTGTTATTGCGGATAACCTTGGGGCTCATGGGCTAAAAAGAAGTGAGATCAGGAACATTTCAGCGCAGAACCAAGGACGTTCCCCCTCTTTCCTGGTTTAAATCGTTGGACTCATATGTATCAACATTTCTGTGGAAAAATAAAACTCCACGTATTAGTTTAAAGACATTGCAAAAATCTAAAGAATATGGAGGTTTAGAGTTACCTAATTTTCAGTATTACTTCATAGCCAATAAATTACAGTATATTGTAAAATGGTCAAAAGATCATCCTTTAGATAGTCAATGGCTGGACTCAGAGCAAGTGTTTTGTAATGAACTAGAAATCTCAGAGTTACCATTCATTAGTCAAAGTATCAAACATCATCAATGTTTCAAAAGCATTAATATTAGCACAACTTTATCAGCTTGGTGGGAATTTCTTAAAGTAGCTAAAATTTCACTTTTTCCATGTGACTGTACACCCATATGGAACAACCCAGACATCGTGAAAAATGATAAAAAGATGGTTAATTTTGTTCAATGGAGAGATCAAGGAATACGGTATTTACAGCACGTAATTGTAGGAGGACAGTTTGTACCTTTCAATACACTTATTGTTCAATACGGAGTTAGCAGGAATACATTTTTAGAGTATCAACAACTTAAGGCCATAATAAATAAAACATACAAAATTAGCCAATTAGACTTACAACTTCCCGCTAAGATAACAGATTTATTGAATCTAAGCACGTTAAAGTTGTTATCAAAGCTCTACAGGTTAGTGTCTAAACTGGACGATTCAGTCTCTCTCCCGATTTCCAAGTGGGAGGCGGATCTTTCTCTTAATACCGACCAGTTTTCTTGGTCACAAATATGCTTAAATACGTTTACTATGACTAAAAACCCAAACTTACAACTTATACAGTACAAAGTTCTTCATAGAATACATTATACTGGACAAAGGATGTTCCAGATGGGCTTTGTCACCTCTAATATCTGTTCACAGTGCACAGAGAACACCCCAGATAATTATATGCATGCTTTATGGTTCTGTACAGAGGTTCTGGAAGGAGATTTGTGAGGATTTATCCACATGGATCACCTACAGAATACCAGTGTGCCCCACGGTATGTATATTAGGTCACCTGGGAGACACTCAAATAGAACCTAATTGGACACACCGGGTTCTCACTGCCTTAGTTATCGCAAAGAAAACCATGTATCAACCATTTTAGGAATCTTTTATCAGATCATATTAGTAGTGAGATAATGTCTGCCTCCACTGAACAACATTCGGCTGAATTGCACTCTCTCTGGTCCCCGATTATTGGCTTCGTTACCTAGTGGGGGCGGGGGGGTGGTGATCTCGTAGCCCTTGGGGTTGGGGGTCGGCTTGGGGGGTCTGGGGCGCGGGCCTCTGGTGGCCCCTGGGGGGCGGTGGGTGGGGCCGTGGGGCCCTGTCCCTGGCCGGTGGGGGCCTTGGGGGCCTATGGGGGGGGTGGCTGGGGGGGGCTCGGGCGGGGGGCTGTGGCTGGGACGTCTCCGGGTCTCCCGGGGGGGGGCTGGGCCGTGGACGTGGGGGTCCCACTCGGGGGGGGCCCGGCCCTGCCTGGGTGGGGGGTGGCTGTCTGCGCTGGGGGGGCATTGCTGCCTTGGTCCTCCGTCGCTGGGCGGGCGCCGCGTGCCCCTGCGGATGTGGGGACTCTTCTGTGTCGGCCTCTGGTCTCGCGGGTGGCGGGGTTGCTCCCCCCCCCCCCCCCCCCCCCCCCAAAATAGATACACTTCAGGTGGAGCTTTGTTTGGTTTATTACACACACACACACACACACACACACACACACACACACACACACACACACACATACATATAGCCACTCAGTCACATACATATACACAAACATACACAGCCACACACACACACACACACACATACACACACACGTACGAACACACATATACACACACACACACACACACACACACACACACGCATGATCATATACATACACGCATACACACACATAGACATACACACTGGCCTGTTCACCTGCATGCTTGCTTTGTAGTTTTTGGGGTTAGGTAGCGGTAGCTTAGCTCAGACTGCGATCAGATCTCAAGATTTGTGTCGATTGCCCTTCATGTTTTGGTCGGCTCCGTGCCGGTTTCGTACTTTGCTTGTGGTTTTTTTGTTGCAGATTTCCAGTGCTTGACGTGTGTTTCCGTGTGTTCCTGCTTCCTGGATTGGCAGTGGATGTCGTCACCCCCCCCACCCCACCCCC
Organism: Cololabis saira; assembly: GCF_033807715.1. Taxonomy (NCBI): domain Eukaryota; kingdom Metazoa; phylum Chordata; class Actinopteri; order Beloniformes; family Belonidae; genus Cololabis; species Cololabis saira. Next base: position 5,652,426 of record NC_084589.1, read on the forward strand.
CCAAAAAAAAAAAAAAAAAAAAAAAAAATGGGTTTGTATGTGTATATTTATGTATGTGTATGCATATGTATGCGTATATATATATATATATATATATTAAATATAGTAATAATGCACATATATATACCTTTGGTTTCTTGGTTTCTACCGTCATGGTATCAATATGTGTGCAGACAAGGTGAAAAAAAAAAAAAAAAAAAAAAAAAACAGTCTCATTACATTGTTCCCACACGAGTGGGTGGATAAAAAAACGGCCTCATTTGTTGCCCAAAACTTTGCTGCAAAAAAACCCCAAGATTCACACGATTGGTGGCAATGCCCATGAAAACTGGTGTCTCCTTAGGTTACTTCCTTTGATTGTTGGCACACTTTCCGGATGATGAACCTGCATGGCAGTTGATTTTGGATCTAAAAGACATTGTCGATTTGGTTGTTGCTCCCATTCATTGTGCAGAGAACATTGACTATTTAGAGTTCAAAATCTCAAGAGCACCGACGACGTTTAAAGGAAGTCTTTCCTGATAAAAAGTTGTTGCCAAAACATCATTTTCTGGAACATTATCCAGAAATGGTAAGAAACTTTGGTCCCCTCGTAGCGCTATGGACCATAAGATATGAGGCCAAACACAGCCTTTTTAAACAGATTGTTAGGCATACAAAGAACTTCCGGAAGATAACTTTGTCATTGGCAAAAAAAACATCAGTTGATGGTGGGCCATCTGAACATACCTGAAAGTGAACAATCACCCTTGAAAGTAGCACAAGTCTCGAAGGTCCCCATTGATGTCCTAAATGAAGACGTTGTGCATATTCTCACTCTGAAATACCCAGAAGTCACTGCTGTGAACCTTGCCAATAGTGTCTCCATTAATGGCATTGACTACAAAAAGGGCATGATAGTTGTGCTTGGATCTTGCGGAGGCCTCCCAGAATTCTCTGAAATAATCCAGCTCTGTATCTTAAAAGGTGACTTAAGCTTCATCATCAAAAAGTTGTCTGCATGGTATTGGGAGCACTACAGAGCCTACAAGTTGGAGCCAACGAGACAGGTGGCATTGGTTGACTGGAAGGACCTTGCTGATCAGTACCCTCTGGCTGACTATAAAGTTGGATCCAAGCGGATGGTGACGTTAAAAAGATTTCTACATTGTAGAGGTAAAATGAATAAGCTCAATAACTGTAAATGAACATGACGGAAAATTGTGTAGCAGGAAAAATAGGCTCCCATGTAGCCACATGACAGTTTTGGGAAACTTTTTTTTAGGAATCTAATTCTGTGAAGTTCTACTTTTCATGTTGCCATGGTCAACTAATGTCTCATGGGCTTTAATGCTCACCTTGAGTTGATGTTCATGTTAAAGGAGCCGTCTGTAAGAAATGGCCAAAACTGGTACTGCAGTCACTTTCAAAATATTGTTGAGCGGCGTGTACCCTCCCCCTCCTCCCCCCGACCAGAGGTTGCCAGGTTGGCTGCAGAATGCAGCAGGAACGTAGGCTGCCATGGCTGTGATAATTAGAGCCGAGCTGGCAACCCGGATGCCGAAACAATACTGACTTTGTGATTGGGAGATAGGTGGAGGGTGGAGCTTCAGGCCAAAACAAAAAATGACAACATAAACATCATTTGAGGGCTGCAACTCCTCTTTTTAAACTGGAATATCCTGGCTTGAGTGCTGTTGTCAGTGACATAAGTATTTGAAATTAACATGATTTTTAAATGTCTGTTGACATATCGGGGTCATTTTATGATTCGTTTTATTATTGCTCTTACATACAGCTCCTTTAAAGATCCCATGACACTTATCACAAAGAGTAGGGGGTTCCCCGGTGTGTTGGTGAAATTCCCAACCTGGCTATCTCAAACTGCATCCTAATCATCTCTGTGATCTAATTGGCTAATTCTGCACACTCCCAGAATTTACTGTCTCTCTGTCGCTCTCTCTGTCTGTCATGAGCTGTTACTTTCTGTCTTTCTCTGTCGCACATTCTGCTTTATTATGACTTATCTTATGTTGTCTGGTTACTATGGCCAGATTTGTGTTATTATATTTTCCATTTCATTAATACCCTGTCTTTGTTTTTCTTAGATTGAATACGAGATGGCTGCAATCCTGAGAGTTGTACTTGGAATAGACAATGTAGTCATTTTGGATCTTCCCAATGGAATACCACCTGATCTGGAAGACCTTAAAACGGAGATCAAAAGACAGCATGACTTGTTAGGAAATTTTCGACTGCAGTTAAGAGACGCAAGATTCGACAATGACTTTGTGAACTTGTCATCCACTTCCCTGATAAAAGACAGGAGCACAGTGAAAGTAATTTACTTAAGAAATGAGTCAGGCACTAGCCCTCACAATAGCACCATACCATGCCCCACACATGGATGACCATCAGGCCAACTGTGTCAAGGATCAGATGATGCTTTGTCCTCGGCATCAGACACAGACATTCTTTCCTCTGCCTCATCCTCAAATTCAGGGTCATCCTTGAGATCACAGCCATGGCCTCAAACCTTCACTATACCCCAGTTTGCTGTTGAGATAGAGCATCAGCTAGCTGAGGCCAACGATGCCTATCGCAAAGATGGCACTCCTCTGAGTCGAAATACCAGCCTAAGGTCGGGCATTCTAGATGTGTTGGTAAAAGAAATGGTAAAATATGAAATGTATGTAATGAAATGTAATGAGAGCGAAGACTTGGAACAAGTGGCCCGGGCTCTGGTTGCAAAACAAATCAAGGAACTGGTTACGGTGGCAGATAAGTTTGGGCACTAAAATGAACAATTACCGCCAGATACTGCGAAACACTGGTGTAGGTGCCATATGCTAAATATTTATGTTTATGTTGGCATCAGCTGTTAGTTTGACACCTGTCACTCATGTCACGGGGGGGTGTGGTCAAGGCGTAGTAATCTGGGTCATTGAATGAATGGGCATATATTCACCTCTTCACTGCGGCGGCTGCATGGAGAGGGGGTGAGTAGGGAGTGTGTCATTTTTTGTTGACCGCATGAATACCGCTTGATTACCGTGTGAATATACGGACAGAGAGAGTGAATATCTTGCCTTGCTTTTGGCTGTTTGTCCAGTGTTGGAGAAGAATAAATGCGGACACGGTTTAACAACACGGAAATGGCTTGTCTTTTATGCAGCGCGTCAGCGTCCTAACCCTAACCCTTAGCTTATGGTATGGTGTATTTAGTTGAAGGACCTGAGAATCACACCATGACACCTCTGTCGTGATCGTGATAACACGGCTTTTCAGCTTTAGATTTTCTTGTGCATCACTCAATCTGTTTCAGGTAAATGCTGAATTCACCCGCATTACCACTAAGCCGCTGGTGTCCACCTTGGTGTTCCAACTGGATTATTACACGGATCCGTTGTTGAAGGCCTTCCGAAAGAAGGGGGGGAACAGCAGGACTAAAGATAAAAGGGATCATGGCAGCCATGATCCCTGGGCCCATGGGCAAGGTCGGTAGTTGCAGGAAATCAAGACCTGATCCAGATTATAAAAACGGCTTCTATCCTAACCTAAGTGTTCTGAAAAACTTAACAGAATTTTCCACATTCACCAAAAACGTTATTTTTTTTTCTATGTATAATCTAGAAACATCTTAAATGACACGGATGCTATTCCCTGCTTGAAGGGTAAAAAGACGTAAATGCTGTTCATGTGTCACCATCTTACACTTTTTCTCTCATTAAACTTATAACTCTACTTATTTACCCAGTCTTTCCCTGTATTTTCTCACTACCTGAGGTTCTGTCTGCCCCTGATCCTGTTTCTTTATCTCACCAACCCTTGTGTATGGGTAATGTGAACATGGGTGTCTTCACTCTGCAAGTCCTTAAAGTATGATCACCTGCACCCGGATTCTGTATTGTTTCTGTGCATAACTACATTCCCAGGTGTTCAGATGTCAGCATACCAGTTTGCTGTTGTGGTTAATTTCCCATAGGCCATATGGAAAAAATTAACCCAGTATAGGAAACCTGTGTCCTGGAGATGTACACAGAGACTACTATGTGTAGATTTTGAATTTGTATTTCTCTTCCACAGAATCCCTCTGTTGAAAAATGCAGAGAATGCATCCTGAAAGCGCTTTGTGTTTACCTCAATGAAAGTCCTTATAACCTCATAAAGGAGTCCCTGGTAAGTTGCAAAATGGTATGATATGAATCCTTGGATGTAACATTTATTGTTTTGGATATTCAATATAAATATTTATTTTACATAAATCATCAAGTAAGCAAACATTTATGACAAAGATTATAATTGATTGTGACATATTTACTGGATGGGACATTTACCATATAAAGATAAAATAACATGGATCGCTGGCTCCACATGGGAACATTAAGGCTCCAATGTGGATCTTTCAATTCATGTGGCCAGGCTGTGATGTCGGTCAACTATGATGCCAGTCATCTGACATATCAATTATGGATGACTCCAAAGTAAGTCATTGTGTCGGTACAATCACAGACTGATTGACTTCCAACATGAAATTGCACTTAAATATTTCAAAAAGTATAAAACATATGAAAATAAATAGGGGTACTTCTGTAACCAATTGGGAGTGTGCTTACAAGTTTTGGCACTGATTGGTCCAGCGGTTTGTGAAATTACTTCCAGGTTTCTAATTAAGAGCTGAAATAATTATTTTGATTATTGTTATTTTTATCAAGTCTGAACCAAAATGTCACGATCTAGGTTCAGCTTCTGATATACAAGTATTTTCTACTTCATGATTTTCTATCATTCTAGTTGAATATACTTGGGGTTTGGACTATTGGTAAACGCCTGAAGACATTTTTAACTGTTATGAATATCTTTTAAAAATAGTGTGACAATAAGACAATCTGAGACACTGACTGTTAAAACAGATCTTCACAAATTCTTTTTTCTAAATCCTTTTTTTTAGGATGTTGATCCTGAAGCGCAGCAGGCAATGAGTGAGCAACTCGACATGGTGGTCTATGTCATCCAACATGAAGGAGCGGAGCCCACAGATGACCCTGAGGATGTCAACATTATCATAGAGGGGGTGGAAGTGCTGCAGGACGTGAAGGATGTGGCAATTGGTTGCGCACTCCTCCTTGGGCTCATCTACTGCCTAAATCTGGAGTACCCCAGTAACCTCAAATACACCTTTGAATTTATTCAGAAGGTGTTGAGGAACATGGCTTCTAAAGGGGTTGTTTAACACCAGTGTTTGAAATCTAAAATTTTGCTATGGGGAAATTTTTAATTTTAAAGTTAATGTTAAAATTGTTAAATATGAATGGGGCGGCAGTAGCTCAGGTGGCAGAGCGGGTCGTCCAATGATCGGAAGGTCGGCGGTTCGAATCCCGCTCTGTCCCAGTTTGCTGTCGTAGTGTCCTTGGGCAAGACACCTTACCCACCTTGCCCCGTGTGAATGTGTTTGAATGTGTATGAATGTTTGTGGTGGTCGGAGGGGCCGTTTGGCGCGATATGGCAGCCACGCTTCTGTCAGTCTGCCCCAGGGCAGCTGTGGCTACAAATGTAGCTTACCACCACCGGAGAGAATGTGTATGAATGAATAATGATCTCTGTAAAGCGCTCTGGGTGCCTTGAAGGGCGCTATATAAATCCAAGTCATTATTATTATTATTATTATTACTTTCTTGAGTTTTGGATTTTGGGTTAATGGTCTTCTAATTTAAATTTATTCTAAATTGGGGAGCCGTGGATCCTCCTAAAGGGACCACGACCTTAGGGGGGGAGGTGTGATGCCCCTATATAGATTACTCCTAATATGGAGCATGTCTTGCAAGCTAACATTCCAGGTAGGCCTGAAACTTGAGAACCTGCTCATTGAGGGTTGATTGCCTGCTTGTGCTCATTGGATTCACCTGGGCCCGGTGTCTCCACCCCTGAGTATATAAGCAGCCTGCACCTGAGTCTGAAAAGATCTCTATGAGAGAACACCTTCCCTCAGCTCTCCATGTCTTTGTCTGTGTTCTAGTTCTTCTGTATTCTTTCCATCCACACACCCTGCACTACACTATGTTTCACTCATCCATCACTCGCACACACTACTGACTTACTGACTCCACACTCCATAGGATCCTTATGGCTTTTTCTGTTTGTTATGGTACCTCAGTAGTTTGTTTTTCGGTTAACTTAATAAATAATATTTGTTTTACTTCCGTCTCCTGTCCCTGTATTTTGCCATGACTTAGAGCCGGTCATGACAATGGACAGAAACTGTCACGGACGGTACAGGTCCTCAAAGGCAAATTATATGAGTAAGGGTAAGGAGTTTACATGTGCTTGCACCAGTAGTGCCTATGACTGCTAGCAGTTGGACTGCAGTTACTGTAAATACAATCAGAGACAGGTTTTTATTTCTTTTTTTTTTCTCTTTTTTTTTAACCTTTTTTCTCTTTTTGCTGGTTGTTCGAGTGCACCAGGCGTCAGTTTCCTAGCCTGTGAATAGCCTCTCTAGACACCAGCACTGTCCCAATAGAATTTTATGTTAGGTGTTAATGTTAGAAAATTACACCTGTATTTTATGAGTGTGTTACCTGTTCTGGTGGCTCATTGTTCTCTAACACCTCACTGATGCACTTGGTTTTTGTGTGCTAATTTTTAGTTTGTTTACATATTGCTATTTGACACAGGCAGACAGACACACACTCATGGCCTGTGTTGGTCACATTTGGCACATGCCTGTTTTTTTTAGTTTACATATGGTTATTTTTACACATACAGACACAGGCAGACGCAGATAGACAGACAGACACAGAGACACAGATAGACAGACAGACAGACAGACACAGATAGACAGACAGACAGACACACAGATAGATTATATATCGATAATATCCCTATAACTAATGTGTTCTCCACACGATTCCTCGGCATTATGGTTGATGAATCATTATCTTGGAAATCACATATTATGTTTATATCTACAAAGATTGCTAAGAGTGTTGGTATTTTACGTAAAACCCGTCATTTGATCAGCTCTAGCCATTATGTTATATTATTCTATGATTTATCCTTATATTAATTACTGTAATATAGTCTGGGCTAACGCCTCCCTATGGAGGTGTTCCAGGCATGTCCCACCGGGAGGAGACCCCGGGTCAGACCCAGGACACGCTGGAGAGACTATGTCTCTCGGCTGGCCTGGGAACGCCTCGGACTCCCCTCGGAGGAGCTGGAGGAAGTGTCTGGGGTGAAGGAAGTCTGGGCATCTTTGCTGAGGCTGCTGCCCCCGTGACCCGGGAACAGATAAGCGGCGGACGATGGATGGATGGATGGATGGATGGATAGTCTGGGCTAGTACCCATCATACCAAACTTGAGCCTTTATACCGTCTTCAGAAACGAGCAGTCAGAACAATACATTGTGTTCATCCTGCACATTCTTCTCAGGCTTTATTTAGTCCATTAGGTGAAACTGACTGACTGACTGACTGACTGACTGACTGACTGACTGACTGACTGACTGACTGACTGACTGACTGACTGACTGACTGACTGACTGACTGACTGACTGACTGACTGACTGACTGACTGACTGACTGACTGACTGACTGACTGACTGACTGACTGACTGACTGACTGACTGACTGACTGACTGACTGACTGACTGACTGACTGACTGACTGACTGACTGACTGACTGACTGACTGACTGACTGACTGACTGACTGACTGACTGACTGACTGACTGACTGACTGACTGACTGACTGACTGACTGACTGACTGACTGACTGACTGACTGACTGACTGACTGACTGACTGACTGACTGACTCACTCACTCACTCACTCACTCACTCACTCACTCACTCACTCACTCACTCACTCACTCACTCACAGCACATGGGGCCTGTTTGGCACATGCCTCGTTTTGGCCTGTTATTCAAATTTGTTGTTAGTAAATAAATAAAATGTGAATAACGTGAATTGCCGTAAGTGGTTTTTATTGAAGTCCTACAACATGAATACAACTAATTTGTGTTTGGTATATTTAACATAAGTGATTTTAGTAAATGGAACAAAATGGTGTTTCATAAATTATACATAGTGATGTTTAATAAATTCAACGTAACGGTGTTAAGTATATTCAACGTAATGATTAACAAATTCAACGTAATGATGTTTAGTAAATTCAAGGTAATGATTTTTAGTAAGTTCAACATAATGATGTTTAATACATTCAACTTAACAGTGTTAAGTAAATTCAACAATGATTAATAAATTCAACGTAATGATGTTTAGTAAATTCAACATAATAGCACTAAGTAAATTCAACATAACTGTATGATGTAGCACTTAATTAAGACAGTTTCATCTAGTTTTCTTCAAATTTAAATAAACTAGTTTTGTGGGACTGGTTGACGTTACATTATTATTTAAATCTAATGACCTATTTCTTTGAGTGATGAGTGAGACCAACATCCAGCCCCCCGAAGAAAACGCTGCCACACTTACACAATGGTGAGGACCTCAGCATACTTCATATACAGTTCAGTACAGAAGGATTTGAACAATGACAGAATCTGTACAATTTTGCACCAAACAATGGATTTACAATGAAATTTCTAAATATTAGTTATTCCATGCCTTTTTACATCTTATTGTAAAATATTAGTATTGCCTGCGAGCATAATAATAATAATAACCATCTTTGTATAATATAATATTGATAAATTATTAAGTTTTGTTGTCCTGCCAATGGAGGCTCAAATCCTCCATGGCAGGACCCTTCCACACCGCATTCTCACCGACACAGACACACAATCACGCACCGTTTCCCCCTCCCCGGGGGGGTCCAGCACCGCCAGAGGGCACCCCAGGCTGCACGGCGAGCCCCGCCAGGCCCGGGTATCCCGACCCAACTATCCCAGGCCGGCGAGGGAACGCGGGTGATGTGGGACCCCCTCCCGCCCCTGGTGTTGAGTGCATGTGATTAATGCCATAAAAACAGGGAGGGGGAGGGCCAAGTATCGATTTGACACCAACCCCCCCCCCCTCCCGAACTACGTGTCCTTGTCAAATGTATTTATTAAGTGTTGAATGTGCAGTGTCTACTTTGCTGTTAAAACTGTGAGGCGGGGAGTGCCGGGCCACGCGGGACAATGCCCCCCCCGACCCGGACCCCCCGCCCCTTCGCCTATGTGCGTATGAATCGTGTAGGGGGGGAAGGAGGGGGAGCGGAGGCCGAAGCCAGGAGCAGCAAAGCCGGCTCTGGTAAGACACCCGCGTTCCCCCACCGGCCATCCAGTAGACGGGGGGCCGGCCCTCCGAGCCGGGCCAGGGCCCCACCGTACCTCCACGGGCGCCCCGGCGCCGCCGGAGCCCCCGGACGGAGGGGGAAACGGTCCAACATCCCCCCATTTATACTGACAACATAAGACATAGACACCTGGGAATGGTGCCACCCCGCCGCCGCGCCTGCCCGTGCACCCCCCGGTCAGGGGAGGCCCGATCCCCGGACCCGGCCCCACCCCCCCACCGGGGCCACCCAACTACGATTGTTATTGTTGTTATTGATGTTTTATTTTACCATGTAAATATATATTTATGTAAGTTAATAGAAGTTTATAAATATGAGTCAGCATTTATTGTTTTATTACTGTTTCTATCGTTGTTTTATTACTGTTTCTATTGTTATTATTTGTTATTATTAGTATTTGTTATGTTGTTGTTATTTGTCCAGTTTTGTTCTTACATCCGTTGCCCTCAAATTCCTGCAACTAAACTTGGACATACATTCCAATAAAGGTTAGGATAAATGATAACATGCCTCATAAGTTTGACTTTTTGCACCATTACAATACTTATAGGCAACTAGTCATCATATCTTCTGCTCTCTGAAACACATGTTAATGCTCAATAGTACACATATATGGTTCTTTAATATATTTCCATTATACTAAAATGCATTCATTTTCAATGGCTTTTGTCCTTAATGGCTTTTTTCCCCCTTACATTACTTTTACTTTTATACTTTTACTTGAGTAAAAAACTTGAGCTGCTACTTTAACTTGTACAGGAGTATTTTTAAACTCTAGTATCTATACTTCTACCCAGCAGCGTAGCAACCTCAGCACGGGCCCCAGTGCTAGATATATTGACGGGCCCTAGTGCATGTTACTAATTAGGCGTACCCGCACAATCGCGCACATGCATGCGCTCACCCCTACTATGAAGTCTATATAGATTTGACCAACAGTTTGTTAAATTTTACAATCAAATAAATGACTTGGGTTATTGTAGCCTATTAGAAACTTTTTAAGAGGTCAAGATTCTACACAACAGTCTGCAGGTCAACAAACCTCACCATCGCATCAGACAGCACGGGAGGAGCTGTCTAATACATGGCGGTGCTGAAATGACCACAAAATCATTTTTCTTACAAAGTCAAGAGTGCATCGCTACATGATAAAGCTTAAGGCAAGAGGAGATAATAAACATTAAGTAAAAAATAGCATGACAAGACAGTCTTTTTTTTTTTACACTTTATTTTAAGATCTTCCAACCAAACCGCAACAGTGCGTAACGTGAAAAACAGACCTCTGCTGTAGGCTATATTAGACTAATTCCTTGAAAAGAAAAGGAAATCTAAGAAAAGGTTCTTAGAATATCAACCCGATGTTTAACACAGGGTGTAGCTGTTGCGTGTGGCCATGACTCTCTCTCTCAACACACAGCATTCCCAATCATCTAATTAATCTTGTCTCCTCCCATCTCAGAATACCACACCTGGACTGGCACACCTGAACTGATTCCCATCAGCCTATAAAGCTCCTCTCTGCTCAGTGTGCCAGGAGACACAGACCAAGCAACACCAAACTGGATGCTCTTTTGTTAGCTTTTTTTAATTTGATCCTTAGTTTAGTTTGGGCCTGGAGATGGCCGGTAGTCTTTATTTTAGGTCGTTTGCTCATTTGTTTATACTTAGTTGGGTTTTGAGTTAGGGAGGGGGGTCCAGCTTCGACGTCCCTTTAAAGGGGTGGGCTGTGCCCCCCCCCCCCCATCCTCCTTAGTTCAGCCGGCATCTCCAGGTCCCTTTTTTCCTTATAGTGAGTATTATGATTTCTGTCGGTGTATTTATTTTTGGGAGGTTTGCTTAAATAAAAGCTGTTAAACTTTCTCTTTTGTTGGTGTCCTTCATGATGTTGTGGTTTCCATTTTTGAGCCATATTCCAATGTTATTTGTGTGGAGACCGCAACATAGCCTACTAAACAAAATATTAATTTATACATTCAGTGAAACGGCATCTTTGTGATGTATTTGGTCGAGCACTCGGTGCTCAACTATGTTGGTCTGAGTTGTAACTGCGTGTAGAGCTGAGCGGCACTAAACAGAGTTAACTGCAGCCTCGCCTTCATGTGTGTTATTTCATATAACATAAGTTACCCACAGTTAGAATTACAGAGTCTGGATATAACACAAGACTACAACATGGTGTCAGAAGACGGAGTTCCGGAGTGAGCCGAGGTACTGTGTGCAAGTTTACAGAGGATTAGCAGGCACGTGACCGCAAGCTAAAGCCGTGCAGCCAGCCAGCGTGAGCATGGAGCAGTTCAAGCCGCCGTCACAGCTGATACTCACCGGCAACATCGCTGAAAACTGGCGCAGATGGGAACAACGTTTTCGGCTGTACATGGTCGCTTCAGGTGCGCAAGCCAAGGAGGAGGATGTTAAAATAGAGATCCTGCTTCACACCATAGGCGAAGAAGCGTTAGAAGTGTATAATACACTCACAATTACCTCAGTCGATGGTGATGTCATGATGGAAGAGGTACTTGAAGCATTCAAAGACTACTGCAGCCCACGGAAAAATGTTGTATTTGAAAGGCATCAGTTTTGGTCACATGTGATGTCTTCAGGGATTTCTGTGGACAGATTTATCACAGAGCTGTGCCATAAAAGTAAGGACTGTGAGTTTGGCCAACGTGAAGATGACATGCTGAGGGATAAATTGGTCTTCAGCATAAATGACCCTCGTCTGAAGGAAAGACTGCTGCGTGAAAATGGCCTTACACTTCACAGAGCCTTAGAAATATGCAGATCAACTGAGCTTGCAAAAACACAAATACAGACGATGCAGGCTACACCAGCCACACATGACATTCCAGTGGAGGCTATTGAGAAAGCAAAAGGACAAAAACGTGCAGGCAGCTGGAATAAAAATGCCATGACACGACCACCGATGAACTGCCAGAAATGTGGAAGAAAGCATGAGCCCCGCCAATGTCCAGCTTATGGAGCAGTGTGTCACAAATGTGGGAAAAGTAATCACTTCTCTAAGGTATGTCGAGCAGACAGTGTGAAAAGTGGCAACTATCGTGCAAAGACTGTACACAATATAGAGAGTGAAGTGGACTCCTTATACATTGGCTCAGTAGGCAGTGATGGAGACAAACCAGCATGCCACACCAAGCACAGCAAATGGCATGAGACAGCCAGCATCAGAGGTGTACCAATAAAGTTCAAGCTTGACACAGGCGCTGATGCAAGCGTGTTACCCATGTCCATTTTCAAGTGCCTGCCAGGTCCCATTCAGCTGCGGCCTACAAAGGCTGTTTTAATCGCTTTTGGTGGAGCCCGCCTGCCATCAGGGGGCACTGTGTCTCTGCAATGCAAAACCGCCAAACACACAGCCACTTTGGAGTTCCATGTAACCAGCCAGACAGACAAGGCGATCCTGGGTGCAGAAGCGTGTACAGAGTTGGGGCTGGTGAAGAGGGTTGATATAATCACATCAACACCGCCGCAGCCACCAAAACCTCCATCCACCAAAAACGAACTGATTGAAAGGTATTCTGAGGTCTTCACAGGGCTGGGTGAGTTTCCAGTAGTTCATCACATACATGTTGATCCATCTGTCCCACCTGTGATTCATGGCTGCAGAATCATACCCCTCTCTATCATGGACACACTAAAAGACACACTACATGACCTAGAGAAAAGAAATGTGATAACGCCTGTCAACGTACCGACAGAATGGGTGAACAGTCTTGTCGCCACAAAAAAGAAAAACGGTTCACTAAGGGTGTGTTTGGACCCTTGTGCGCCAGCACTACTCCATTCCTACTCCTGAAGATGTGCGCAGCAAACTGGCAGGAAAATCCATCTTCACCATCCTGGATAAAAAAGATGGATATTGGCAGATAGAGCTAGACGAGCCATCTTCAAAATTGTGCACCTTCAACACGCCGTGGGGCAGATACCGCTTCCTCAGACTCCTGTTTGGGATCAAGTCGGCCAGCGAAGTGTTTCAGCAAAAGAACTGTGAGACTTTTTGTGATATTTCAGGTGTACACGTCATTGCAGACGACATGATCATTGCTGCTTCATCAGAACAAGAGCATGATGAACTCCTACACAAAGTGATGGAGAGAGCAAAGGCAGCGAATGTGAGATTAAACAAGGACAAAATCCAGTACAAAGCGGACACAGTGAAATACATGGGACACATAATCACATCAGCAGGACAGAGAGCTGATGATGCAAAAATCAAGGCAATCATCGACATGCCGCCGCCAGAGGACAAACAGAGCCTCCAACGCCTGCTGGGAATGACGAAATTCTTAGCGCAGTACATACCGAGTGAGGCCTCTCTGACAGCACCCCTCAGACAGCTGCTCAAGAAAGATGCAGTGTGGCAGTGGTGCCCGCACCACAGCGCAGCGCTAGAGACTTTAAACATGGCCCTCACACAGGCTCCTGTGCTGCGGTATTATGATCACAAAAAGCCACTGACACTACAAGCCGACTCATCAAAAGATGGACTAGGTGCATGTTTGCTACAAGAGGGCTAGCCTCTCTGTTATGCATCGCGAGCGCTCACTGACACTGAGAAGAGGTGTGCTCAGATAGAGAAGGAGCTACTTGCGATCGTCTTTGCTGCCAAACGATTTCACCAGTACGTCTTCGGCAGACCCGTGACAGTGCAGTCAGATCACAAACCCCTGGAGGCCATAGTGCGAAAACCACTGAGTAAAGCACCCGCACGGCTACAAGGTATGTTGCTGCAGCTCCAGAGGTATGACCTGAACATTACATACACCCCAGGAAAGCACATGCACATCGCAGATGCATTATCACGAGCCACAGCGAGCAGAGATGGAGAAAACGTCAACGAGAACCCCTGTGACGAGAAAGTGGTGTATGCCATGGAGGCCACAGATGCACTGAGTGAAGAGACACTCAACCAGCTGATTAAGGCAACAGCAGCAGACAAGGTATTGCAAGCTGTATGTGAGAGGCATCTGAAAGGCTGGCCTGCTAAAAGGCACAGCCTGGACAAAAATCTACACAGTTACTGGCCGATGCAAAACAACATCAATATCCAGAATGATATTGTGATGGTTGGAGACAAAATTATTATACCACAGAGCTTCAGAAAGGTAATCTTAGAGAAGCTCCATCTAGCTCACCAAGGAGTGCAGCGCACAAAAGCCAAAGCAAGAAAAGTCCTCTACTGGCCGGGCATGTCACACGACATAGAGACAATGGTGGAGAAATGTGTGCAGTGCCAACAGTTTCAGCCACAACAGCAGAAAGAGCCACTCATCACACATGATGTCCCAGAGCTTCCATGGATGAAAGTTGGAGCTGACATCTTCCAGCTGAAAGGTCAGTCCTATCTTTTGGGTAGTGGACTATCTGACAAAATATCCTGAGGTGCTGAACTTGCCTGATCTAACAGCTCATTCAATTATTCAGAAAATGAAGTCTGTTTTCGCCAGGCATGGGATCCCCAGAGAGCTGGTGAGCGATCACGTTCCATTCGCCAGCTGTGAGATGCAGTCATTTGCAGCTTCATGGGAGTTCAGACTCACACACTCCAGCCCAGGCTATCCGCGGCCCAATGGACTCGCCGAGAGGACCATAAAGACTGTGAACCACGCATTGAAAAAAGCGATGCAAACTGGCACAGATCCACATCTGGTGCTGCTGTCACTGAGGAACACGCCAGTGACAGGACTGAACATGTCACCTGCACAAATGCTGATGGGAAGAGTCCTGCAGAGTATACTTCCTTGTTCCAGTGCTGTATTAAAGCAGTCGACACCGCAGCACGTGCACAGCAGGATTCAGGACCTGCAGACGCGCCAGCGTTTGTACCACAACAGAGATGCCAAGCCACTACCAGCTTTAATCCCGGGCACCACCGTACATATGCAGACACGGCGCGGATGGGAGCCTGCCATAGTGGCGAGCCGGAGACATGAGCCTCGCTCCTACAATGTGCTGACACCTGCAGGGAAAACATTCAGGAGGAACAGGCGACATCTGAGGAAGGTACATCCTAGTTTTTTCAGGGACACTGACCCCCCCGAGATTTCAGATGTAACACACCCTCAGACACCTGAGTCTGCTGACCTGCCACCACAAGACCCACCACCACCACGTGATCCTCCGCCTGTGTGTGTGGATGACTCACCTACATACCACACCAGAAGTGGCAGAGCAGTGAGATGCCCTGTCAGGTTCAGAGACTAAGTCATGGACAGTTCACTAGGTTGTTATGTTCTAACTGTTAAAAAAAAACAAACCCAGAGACCACCAGACCCACGTCCAGCCTAGCCTTTCTCTTTCTATTTTATATCTGTTACAATGCATTAGGATATGTTCACTGTTTTCTTTAATTCCACAGTTCTCACATTTATCACTATCCCTTTTTCCCATTACATGCAAGGTGCCATTTAGTCCTGTGTGATCCAGTCTGAGTCTTGTTATAACTGTTTCCTCCCTTCTGTTCCTTTCAGTATAATTCTTTGTTATTATAGACTTTTGTATTTTGTGGTATTCCTGTCCTTTCTGATCTTCCTCCCACCTTTTCTGCCATATTTCCATTCCTTTCTTCTTTATTATTGCTTTACCTTCTCCTTTTCCTAGTGGAACTGGTATTGTTATTTCCTTTTGCAGAGCCATTTTTGCAAATTTATCAGCACCCTCATTCCCTGTTACTCCCTCATGTGCAATTATGTGCAAATATCGATGAGTAAGTCTTCTCTGCAAGTTGATTTTGATTGTATACTTTTCAATACCGCTATAGAATCTGTGCAAACCACCACCTTATCCGGACTAACCTCTTCCACCCACTGTAACCCAATAAAGTATAAATGGACTGCCACCATTTCTGCTGTATATACTGATAGTTGGTTAGATAATCTTTAAGAGATATTCACATCAAACTGAGGGATATACACACCTATTCCCACACAATCCTTTTGATTTTTTGACCCATCTGTGTATATTTTCAGGTAGTTGTAATAACTATTTCTCAAGTAAATACTCGCTTTACCTCCTACTTCATTCATTCTCCATTCTTTTTTCTGTTCCAGTATGTTCATGTCTACCTTTGCTTCTGGGAAGAGCCAAGGAGGTATATTACTCATTGGTGTGTACTTAGTGAATTCTAATGTCTCCATTGCATATCTTCTCAGTCTTTCATCCCTTGACCACCCAAACCCATGGCTCTGGAATTTAGAATATTCCCAACAGTCTTTTATTGTCGTTGTTGCAAGGTTTTCTTCCCCACTCCCCTTTAATCTTACCCAGTATGTAAGTGTCAGTTTATCCCTTCTTAAATCCAGTGGTGTCTCTCCTGCTTCTACTAGTATTGCGTTTGTGGGAGTTGACCTAATAGCTCCTATGCCTGCAGACCACGAAGCAGACATGCAGAAGGGTGAATTCAATTCAATTCAATTCAATTTTATTTATATAGCGTCTAATACAACAGAGTTGTTTCTAGACGCTTTACAGAGACCCATACCCAGAACATGACCCCCGAGCAGTTATTACATAAACAATGGCAGGTAAAAACTCCCCTAGTGGGAGAAAAACCTTAAGCCAAACAGTGGCAAGGAAAAACTCCCCTTTAGGAGGGAAGAAACCTTGAGCAGGACCAGGCTCATCAGGGGGGACCCTCCTGCCGAGGGCCAGACTGGTGGGTCAGGGACGGCAACAGCACAGCAGGCAGGTGGAAGCAGCAACGGGATGACCGGGGGTGGGGACCGCAGGCCAGCACGCAGCTCCCGAAGCTCCGGCCCAATCAGCAAGTCCCAGGTTGGGGTGCAGGGTCAGGAAAAGACTTGTGCTCCGTAATGCAAGCTACAGCCACCCACGACCACCTGTAGGACAAAAGAGAGAAAAGGGAGGAGAAGGGGGGGCCAGGGGTGGGGACCGCAGGCCAGCACGCAGCTCCCGAAGCTCCGGCCCAATCAGCAAGTCCCAGGTTGGGGTGCAGGGTCGGGGAAAGACTTGTGCTCCGTAATGCAAGCTACAAGCCACCCACGACCACCTGCAGGTTCCGGTGTCCGGCAAAGGATGCTGCAACATGGACAAAAGAGAGAAAAGGGAGGAGAAGGGGGGGCCAGCACAAGAAACTACAGGAGCGACTCTGACACACTAAAGTTTACACTACCTAGAGATTTACCAACACCAGCTAGAGGTTTACTAAACACTAACTATAGGCTTTACTAAACAGAAATGTTTTAAGTTTAGTTTTAAAGGTGGAGGTGGTGTCAGCCCCTTTAACCCAGATTGGAAGTTGGTTCCATAGTAGTGGTGCCTGATAGCAGAACGCCCGCCCTCCAAATCTACATTTAGATACTCTAGGAACTACGAGTAAACCTGCACTCTGAGAACGGAGAGCTCTGACAGGAACATAAGGCACTATCAGGTCTTGCAAATAATGCAGAGCTAAGCCGTTTTGGGCTTTATATGCAAGTAATAAAATTTTAAATTGGATTCTGAATTTTACGGGTAACCAATGGAGCGACGCTAACACTGGAGAGACGTGGTGTCTCCTGCTGATTCCTGTCAGCACTCGTGCTGCTGCAGTCTGGATCAGCTGGAGCCTATTCAGCAAATTACTTGGACATCCTGCTAACAACACATTACAGTAATCTAGTCTAGAAGATACAAACGCATGAACTAGTTTTTCTGCATCACTCTGCGAGAGGATTTTCCTAATCTTTGCAATATTACGGAGATGGAAAAAGGCTATTTTACAAACCTGAATCATTCGGAAATGGCTGCCGCTCTTTGTGTCTTATGGGGTAAATCCACAAAAGGATTGCACGGCTTTTGCGGCCGCTAAACCGGTGCAAATGAGACAAAAAGAGAGCGTCTAATTCACAAAGCACCCGCAAAGGGCGAATTGCAGCTATTTGCGCTGCCAAGCAAATAGCGTCATGGTGCGCCTGTGCCATTTGCATGCATGTAAATTAGGGAATATTCATACATTTCGGCGCAAAATTGCCCCCTTTCTATGCAAATAAGCCTCATTGCAAAAACCGTCTTATTCACAAAGGCCAGCGCTATTTCCCACACGCAAAAATAGTTGAGCAAATACCGTCTTTTCGAAGCGTGTATTAACTGCGCGCAAACTCACTCCTCACTCCCCATCTCTCTGTTTCTCTCTCTCTTCAATGTCATTCAAGCCTGTGTGATACTGAATGATATTAAGGGTGAAATCTATAGTCAGACATGACTGTAGACAGTCAGATCAAGTGGGGTTGTGGACTTATCTTATTCTCTTCCGGCTCTCAGCGAAGGCGGACGCTTCTCTGCTCCACTCCCTTATCTATCTGCCCTGCTACTGCTTTTGTCCTGTCTCATCTTCAGAGTTTCCTTCTTTTCACTCCACCGAAACCCTACAACCATGGAATGGATTAACTGGTCTCTCAGCACAATTGACCAATTTTTTTCAACAAGAAGACAGGGGGTAAGGTAGCCCTCCTGCCCTGACGGGACATTCTTTGCTGGATATTCGATGGACGCGTATAAAGCGTGGAAGCCGTTATGTTTGGCAATTTTGTCAGTTGAGGATGCAGAAGATGCCTACATATTTGGATTTATGATCGCAGGATTTCTCCTGATTTTCTCCATGATCGGAGGAGGTGGTTTCCTGATGTATCGACAAATGCGTAAGTCGTCGGCGGCCTCTTTCAGCCACTTTGCAAGGCTGCCGGACGTGGCAGAAGGATCAAGCAAAGCGATCAGCCCTCTGGCTTTTACGCTGGGGAGCAGGCCCGTAAGCTGGATGCGATTCTCGAGCAGAACCGCAGGCTGGCGGGGGGCTTTGAGCTCATCAACAAGATGGATAACAACATGGAGAAGCTGAGAGCTCAGCTTGGCCGGAATTGATTGATCACTATTTCGTCTGATTGAAGTCGCTGATGATGATCAGAGACTGTAAAGGCAGACGGAAAATTACTGGGCTGCCTGTTCTCAAAACAACCGCTGATTCTACTAATTTGACCTCGAGAGAGCGGCTTGGCACGACCGCTCCTGCTCACAATCTCCTGGAGGAATGCAAACAAGATAACTCTGTCCCCTAGCCCTTCCCTCTCCCAAAACACCTGTAGTACAGCGGATTACCAAAAAACTGTGCACTTTTTGAAAAAAGCATGAAACTTCTACCACTGTTAGATGATACCATGAGGTTTATTTTCAGATGTGGAGGACAGTCAGATCTGACCCCTGAGGCCCTGGAGAGGTCAAATTCAAAATGGCCGCCAAAAATATTGAAAAATGCTTAACTTCGGAACCAAGCACAGTAGAAGAACATTTAAGATGTCATTTCCCACTAATTTCTAGGTGCCCATTCAGTTGGTGATACTTTTCAGACCAATAGAATTCAACAAAATGCCTTCAGATCAATGTCAAGGTCAATTTATTCAGACAAAGGGAGGCGAAAGACGGAGAAAGGTGGTGTATTTCCCAAATAATGAAAGTAACAAGTGATTTTTTTTATGATGACAAGAATTATTATAATAACTTATATTAATACAGCACCTGTCATAAAACCTACTGTAAGGTTGCATAACAATCAAACAAACAATCAATAATGGATCACATAATGGAAATCCAATTTCTTAGTCATGAAGGACTAAACTCTAACACAATCTCCCGAACAAAAACAGAGATCAGTACACGCAAGTGCAGCTTTGACACATGTGCACCGTCCAGTGCACCCTTTGCGGCAGTTACACCGGATCAGCTCATGGCAAGATTTTGATGCTTCAGGGAGAGCTGTCCAGAATGGCTGCCACCCAGTGGATTCTTTTCTCCAACCCCAGTCAGATGGGTCTGGGATGTTTGGATCCAAGACCAGTAGACCAGTTCCATAGGTTGGCCTGAAAGCAAGTCCTCTTGATGTGCTCCTGGAGGGCTGCCTGGGTTCTTCTTACAACCCTTCTGCACAGCATCTGCCGCGTGCAGAAGTAGCCGAGTGTCAGCCTCCTCTTGCAGGCATGGGGCAAGACAGGCCACACATGAGTCAGTAAGAGAGCAGAGCACTCCAGTTCCATCAGTTGCATACAGTTCCTTGCCCTGTGTAACAGGCAGGCGAATGGCTTCTCGTGTCAGGAAAGAAAACAACTCTGTTTTGTTGTCATCGCATCGAAGGAAGTCCTTCCAGTTGTTGGGCATCGCATTAAGGGATGCCACTCTTCTCCTCATGCCCTCCCCCCCTTTTCTGCCTTGTTGAGGCTTTCAGACTGGCAGATAAGTATACATCCCAAACAAGGTCAACACGGGAGCTTACATCGAGTTGAGCAGAGATGTATGGTGTAAAAACAGTTTCACCATACTCTTGGAATGTTCTTGATGTATTTGGATTCAGCATTTGAACCACAGCTGCACCATCTAAAATAACTGCATCAGCCACGGGGACACTCTTGTTTTCGGGCAGATTTGACTCCAGACATCGAAGCAGATCAGCTTTAACCCCAAGCCGAAGTTTCCCTCCACTTGACAGAGCTGGGGGTGCTGCCTGGTTTTCATGGGAAAAGAAATTGTTGATGTTGCCATCTCTTGTTTGACACGAGATGTCATCCTTGAAAAAAGACCACAGTCACTCTTCAGTGCAGCAAGTTGTGCCTTCTCTTTTGACTTGACCTTGACAGGTGGCCTGTTGAACAGTGGCAACTTGTTCTTTGGAAGAGGATGTGTGATAGGTGTTGTACACTTATCCAGCCTTTCAGTCACAAACTTAGTGTACTGCTCCTCACCAAGGGTAGCAATTCCTCTTACAGTGTCAGCTATTTGGGTATCCACAATGTCTCTTGTGTCAATGACTAGAAGATCCTGGCTGTGTTCTAGAAAGGGATTCCCCATCTCTTCCAGCACTGTTATGAGTGCTTGGACCTCCTTCAGGAATGTTACTTGTACTGCAGGTTGCTGCTCATGGTGTCTCGAGTCACTAGGTTCACACTGTTGCTTTGTTGCCTGTTCTTCAAACTCGTTAGTGATCCTTGCAATCTCTGGCCCAGCTACCATCCAGCGTCTCAGTGCTCCTGGATTCCCAGTCAATCCAATTGCCCCTCCAGAACCTTTCACCATAGCATTATTCTGTTCATGGCACTGGTCGATAGCCATAGCAGAGAGTTTGTTGGTGGTTTTGTGTACTACAAAATGTCCTGACATGAACTCTGCATGGACATCTGGGTGTCTGTCCTTAAGGGCCATCATGTCCCGGATGTGCACGGACAGCAACCTGCTGTAGTGCGTAGGCCTATGATCAAGGGCAAACATCCAGGGCATGACCTGTGTAAGGGATTCCACGTACAGCTGGAAGTTGCCTTCTCGAATGGACCTGATGTACCGTAGAAGGAGGAGCTCCAATGACAAGGTCTTGTACCAGTAGTCAAAGTGGCTGTTATGCTAATTGGCTAACCACTAAATAGCTAGCATGCAAGAGTTTGGCTTTAGGAGTCATTACTTTTAGCTATCAAGATAAGTGATATCCTTTAAATTAGAAAGCTGAAATCTATGCTGTGTTCAATCATTCAACTGACTTAGCTCACAAATTACTACGTAATTTTAAACATTCACAACATTACTGATAATGTTCAGTTTACCTGTTTGTCAGAATATTCATGTCAGAATATTCCTGCCAGAAGTTGTCTCTCCTCCAGACTGTAACGTTAGTTGTTAGCCTCAGCTGCTCAGGTGTCATCCACCCTACTGACAACTCTAATGGAATTAGCTACTGATAGAGGGCCACCTGGACCTGGAGGTAGTTCTAATGCTAGAAATAAAATCACTACACATCATCATAGTTAATAATAACAGATATTAAAAAGTTATAGAACATTTTGGGGCACATGGATACAAATACATATTTATTGCGTTTTTTACATTTTTTTTTTTACCTTGACCTTAAATAAAATGCATTTTCTTGAATTCTATTGGTCTCAAAGGTATCACCAGCTGACTGGGCACCCAAAAATCAGTAGGAAATGACATCTTAAATGTTCTTCTACTGCGCTTGGTTCCGAAGTTAAGCATTTTTCAATATTCTTGGCGGCCATTTTGAATTTGACCTCTCCCGGGCCTCAGGGGTCAGATCTGACTGTCCTCCACATCTGAAAATAAACCTCATGGTATCATCTAACAGTGGTAGAAGTTTCATGCTTTTTTCAAAAAGTGCACAATCCTCTTTGCTTTGGGGGATATGCCGCTGTACTATCCTTCAATTTTCTGACGTTTTCAATAGCTTGCCTCAAAAAATCAGAAGGTAAAACAGTGTTTTCACAAAAATCCGCTTTTTAGCTTTATCTCAGCCAGAAACGATCATTTTCAACCTGAAACACAGGTAAGTGGTTTGGTGAGTCCAATAATGAAAGGAGTCACTCAAATCAACTATATAGACTCCCTCCTTCAATTTTCTGACGTTTTCAATAGCTTGCCTCAAAAAATCAGAAGGTAAAACTGTGTTTTCACAGAAATCCGCTTTTAGGCTGTTTCTCAGCGAGAAACAGTTATTTTGAACCTGAAACACAGGTCTGCCCCCCCCGCCCATTACCGGGAGCGCATCACTGCGCCGTGCTGTGGACAAAATGAGGTACTGCATATTCGCCTAAAAGGCAGAATGACAGCATTAAAATGTCTCCAACTGCTCTGAAAAAAATCTGAAAATAAACACAATTCCTTCACAAAAATGGGCTTTGTCTTTTGAGCATTTTTTCCCTTCATTTGCTTCAGCCAGATTAGAAACATGAGAAGAAAAGAGGGGAAAATCTCACTCCAGACTCAGCCAAAAACAGCAGCCGAAATGCTGCATTAAAATTGCTCAAACTTGTCTAAAATCACAATCTAAAAATCTAAAAACGATCAAAATGGCTTAGCAATGATGCGGCCTGCCTTTTGCACATGTTTTTCCTGGCTTTACTACAGCCAAATGAAAGAAAAGAGGAAAAAATTGCACTTCAGCCAGGGTTAAAAAGCAGCAGAAATACTGCATTAAAATGCCTCCAACTTGTCTAAAATTACATTTAAAAATCTAAAAATTATCAAAATGGCTTAGCAATGATGGGGCCCTCCTTTTGCATTTTTTTTGACTGGCCTCCACCAGAATTGAAAATATCAGCAGAAAAGAGGGGGAAATTGCAGTGTTGTCTGCACGGGAGAAGTTCCATTTTTTGCCCACAAGATGGAAGCAGAGCTCCATGGATGAGTTTAGCTGCACTCAGTTGGAACTTTGAAAACTTTCTAAGTGGTTTGGTGAGTCCAATAATGAAAGGAGTCACTCTTTCAATAGCTTACCTTAAAAAATCAGAAGATAAAAACAGTGTTTTCACAGAAATCCGCTTTTTAGCTGTATCTCAGCCAGAAACGATCATTTTGAACCTGAAACACAGGTAAGTGGTTTGGTGAGTCCAGTAATGAAAGGAGTCACTCAAATCAAATATATAGACTCCTTCCTTCGATTTTCTGACGTTTTCAATAGTTTGCCTTTAAAAAATCAGAAGGTAAAACAGTGTTTTTACAGAAATCCGCTTTTAGCTTTATCTCAGCCAGAAACGATAATTTCCAACCTGAAACACAGGTAATTGGTTTGGTGAGTTCAATAATGAAAGGAGTCACTCAAATCAACTATATAGACTCCTTCCTTCAATTTTCTGACGTTTTCAATAGCTTGCCTTAAAAAATCAGAAGGTAAAACTGTGTTTTCACAGAAATCCACTTTTTAGCTGTATCCCAGCCAGAAACGATCATTTTGAACCTGAAACACAGGTAAGTGGTTTGCTGAGTCCAATAATGAAAGGAGTCACTCAAATCAACTATATAGACTCCCTCCTTCAATTTTCTGACGTTTTCAATAGCTTGCCTCAAAAAATCAGAAGGTAAAACTGTGTTTTCACAGAAATCCGCTTTTAGGCTGTTTCTCAGCGAGAAACAGTTATTTTGAACCTGAAACACAGGTCTGCCCCCCCCGCCCATTACCGGGAGCGCATCACTGCGCCGTGCTGTGGACAAAATGAGGTACTGCATATTCGCCTAAAAGGCAGAATGACAGCATTAAAATGTCTCCAACTGCTCTGAAAAAAATCTGAAAATAAACACAATTCTTTCACAAAAATGGGCTTTATCTTTTGAGCATTTTTTCCCTTCATTTGCTTCAGCCAGATTAGAAACATGAGAAGAAAAGAGGGGAAAATCTCACTCCAGACTCAGCCAAAAACAGCAGCCGAAATGCCGCATTAAAATTGCTCAAACTTGTCTAAAATCACAATCTAAAAATCAAAAAACGATCAAAATGGCTTAGCAATGATGCGGCCTGCCTTTTGCACATGTTTTTCCTGGCTTTACTTCAGCCAAATGAAAGAAAAGAGGAAAAAATTGCACTTCAGCCAGGGTTAAAAAGCAGCAGAAATACTGCATTAAAATGCCTCCAACTTGTCTAAAATTACATTTAAAAATCTAAAAATTATCAAAATGGCTTAGCAATGATGGGGCCCTCCTTTTGCATTTTTTTTGACTGGCCTCCACCAGAATTGAAAATATCAGCAGAAAAGAGGGGGAAATTGCAGTGTTGTCTGCACGGGAGAAGTTCCAATTTTTGCCCACAAGATGGAAGCAGAGCTCCATGGATGAGTTTAGCTGCACTTAGTTGGAACTTTGAAAACTTTCTAAGTGGTTTGGTGAGTCCAATAATGAAAGGAGTCACTCTTTCAATAGCTTACCTTAAAAAATCAGAAGATAAAAACAGTGTTTTCACAGAAATCCGCTTTTTAGCTGTATCTCAGCCAGAAACGATCATTTTGAACCTGAAACACAGGTAAGTGGTTTGGTGAGTCCAATAATGAAAGGAGTCACTCAAATCAAATATATAGACTCCTTCCTTCGATTTTCTGACGTTTTCAATAGTTTGCCTTTAAAAAATCAGAAGGTAAAACAGTGTTTTTACAGAAATCCGCTTTTAGCTTTATCTCAGCCAGAAACGATAATTTCCAACCTGAAACACAGGTAATTGGTTTGGTGAGTTCAATAATGAAAGGAGTCACTCAAATCAACTATATAGACTCCTTCCTTCAATTTTCTGACGTTTTCAATAGCTTGCCTTAAAAAATCAGAAGGTAAAACTGTGTTTTCACAGAAATCCACTTTTTAGCTGTATCCCAGCCAGAAACGATCATTTTGAACCTGAAACACAGGTAAGTGGTTTGCTGAGTCCAATAATGAAAGGAGTCACTCAAATCAACTATATAGACTCCCTCCTTCAATTTTCTGACGTTTTCAATAGCTTGCCTCAAAAAATCAGAAGGTAAAACTGTGTTTTCACAGAAATCCGCTTTTAGGCTGTTTCTCAGCGAGAAACAGTTATTTTGAACCTGAAACACAGGTCTGCCCCCCCCGCCCATTACCGGGAGCGCATCACTGCGCCGTGCTGTGGACAAAATGAGGTACTGCATATTCGCCTAAAAGGCAGAATGACAGCATTAAAATGTCTCCAACTGCTCTGAAAAAAATCTGAAAATAAACACAATTCCTTCACAAAAATGGGCTTTGTCTTTTGAGCATTTTTTCCCTTCATTTGCTTCAGCCAGATTAGAAACATGAGAAGAAAAGAGGGGAAAATCTCACTCCAGACTCAGCCAAAAACAGCAGCCGAAATGCCGCATTAAAATTGCTCAAACTTGTCTAAAATCACAATCTAAAAATCAAAAAACGATCAAAATGGCTTAGCAATGATGCGGCCTGCCTTTTGCACATGTTTTTCCTGGCTTTACTTCAGCCAAATGAAAGAAAAGAGGAAAAAATTGCACTTCAGCCAGGGTTAAAAAGCAGCAGAAATACTGCATTAAAATGCCTCCAACTTGTCTAAAATTACATTTAAAAATCTAAAAATTATCAAAATGGCTTAGCAATGATGGGGCCCTCCTTTTGCATTTTTTTTGACTGGCCTCCACCAGAATTGAAAATATCAGCAGAAAAGAGGGGGAAATTGCAGTGTTGTCTGCACGGGAGAAGTTCCATTTTTTGCCCACAAGATGGAAGCAGAGCTCCATGGATGAGTTTAGCTGCACTCAGTTGGAACTTTGAAATCTTTCTAAGTGGTTTGGTGAGTCCAATAATGAAAGGAGTCACTCAAATGAACTATATAGACTCCTTCCTTCAATTTTCTGACGTTTTCAATAGCTTGCCTTAAAACATCCGAAGGTAAAACAGTGTTTTCACAGAAATCCGCTTTTTAGCTTTATCTCAGCCAGAAACAATCATTTTGAACCTGAAACACAGGTAAGTGGTTTGGTGAGTCCAATAATGAAAGGAGTCACTCAAATCAACTATATAGACTCCTTCCTTCAATTTTCTGACGTTTTCAATAGCTTGCCTTAAAAAATCAGAAGGTAAAACAGTCTTTTCACAAAAATCCGCTTTATAGCTTTATCTCAGCCAGAAACAGTCATTTTCAACCTGAAACACAGGTAAGTGGTTTGGTGAGTCCAATAATGAAAGGAGTCACTCAAATCAACTATATAGACTCCTTCCTTTAATTTCTGACGTTTTCAATAGCTTGCCTTAAGAATTCAGAAGGTAAAACAGTGTTTTCACAAAAATCCGCTTTTTAGCTTTATCTCAGCCAGAAACGATCATTTTCAACCTGAAACACAGGTAAGTGGTTTGGTGAGTCCAATAATGAAAGGAGTCACTCAAATCAACTATATAGACTCCTTCCTTCAATTTTCTGACGTTTTCAATAGCTTGCCTTAAAAAATCAGAAGGTAAAACAGTCTTTTCACAAAAATCCGCTTT
Organism: Cololabis saira; assembly: GCF_033807715.1. Classification (NCBI taxonomy): domain Eukaryota; kingdom Metazoa; phylum Chordata; class Actinopteri; order Beloniformes; family Belonidae; genus Cololabis; species Cololabis saira. The sequence continues at coordinate 5,679,478 of NC_084589.1, forward strand.
TAGCTTTATCTCAGCCAGAAACAGTCATTTTCAACCTGAAACACAGGTAAGTGGTTTGGTGAGTCCAATAATGAAAGGAGTCACTCAAATAAACTATATAGACTCCTTCCATCAATTTTCTGACGTTTTCAATAGCTTGCCTTAAAAAATCAGAAGGTAAAACAGTCTTTTCACAAAAATCCGCTTTATAGCTTTATCTCAGCCAGAAACAGTCATTTTCAACCTGAAACACAGGTAAGTGGTTTCGTGAGTCCAATAATGAAAGGAGTCACTCAAATGAACTATATAGACTCCTTCCTTTAATTTCTGACGTTTTCAATAGCTTGCCTTAAAAAATCAGAAGGTAAAACAGTCTTTTCACAAAAATCCGCTTTTAGCTTTATCTCAGCCAGAAACAGTCATTTTCAACCTGAAACACAGGTAAGTGGTTTGGTGAGTCCAATAATGAAAGGAGTCACTCAAATCAACTATATAGACTCCCTCCTTCAATTTTCTGACGTTTTCAATAGCTTGCCTCAAAAAATCAGAAGGTAAAACTGTGTTTTCACAGAAATCCGCTTTTAGGCTGTTTCTCAGCGAGAAACAGTTATTTTGAACCTGAAACACAGGTCTGCCCCCCCCCGCCCATTACCGGGAGCGCATCACTGCGCCGTGCTGTGGACAAAATGAGGTACTGCATATTCGCCTAAAAGGCAGAATGACAGCATTAAAATGTCTCCAACTGCTCTGAAAAAAATCTGAAAATAAACACAATTCCTTCACAAAAATTGGCTTTGTCTTTTGAGCATTTTTTCCCTTCATTTGCTTCAGCCAGATTAGAAACATGAGAAGAAAAGAGGGGAAAATCTCACTCCAGACTCAGCCAAAAACAGCAGCCGAAATGCCGCATTAAAATTGCTCAAACTTGTCTAAAATCACAATCTAAAAATCAAAAAACGATCAAAATGGCTTAGCAATGATGCGGCCTGCCTTTTGCACATGTTTTTCCTGGCTTTACTTCAGCCAAATGAAAGAAAAGAGGAAAAAAATGCACTTCAGCCAGGGTTAAAAAGCAGCAGAAATACTGCATTAAAATGCCTCCAACTTGTCTAAAATTACATTTAAAAATCTAAAAATTATCAAAATGGCTTAGCAATGATGGGGCCCTCCTTTTGCATTTTTTTTGACTGGCCTCCACCAGAATTGAAAATATCAGCAGAAAAGAGGGGGAAATTGCAGTGTTGTCTGCACGGGAGAAGTTCCATTTTTTGCCCACAAGATGGAAGCAGAGCTCCATGGATGAGTTTAGCTGCACTCAGTTGGAACTTTGAAAACTTTCTAAGTGGTTTGGTGAGTCCAATAATGAAAGGAGTCACTCAAATGAACTATATAGACTCCTTCCTTCAATTTTCTGACGTTTTCAATAGCTTGCCTTAAAACATCCGAAGGTAAAACAGTGTTTTCACAGAAATCCGCTTTTTAGCTTTATCTCAGCCAGAAACAATCATTTTGAACCTGAAACACAGGTAAGTGGTTTGGTGAGTCCAATAATGAAAGGAGTCACTCAAATCAACTATATAGACTCCTTCCTTCAATTTTCTGACGTTTTCAATAGCTTGCCTTAAAAAATCAGAAGGTAAAACAGTCTTTTCACAAAAATCCGCTTTATAGCTTTATCTCAGCCAGAAACAGTCATTTTCAACCTGAAACACAGGTAAGTGGTTTGGTGAGTCCAATAATGAAAGGAGTCACTCAAATGAACTATATAGACTCCTTCCTTTAATTTCTGACGTTTTCAATAGCTTGCCTTAAGAATTCAGAAGGTAAAACAGTGTTTTCACAAAAATCCGCTTTTTAGCTTTATCTCAGCCAGAAACGATCATTTTCAACCTGAAACACAGGTAAGTGGTTTGGTGAGTCCAATAATGAAAGGAGTCACTCAAATCAACTATATAGACTCCTTCCTTCAATTTTCTGACGTTTTCAATAGCTTGCCTTAAAAAATCAGAAGGTAAAACAGTCTTTTCACAAAAATCCGCTTTTAGCTTTATCTCAGCCAGAAACAGTCATTTTCAACCTGAAACACAGGTAAGTGGTTTGGTGAGTCCAATAATGAAAGGAGTCACTCAAATCAACTATATAGACTCCTTCCTTCAATTTTCTGACGTTTTCAATAGCTTGCCTTAAAAAATCAGAAGGTAAAACAGTCTTTTCACAAAAATCCGCTTTATAGCTTTATCTCAGCCAGAAACAGTCATTTTCAACCTGAAACACAGGTAAGTGGTTTGGTGAGTCCAATAATGAAAGGAGTCACTCAAATGAACTATATAGACTCCTTCCTTTAATTTCTGACGTTTTCAATAGCTTGCCTTAAGAAATCAGAAGGTAAAACAGTGTTTTCACAAAAATCCGCTTTTTAGCTTTATCTCAGCCAGAAACGATCATTTTCAACCTGAAACACAGGTAAGTGGTTTGGTGAGTCCAATAATGAAAGGAGTCACTCAAATCAACTATATAGACTCCTTCCTTCAATTTTCTGACGTTTTCAATAGCTTGCCTTAAAAAATCAGAAGGTAAAACAGTCTTTTCACAAAAATCCGCTTTTAGCTTTATCTCAGCCAGAAACAGTCATTTTCAACCTGAAACACAGGTAAGTGGTTTGGTGAGTCCAATAATGAAAGGAGTCACTCAAATCAACTATATAGACTCCCTCCTTCAATTTTCTGACGTTTTCAATAGCTTGCCTCAAAAAATCAGAAGGTAAAACTGTGTTTTCACAGAAATCCGCTTTTAGGCTGTTTCTCAGCGAGAAACAGTTATTTTGAACCTGAAACACAGGTCTGCCCCCCCCGCCCATTACCGGGAGCGCATCACTGCGCCGTGCTGTGGACAAAATGAGGTACTGCATATTCGCCTAAAAGGCAGAATGACAGCATTAAAATGTCTCCAACTGCTCTGAAAAAAATCTGAAAATAAACACAATTCCTTCACAAAAATTGGCTTTGTCTTTTGAGCATTTTTTCCCTTCATTTGCTTCAGCCAGATTAGAAACATGAGAAGAAAAGAGGGGAAAATCTCACTCCAGACTCTGCCAAAAACAGCAGCCGAAATGCCGCATTAAAATTGTTCAAACTTGTCTAAAATCACAATCTAAAAATCTAAAAACGATCAAAATGGCTTAGTAATGATGCGGCCTGCCTTTTGCACATGTTTTTCCTGGCTTTACTTCAGCCAAATGAAAGAAAAGAGGAAAAAATTGCACTTCAGCCAGGGTTAAAAAGCAGCAGAAATACTGCATTAAAATCCCTCCAACTTGTCTAAAATTACATTTAAAAATCTAAAAATTATCAAAATGGCTTAGCAATGATGGGGCCCTCCTTTTGCATTTTTTTTGACTGGCCTCCACCAGAATTGAAAATATCAGCAGAAAAGAGGGGGAAATTGCAGTGTTGTCTGCACGGGAGAAGTTCCATTTTTTGCCCACAAGATGGAAGCAGAGCTCCATGGATGAGTTTAGCTGCACTCAGTTGGAACTTTGAAAACTTTCTAAGTGGTTTGGTGAGTCCAATAATGAAAGGAGTCACTCTTTCAATAGCTTACCTTAAAAAATCAGAAGATAAAAACAGTGTTTTCACAGAAATCCGCTTTTTAGCTGTATCTCAGCCAGAAACGATCATTTTGAACCTGAAACACAGGTAAGTGGTTTGGTGAGTCCAATAATGAAAGGAGTCACTCAAATCAAATATATAGACTCCTTCCTTCGATTTTCTGACGTTTTCAATAGTTTGCCTTTAAAAAATCAGAAGGTAAAACAGTGTTTTTACAGAAATCCGCTTTTTAGCTTTATCTCAGCCAGAAACGATCATTTTCAACCTGAAACACAGGTAAGTGGTTTGGTGAGTCCAATAATGAAAGGAGTCACTCAAATCAACTATATAGACTCCTTCCTTCAATTTTCTGACGTTTTCAATAGCTTGCCTTAAAAAATCAGAAGGTAAAACAGTCTTTTCACAAAAATCCGCTTTTAGCTTTATCTCAGCCAGAAACAGTCATTTTCAACCTGAAACACAGGTAAGTGGTTTGGTGAGTCCAATAATGAAAGGAGTCACTCAAATCAACTATATAGACTCCCTCCTTCAATTTTCTGACGTTTTCAATAGCTTGCCTCAAAAAATCAGAAGGTAAAACTGTGTTTTCACAGAAATCCGCTTTTAGGCTGTTTCTCAGCGAGAAACAGTTATTTTGAACCTGAAACACAGGTCTGCCCCCCCCGCCCATTACCGGGAGCGCATCACTGCGCCGTGCTGTGGACAAAATGAGGTACTGCATATTCGCCTAAAAGGCAGAATGACAGCATTAAAATGTCTCCAACTGCTCTGAAAAAAATCTGAAAATAAACACAATTCCTTCACAAAAATTGGCTTTGTCTTTTGAGCATTTTTTCCCTTCATTTGCTTCAGCCAGATTAGAAACATGAGAAGAAAAGAGGGGAAAATCTCACTCCAGACTCTGCCAAAAACAGCAGCCGAAATGCTGCATTAAAATTGTTCAAACTTGTCTAAAATCACAATCTAAAAATCTAAAAACGATCAAAATGGCTTAGTAATGATGCGGCCTGCCTTTTGCACATGTTTTTCCTGGCTTTACTTCAGCCAAATGAAAGAAAAGAGGAAAAAATTGCACTTCAGCCAGGGTTAAAAAGCAGCAGAAATACTGCATTAAAATCCCTCCAACTTGTCTAAAATTACATTTAAAAATCTAAAAATTATCAAAATGGCTTAGCAATGATGGGGCCCTCCTTTTGCATTTTTTTTGACTGGCCTCCACCAGAATTGAAAATATCAGCAGAAAAGAGGGGGAAATTGCAGTGTTGTCTGCACGGGAGAAGTTCCATTTTTTGCCCACAAGATGGAAGCAGAGCTCCATGGATGAGTTTAGCTGCACTCAGTTGGAACTTTGAAAACTTTCTAAGTGGTTTGGTGAGTCCAATAATGAAAGGAGTCACTCTTTCAATAGCTTACCTTAACCTTTGTCTGGTGTTAGCTTTCTGTTACCATCTCCGATGTTAACGGGTCGGTTTTGACCCGTGTTTTAAATCATCTCTAAAATACACTAAAAGCAATTATCCATCATCCAATTTGTTTCTCATCTCTTGGTTACATTGTTAGGCTTCCTTATCCATGAAAATATTGCTTTTAATATTTTTGGTGTGGGCCTCTGGGCCTTTTTTGTCAGTATAGCCCTTGATTTCAATTTTAAAAACTGGTAAAAATGTACCTCAAGAGAATCATATGAATAAATAAAAGGTTGTCGTGTTACCTGGCTATTACTGAGGCATATTATAACACATCTCTTAAATAAATTTGTTTCATTTATTTTTTCATTTTAATAATATTAACTATAGTAACATCTATGGTGTTATGGGTCAATTTCGACCCGTTTACGTTTACCTCAAGGAAATGGAAAAAAAGTATTTTTTCAGCAATAGAACTTTAAAAAATTGTCACCAGTGATATTGTGACCTTGCAGGCCAGTAGTCAAATCAAGGACCACACGTTTTCCTTCGTTCTTCTCAGGGATGCCACTCGCAGCTTTGCCTGTGTAAATCTGTAGGTTCCAGGCATAGCTGTTTTAGGCATTGCAGGCTGCCCAGATTTTTATGCCGTACTTCCCTGGCTTACTGGGTATGTATTGCCGGAAGGGGCATTTTCCTGGGAAAAGGAGAAGACGTTCATCCACTGTCACCTCTGGCCCTGGGTTGAACATCAGTGGAAGGAGCTGCACCCATTTCTCCCAGAACATCCCTGATGGGGGAAAGCTTGTCAGATCTTGCTCTGGTATCCCTGTTGTCTAATCTGAGACATCGTGATATCATTCGAAAGGTCTGAATTGACATTGTTCCCCGGAAAATATTTCTGCCTCTCGATGCATCCCAGAGACTATCAGTGGACTCATTGCAGGATCTGTACACTCCAGCAAGAAGAAGAACTCCAATATAAGCATCCAGGCATTCCTCATCCATGTCTTTCCACGTGTCGCCATGGACTTTTTTCCCTTCAAGGTTTGTCATAGCAATTATGACTCTTTTTATTGACAATGGCATAAATAGCTCAAAACATGTTTTGATATCGCTGACTCTTGTCAAAGCAAACCTTGAGATTCCAGGGGTCTTTTTGATGACATTTTCAGCAGCTGCCCTGCCATGTACATGAGGTACTGAGCTCCAAAGTATCTTTCCATTTTTGGACTTTAATTTTTCAGCAGAAGAAGCTTCAGCATCAGGGACCTCCTCGTCAGACTCACCAGATGTGTCAGTGTCTTCTGGATGATACTCCACATAGTCTTCCTCCTCAGAATCCTGCTCCTCTGCATCACTATGCTACTCATTGTCGTCTCTCTCATTTTCAACAAAAATATAGTCCAGAACTTGGCTTACTGTAAATCTTCTTCTCATTTTTGCATGCTGCAAACTGGAGATGTGCACTCTGCAAGTGAAATGAGTGAATTGACCCTAAACGTCTGGACATGCTCGACTATTTGTTTTTGTTTATGTGCAGGTAAACTGGAAAACAAAAATCCAAAATGAGAATCCACTGAAGCTCACATGACTGGGAGAGGAGCTGGCTGTCTGACAGTGCACTTATGATTTCAGTTTTGACTCTAATTATTGCTTTATAAGCTTATTTTATAACCGGGTCGAAACCAACCCTAACACCAAAAAGGTAACAATTTCAACCAGAGCATTTTATAATTTAGTGAAAAACATTTTTTGGATATTATTTTGTTGAAATAGAGGTTCCTGACAAAGTCAAAAAGCCTTGATGCAATAAACGCATTTTTGTGGTAGTTTTATGAATTTCAAACCTAAGAACGGGTCGGTGGCGACCCTAACACCAGACGAAGGTTAAAAAATCAGAAGATAAAAACAGTGTTTTCACAGAAATCCGCTTTTTAGCTGTATCTCAGCCAGAAACGATCATTTTGAACCTGAAACACAGGTAAGTGGTTTCGTGAGTCCAATAATGAAAGGAGTCACTCAAATCAAATATATAGACTCCTTCCTTCGATTTTCTGACGTTTTCAATAGTTTGCCTTTAAAAAATCAGAAGGTAAAACAGTGTTTTTACAGAAATCCGCTTTTAGCTTTATCTCAGCCAGAAACGATCATTTCCAACCTGAAACACAGGTAATTGGTTTGGTGAGTTCAATAATGAAAGGAGTCACTCAATTCAACTATATAGACTCCTTCCTTCAATTTTCTGACGTTTTCAATAGCTTGCCTTAAAAAATCAGAAGGTAAAACAGTCTTTTCACAAAAATCCGCTTTTAGCTTTATCTCAGCCAGAAACAGTCATTTTCAACCTGAAACACAGGTAAGTGGTTTGGTGAGTCCAATAATGAAAGGAGTCACTCAAATCAACTATATAGACTCCCTCCTTCAATTTTCTGACGTTTTCAATAGCTTGCCTCAAAAAATCAGAAGGTAAAACTGTGTTTTCACAGAAATCCGCTTTTAGGCTGTTTCTCAGCGAGAAACAGTTATT